>NW_028240191.1:0-512500 GCF_028749965.1 Puma concolor
TCATTTTATGACTATTATTCTAAATTCACTTTCTGTTATATTATTTAAATCCTTTTTGATCAGCTCATTAGCTGTTGTTATTTCCAGGAGATTCTTCTGAGGGGATTTCTTCCGCTTGGTCATTTTGGATAGTCCCTTGCGTGGTGAGGACCTGCAGGGCACTTCCCCTGTGCTGTGGTGTATAACTGGAGTTGGTGGGCGGGGCCGCATTCCGACATTATGTCTGCCCTCAGCCCACCGCTGGGACCATAGTCAGACTGGTGTGTGCCTTCTCTTCCCCTCTCCTAGGGGCGGGATTCACTGTGAGGTGGCATCGCCTGTCTGCGCTACTTGCAGGCTGCCAGGCTTGTGATGCTGGGGATCTGGCGTATTAGCTGGGGTGGGTAGGCATGTGCACAGGGGCAGGAGGGCAGGCTTAGCTCGTTTCTCGTTAGGTGATCCACTTCAGGAGGGGCCCTGTGGCAGCGGGAGGGAGTCAGATCCACTGCCAGAGGTTTGGCTCTGCAGAAGTGCAGAGTTGGGTGTTTGCGCTGAGCGAGCAAGTTCCCTGGCAGGAACTGGTTCTCTTTGGGATTTTGGCTGGGTTATGGGCGGGGGAGATGGCGCTGGCGAGCGCCTTCATTCCCCACCAAACTGAGCTCTGTCGTCCGGGGGCTCAGCATCTCTCCCTCCCTTTGTCCTCCAGCCTACCCGCTTTCCGAGCAGAGCTGTTAACTTATGACCTCCCAGACGCTAAGTCGCGCTTGCTGTCAGAACACAGTCTGTCAGGCCCCTCCGCTTTTGCCAGCCAGACTCGGGGGCTCTGCTTGGCCGGCGAGCTGCCCCTCCGCCCTGGCTCACTCCCGGCAGTCCGTTGAGCGTCACCGCCTCGCCGCCCTTCCTACCCTCTTCCGTGGGCCTCTAGTCTGCGCTTCGCTCCTGCGACTCCGTTCTGCTAATCCTTTGGCGGTTTTCTGGGTTATTTAGGCAGGTGTAGGTGGAATCTAAGTGATCAGCAGGACGCGCGGTGAGCCCAGCGTCCTCCTACGCCGCCCTCTTCCCTCATCCTGATCTAAGCTAAGCTTTAAAAATGAAAGGAAAATAGCCATGAACTCAGATAAAAGTTAGGCATAGGCAATTAAGTACTTTTCCCTAGGGCAGCAAGGAGTTATGAGAAATACCATAATCGGTAGAGTTTGTAGTAAAAAGCTCTACTGACACGATGATAAAGCTCACCTTTAAAGCTTGCTTTGTGTACACTGATATTATTCCTTTCTTCTTGAAATCTAAAGAAGCTTTTTCTCTTTGGCTGTTAACATGAAATGAAAAGACACTCCCCCCCTTTCTTTTCTTCTGCCCTATTTAAGCTGAACTTCTTACAAAAGTCTTTTATGTATTCATTGCTTTTTATCTTCATCCTTTGTCCAAAACAAGCCTTGAGATTGGGAATGATGTGGACTATTTCTAACCCAAGCTCACAGGACTTAACTTCTCATAAAACCCATCATTTGAGGAGGCATTGAACTCGTATCATGGAGTTCCTTGTGCAGCCCATGGGCAGGATTCCACTGAAAGAATCAATAGCATCGTGGAGACCCTGTCTCTGGAAGGAACTAACACCAAATAAGGATTTGACCTTATAGGCTGATTTTCCTAGGAATCTAGGAATCGAGAGGGCCAGAAGTGGGATGGTGGGAGAGGGACACTGGAGAAGGGCTGAATACCCGGGTTCACTTGAAGCCAACTGAACAGAGGAAGGTTCTGTCCTGGAGGAGCTTGGCTCAGCAGGGATCAGCTCCCAATTGTTACGGACTTAGTGAAAATACACTCATGAGAGCCTACAAGAAGGATGCTTCCAGAACTCTAAGAGGTTTCATTCCTTTCTTATGTCTTTCTTTATGGAAAGTGTCTTGGGGGTGCTTACTTCCCCTTTGTGTGTCCACAGTTCTTCTTCCCACTAGTTGTATTGTCATGAACCTCCTTACGTAGCCCTTGCTCCCCTCCTAGACCATGTGTTCTTCATGGGCAGGACTCACTTTAGCCATCCGTGTGTCGTTACTACAGTGCCAGCCATGGGCAAAGGAATAAATGCCTACTGAATAAATGCAATGAGTTTATGGAGTTTCAGTTCCCAATTGTTACAGAACAAGTAGTTGTCTCACTTCAATTTGATGTGTAACAGCAGCAGTCTATACGGGGGATTCTCCCTCTCTCACATTCTCTCTTTTTACAAACGCCTGCATCATCAACTTTTGATTAACTCTTACCCTTTTGTGATCAGATGGATTGGGTGGAACATTTGCCATCTCTTACAATCTTCTTTACAACTCAATACCACTTAAATTCCCTATCCTACAGTAAATTCTTGCTTAGCAAGAAGCAATAGAGTTCAGTGACTAAGGGGGTGGCCCCTGGAGCAAGGCTGCCTGGGATCTCAAATCCTATTTTGCTCTATTTCTAGCAGCGGACCTTTGGACAACTTACTTTTTCTCTGGGTTACTCAGTTTTCTCAGCTGTAAAATCAGGCACAACCTAGCACCTTCACCATAGAGCTCTGAAATGAATTCAGTGAGGTAATGACGGTAAATAACTTGGAATAATGCATGGAACCCCCTTCACTGCGAGTCAGTAAACACTCGCTTCTACCAGTGATGTAATTCCGTTTTTGACAAAGTCGCTGCTTGCTTACTTAAAACCTTCACGTTGGCTGTGTTGAATGTACAGAACAGGTGAACTGTGGAAGGCACCATGTGAGAGTCAGGTTCCTTGGTAGAATGAGGCCCAATTCCCGGATGCTGGGGATTGCAAGAGGATCCTCAAGGGCACAGAGAGGCACAGAGAGGCACAAGGCCCTCGGAACAAACCCATAACGAGATGATCAGAAAGCCTGAGGAAAACAGAGGGAAAAAACTAATTTCACTTTAGTTCCCACCATACACCAGTACCTTTCTCTGCAATTCACACATGTTTCCCTCTCAAGCAAACATAACAGGCCTGTGGGAAAGGTATTATTATTCCCACTTAACAGGCAACTAGGCTAATGCTTAGAAAGTTTAAATAACTTGCCAAATATCACATCTATGTGGCAGAGCTAGGATTTGAACCAGCATCGGTCACATCCCACTGCTTCTGCCAATCTTGAGAAACATCTTTGGAAGAAGTGAAATACGTTAATCTTAATCATGCGCTGAATCACATAGGACTGGATACTATAGGCCCATGAAATTCCAAGGCGGAAAAAAAAAATTAATTTACGAAGGCTATTTTGCTTACTGTTATATTCCTCAGTGTGCACCGCGTAAGTGTTCGCTATTTGCGAAATGAGTGAGTTTATGAGGGAATGGACAGAGGTGTGAATACCTATGCTCATACGATTACACCGTGTAGTTTGGTTGAGGATCTCGGGACACTCTGCCTTACATCTTAACTCATCAGAGTAACGGGAATGTTAGAGCTGTCATAGCAGGTGAAAGAGAAGGTTAGTTATCATACCACTGGTCCCAAATTACTCCTAGGCCAGTTTAAAAAGCAGCACACAAACATAAGACAGTGAGAGACAGCCAGGAAAGCTCAGAGAGAGGGAGAGAGAGAATCCCAAGCAGGTTCTACGCTGTCCGCACAAAGCCTGATGCAGAACTGGAGCTCGCAAACCATGAGATCATGACCTGCGTCGAAAGCAATATAGTCACAGGCCTAACTGACTGAGCCATCCAGGAGCTCAGCTTTGTTCAGATAGTAATTCCCAGGTTTTTACGTAGATAAATGACAGACCTAACCACCAACAACAAAACAGATTAGAACGATGGTTCAAAACCAAGGATTGCAAGATTGCAGTAAGGACGTAATATGTGGGAGTAATCGGGGCGGGTGGGCGGAAGAAAGGGCCAGGGGGCAGATGGAGGGTTTGTAAATGGACGCTGGCATTCTAGGAAAGGTGGAGAGTTGTTACTTCCACTCCTTTCCTCCAGAACTTGTTGTCCCCAGCATGTGGTGTCCACTGGCCATATGCTTCAGAGCTGGAGGATGGATAAGCTGCCCATTGTAATCAGGGAAAACATTCCACCCACAGAATTCACTAATTCGCCTGTTCCATAATGTTTACCCTCTTACTGGCATTGCTAAAAGCACATACTTTCTCTACACCACCATGGAACAGGTGGATTTTCCCTTGTCAGCCTTTGCTCGCTTGCTTGTCCGTTTATTGGTCCACCTGTGGCTTTATTCACCACTCACCGAAAGAGATCCCCTTCTGCGGAGAGGCCAAAGTAAGAGAAAGATTGGCTGCGGAAGTGTAGGGCTGTATGTGGATAAGAGGAGAACCTGGGACTGGGACTGAGAGGGATCTTATCTCTAACTGTGGGGTTTTCTTGGGTCTGGGGCTAGGTTCCCTGTGCGAGCACCTGTGGGGAGAGGAGCCAGCATTGGTTTCAGGGGTAGAGCAGGGGCACCGTCCACAGAAGGAGACAGTAGCCCCTCCCTGGTGGGCTGTGCAATAGAACAAAGCCTGCCCGCATCAACCACCCCCCCCCCCGCCCGGATCAGTGGCTGGGTCTAGGGCGCAGTCTGGAGTAGGAGAAAGTGGCCCCTTCCCTGGGGGCGTTGGTGTGGGACAAAACAATGCCTGCTTGCATCCACCATGCCCAAGCTCAGCAGTGAGGTCAGCAGCGCAGTCCACAGCAGGGAAAGGCGGGGCTCCCTGAAGCACAGCAAAGCCAGGAAGACATTTGGAGCAGCACAGAGTGGCACTGCCCTAGCACACGGAACAGGTCTGTGAACCCTCAACAAGCGCTGTGCGAAAGGAGTCAGCGGAGCAAGAAGGACCACCCTGCGTGTGCTCTCGGCACAATGAGGACAACTGGAACGGAGTACACTAGGTCATGGACCCCAGGTCACATCAGCCCCAGGGTCCAGAGTGGAGGTGGGACCAGCCTACCCCAAACCACGCCCCTCTGTGCTGTGTATCCTGATGGAGCAGGATAGGCGCTGTGGAACCAGGCAGCTCTGTCATCCGGATCGGTGATGCTGCCTAGACTGGAGTAATTCCGGGACAATTCTTGTTCTTTAGACGTATTCTCCCTTCCTATCTCTTCCCTCCTTTAGTTTGATAAGTCTGTCTTGTTGGTTTGTTTAAGCAGACATTTATAATCCATTGCCTTGATACATTTCCTAACTATACCTGTATATTTTCGTTTCTCTCTCTCTCTGGGATAATCATGCCATCTAGTTTCTCTGTTTGGCTAAACGTATCTTTCTTTTGTTTCCCCACCTGCTTCCTTATTTTCCTTTCTCTCTGTCTGCATTAAGCCATTTGGCCTCCCAGCCTGGTATATATGTATGTTTTTCCTTTTCCCCACTCCTGTCATTTCTCTCTTTATATGTGTTCTTCCAACAGCAACGCCTCTACCTTGTTCTTTACTTGTAGCTGGTGTTTCTGGTCTGTTTGTTTGTTTTGTTTTGTTTTGTTTTATTTCAGACTGTTTTTCTGTGTGTGTGTGAGCGTGTGTGTGTCCATTTATTTCTTTTATTTGCACGTTGCCTTACATGTCTCTGTTTCCTGTTTGTTGGTTTGTTTGTTTTCCTTCCCAGGGCTACTTCAAGGAACAAAGAAAAGCACACCTTGTGGAGGGTCAAACACATCACTACCAGGAGAGAACTCAAAGAGCTAATGTCACAACAACAGAGAGCAAGTAACACTCTCCAAGAAACAGTACCTGCAGGGCTGGAACCTGCACAGGGCGTGAGCCCCCTGTCGTATAGCAATTCTTGCAGGTGCAAAGCAAATAACAAGCTTGTAAACCTCCTAAGAGAGAGAAAACTAGCCAAAATAATGACACAGAAGAATTCCCCTCAAAAGAAATTCCGGGAAGAAGTAGACAGCTAACGACTTTATCCAAACAGATATAAGCTACATATCAGAATTTAGCATAACAGTCCAAAGATTAATCGTTGGGATTGGCAAAGGCGTAAAGACAGCATGGAATCAATTATTGCGGAGATCAAGGAAATAAAAAGTAGTCGTGATGAATTCCAATGCTATAAATGCGGTGCAAATTAAAATGGAGGCAGCCACAGCGCGGATTGAAGAGACAGAGGGGAGACTAAATGAATCAGAAGGTAAAAATATGGGGAAAAGGAGGTGAGAAAAAGATAGAGCAAAAATTGAGGACCGAGATGGGAGAATTAGAGAACTAAGTGATGAAATCAAATGGAACAATATCCATATCACAGGATTTCCAGAAGAGACAGAAAAGGGGTGTGAAGATGACCTTGAACAAATCATAGCTGAGAACTTCCACAAGCTGGGGAAGGACACCGGCATTGAAACCCAACAGGCACAGAGAACTCCCTTCAGATGTAACCTGAGTTGATTTTCTGCACAACATAGCATGGGGAAACTGGCAAAATACAAGCATGAAGAGAGAATTCTGAAAGCAGCTAGGGATGAATGGACCTTCACATACACAGGTAGAGAAGTATTGGGATAGGAGCAGATCCATCTACTGAAATCAGACAAGCCATAAAGGAATAGGGGAATCTTCAATGTGATGAATAGGAAAAATATGCAACCAAGAATCCTTTATCCAGCCAGCCTGCCATTCAGAATCGAAGGAGAGGTAAAGGTCTTCCCAAACAAACCAAAACTGAAGGAATTCACCACCGCTAAACCATCCCTACAAGAGATCCTAAGAGGGATTCCTTGAGGGAAATGTCGCAAATATCACAAAGTACCACAGACACCAGTACAAGCACGAAAACTACAGACATCACAATGCCTCGGAACCATCGCTTTCCATAATAACACTGCATGGAAGTGGAATAAATGCTCCAACCAAAAGACACAGGGTATCAGAATGGATAATACAAAACAAGACCCATCTGTTTGCTGTCGTACAGGAGACTCATTTCAGACCTGAGGACACCTTACTCTTGAAAGTGGGGGGATGGAGAACTACCTTTCATGCTACTGGGAGTCAAAAGGAAGCTGTAGTAGCCATACTTCTATCAGACAAACTTGACCTGAAATTAAAGTTGGCAGCAAGAGATGTTTAAGGGCATTATTAAATAATTACAGTGTCTGTCCATCAGGAAAAGCTAACGATTATAATGATTATGCACTGAATTCCGAAGCACACAAATATTTAAAACATTTAATCACAAACATGAACAATCTTATTGATAAGAATGTGGTAATTTCAGGGGGATTTAATACTCAACTTACAACAATGGACAGAAAATCTAGACAGAATCAGGAAAGAAACAATGGTCCTGAATGATACATTGGACCAGAAGGATGTGACAGATATTTTAGGACTCTACATGGAAAGAAGCAGAGCATACTTTCTTCTGGAGTGCACGTGGAACATTCTCCAAGAGAGACCACATACTGGGTCGCAAAAAGCCTTCAATAATTATAACAGCATTGAGATGACACCATGCACACTTTGAGATCACAATGTTTGGAGCTTGACATAAAGTACAGGAAAAAGTCTGCTCAACCTCTAACAGCATGCAGGTTAAAAAACATCCTAGTAAAGAACGAATGAGTCAACCAGACAATTAGAGAAGAAATTAAAAGACATAAGGAAACAAATAAAAATGAAAAGACAACAATCAACGCTTTTTGAAAAAAAATTAATTAAAAAGATGGAAAAAGGGTTACTGAAGCTGAGTTTTGCATACTTGAGAGAGCATGTTATGCACTAAGGAGTCCGAGTGCTTGGGGTAAAGGCCATTTCCATACCTTTCTTAGTTCTGTGACCTTGAGCAATTATAACATCTCCTTCAGCCTCAATTCCTTCTTCTGGACACAGGGTCAATTGAGATGCTTTATGAGGTAACGTGCCTGCCACAGGGAAGTGATTGGTAGCTGTAAGTTCATTGCTCTGCCCCTCGTATTCCCAGGACTCCTGCCAGGGAGCCTGGAGGCCTGCGTGCTGGCCTGAATCTGCAGCATTTTCAGGCAAATTGTTCACTTTGTGATTAAGGCTTCCCGTTTCACTGAGCCCTTGATTCACCCCATGTGTTCTGGCATCTACTGCACTGCGTGGGTTCCCTCCTCCTTTTTCAGACCCGTACTTGGTGTTGTGGGATACAGTGTTCACACCACCTGAGCATCAGTTATTAGCAATAAGCGTGACTCCTCTGAGTACCTATGGTATTCCGCTTATTCCCACATAAAGCTAGTGTTCTGCAGCTCTGATTATCTGCTAAATTATACCAAGGCATAGTTTAGAAGATTCTTTGTTGTTGTTGATTTTGTTGTTGCTGCCCTTGTTGTTGCTGCTCTTGTTGTTGTTGCTGCTGCTGCTGTTGTTTTTGTTGTGTAGAAATCATTTGCTTCAGGTTCATCTAGTCTATCCAGTAACACCTGCAATAACAGTGAGATGAACTTTGGGTTTACCTTTTTTCACTTTTTAACGCCAGTGGATTTTGTTTTTGTTTTTGTTTTTCAGCCTCCCTTTGGGAAGTTCTATTTCTTCCATCTTCTCGCTCATGTGTCCTAAATAGACAACTGATTGTTTACTAGTTGCTGTCTCTGGGAGGTTGTTGCTGTTTGCCAGGTGTTAGTATTGGCATGCCAGGCCTGGGGTGTTCATTCTTTCCAGATTTTTGTTCCAGGTCTTCATGACAAAGGCAACAGAATGAAGGAGGTACTGAGTTGAAGCAGTTAGAAATTCACTTCAACTAGGCCTGCCGGAGGAAGTGGGCACTGCATTTAGAGCAGGAGACACAGAAATGAACCACAAGTGGGCAAAATGAGTTGGGTATAAGAAAGGAAAATAATGCCAGCACGATAGTCCAGTTTTCTTTGCTTTTATGTGAACTATGGGATAAATGTGTAACATACTACAAACCCTTATGATTTGGGCTGCTTATTTTTATCTTAATGTTTGTTGGTTGGGTGGGTGGTTGATTGACAGCGTGTGTGAGGAAGGGGAGGGGATGAGAGAGGGGGAAGAGAAAATTCCAAGCAGGCTCTGTGCAGAGTGTGACCTGGGGCTTGAAACCACAAATGGCGAAATCGACCTGAACTGAAACGAAGAGTAGGTCACTCAACTAACTGAGCCACTCAGGCTCCCCTTGGAGTACATTGGGTCTTTGCACATTGGGTCTTCGTGTTGGAAATACCATAGGGAGTGGTGTGCATGCATGATCTAAGGAAGGTGCAGCTAGGTAGATCTGGCTTATTTTTTTTCCTTATGACACTTTAGTCAGGAGTAATATTTCGTAAGTTTATTAGAAAGACAGATTGAAGATTGTGATTGGGAGGAAATCAGGTAAGGAGTTATTGCAGTTGACCAGGAGAGGTGAACATGACAGCAATTAGTGTGGAAGCAGGAAATGGAGAGATGAGGACAGATGTGGTAGTTTTTTGAAAATGCTTTTTGTTGTGTAATTAACATTATAGAAAGTAACTATTTTGGTGCATAGGGCTTTGAGTTTTAAAGATTGTATCTACTCATGTAAATGTCACCCCAATGAGAATACAGAAGAGTTCTGTTCCTGGGGCACATAGGTGGCTTAGTCTCTTAAGCATCCCACTCTTGATTTCGGCTAAGGCATGAGTTCACTATTCTTGAGTTTGAGCCCCTGCTCACGAACTTCCCGGAGCCTACTTGGGATTATCCCTCTCTACCTCTTTTTCTGTGCCTCCCTCACTCCCACTCTCTGTCTCCCCCCTCCCAAAAAAAATTAGACAAGAAGAGAACAATGCCTTCAGCTCCCAGGATTCCTCATGTTGAATCACTGTCACCCCACTCCTGAGGCCTGGCAACCATCTATCTCCAAATTTTTTTTTATATATGAAATTTATTGTAAAATTGGTTTCCATACAACACCCAGTGCTCATCCCAAAACGTGTCCTCCTCAGTACCCATCACCCACCCTCACCTCCCCCCCACCCCCCATTATCCAAATTTAATATCATATAAATGGATCCTTATTGTAGGTCACTTTATGAGACTGGTTTCTTTCATTCAACCTCATGCCTTTATAATACATCTGTTTCTTAGTGTTTCCCTGTACGGATATACCAGGGTTTGTTTAACCATTCATTTCCTAAAGGACATTTGTGTTTGTCCATTTTTGTCAGTTATGACTAGAGTTGCTTTAAATATTTGCGTGCATGTTTTTTTTTTTCTTTTAATAAGCATAAGTTTTCACTTCTCTGGAGAAAAGATCTAGGAGTCAGATTTATGGGTCACATGCAAGTATTAGGTATTGTCTTTAAAAATATATATATTTCATGGGCTCCTGGTTGGCTCAGTAGATTGAGTAGCTGACTTCAACTCAGGTCATGATCTCACAGTTTGTGAGTTCAAGCCACATATTTGGCTCTCTGCTGACAACTGGGAACCTGGAGCCTGCTTTGGATTCTGTATCTCCCTCTCTGTCTTCCCCTCCCTGCTCACACTCTGTCTCTCTTTATCCCTGAAAAATAAGTAAAGATGAAAAAAAAAACCATTTTCAATATGTGGATAGCAATATCTCAGTGCAGTTTTAATGTGTTTCCCTGAAGCCTAGTGTTGTGGAGCATCGTTTTGTGCACTTCAATATATGATATTCTGGACACAAGACCTTTGCTGGATATATGATTTGGCAATATTTTGTCCAAGTCCATAGATTGTCTTTTTGTTCTTTTAACAGAGTCTTTTACCAAGCAAAAGTTCTAGTACTAATGAAGTGCAATTTAGAGATTTTTTTTCTTTTGTATGCATCCAATTTATACACCTTATGACGTCAGACGTCGTTTGTACTCCTTGTTCATATATTTGCTATTCTATACCAGCATCAGAATGTTTTCAGTTTGTTGCTATTGGTTGCACAAGTTGTATACTGCACAGTTCTAGGAGGCATGATTTATATGAACTGCAGTGCGAATGGGAACCCTCAAATCTGTAAAATGTACAACTTGTACACACATGTATTATCTCTTAGAGGGTCTTTTCTACTGTACAGATTGCAGTCATTGCTGTGGTTCCATTTTACTTTCCTTGTCATTTGTTTATTATGTGGAGGGTACACTGTAGCCGAATTTAAGAAGCTCCTGTTTGTGAGCTATCTAAAGGTAATTTATTCTCACTGATTCTCAACTAGCTGGGGCCTATCCTTGGGGTACAGCAACATCTGGCTTTCAGGCTTGTTCCCTTAATTGAATCTATTACTTTGCATTCATGGAAACTGGAAACTCTCTTCAGCCAGCCAGTTTTCGCTAGATACCCATGATTTTAAAATTCACCTCTAAACAAATGGCTAAAATTTAATATTTGTAGAATCATCTGGATTTGAAAAAAAAAAAGGAACAATAGAAAAAAGCTGGAAAAAAATCAACAGAATATAATATAAAAACAACAATATCCTTTGCAGAGAATACTTTGGCTCCATGTAATTCTCGATTTAATCTGAGCAGCTCTAAGTTGGTGTATGATCTCCCTCTGACAATATGAATGTACATTCAGTGTTACAAATGTTTGTATTCTAAATACTTAGTTCCTCTAAAGATGGAATCACAAATTATTAACTGATCAACACTTAGTGTTGTAGCAGAATCAGGAACAATTCAACAGAACAGGCCTGTTCTGGGTGTGTTCTTATATAATTGTGTAATTATGTCCATTATTACTACAGGTGTCTTCACCTACCTGGCTTCTTCAGAATAAGCTACAGTAGGATTTCAGAAAGCATCCCATTCTTCCCCACTGAAATGGTGAAACATTTTTTTTAATGTTTGTGTTTACATTTATTTATTTTTGAGAAACAGAGTGAGACAAAGTGTGAGTGGGGAGAGGCAGAGGGAGAAGGAGACAGAATATGAAGCAGGCCCCAGGCTCTGAGCAAGTGGTCAGCACAGAGCCTGATGCAGGGCTCAAACCCATGAACTGTGAGACCGTGACCTGAGCTGAAGTCGGACACTCAACCGACTGAGCCACCCAGGCGCCCCATGAAATGGTGAAACTTTTACGATGCTAGTTGTAGGCTTTTTTGGTGGGGTTTCGTTTTTGTTTGTTTTATAAAAGTCCTGTATCAAGTTGATGAAGTCTCCCTGGACTCAAAGTTTGCGGAGAGAGTGTTTTATTTATTATGAATGGAGGTAACAAATGCCTTCTCTGCATCTCTTTTTAAGAGCATCTGATCGTTTCCCTGTCTTTCTTCTTTATCCTATTGTTGTGATGGGTTAAAGTAATTGGTTTTTGAATATGGAACCAGTCTCCCATACTTGTACTAAACCCTCTTGGTTATGGATGTAGAATTCTTTTTACACATTGTTGGATTTGGTTTGCTAACATGTATTGGGTATTTTGTGTCTATGAAAATGCAAGACACTGGTCTCCAGTTTTCCTTTCTTCTAATGCCTTTACCTTGTTTTGTCAATGCTGGCCTCCTAGAATGAGGAAGTTTCCCCTCTGTTTTTATTTTCGGGAAGAGATTACAGGACATTAGCATCATTTTTTCCTGTGAATGTTTGCTAGAATTCTTCAGTGAAACCACCTGGGCCTGACGCTTTCTTTTGGGAAGGTTATTCGTCCTTGACTCTATTTACTTAATAAATATAGGCCTATCCAGATAATCCATGTCTCCTTATGTGGGTTTTAGTAGTGTGTGCCTTTTATTTGTTTTCTATATTTTTCTAAAATGTTTTCATTTATTTCTGAGAGAGAGCTGTAGAGTGGGAGGTGGGAAGGGGCAGAGAGAGAGGGAGACGCAGAATCTGAAGCAGGCCCCAGGCTCTGAGATGTTAGCACAAAGCGTGACACGGGGCTCAAACCCACGGACCAGGAGATTATGCCCTGAGCTGAAGTCAAACATTTACTGACTGAGCCACCCAGGTGCCCCATCGTGTGCGTCTTTTAAATAAACGATCTGTTTCATATAAGTTATGAAATTTGGGGGCATAGAGTCATTCATAATATTTTCCATTATCGTCTTCATGTTCATGGAATCGGGAGCGGTTATGTCTCTTTCATTTTGATATTAACCATTTGTGCCTACTTCTCTTCTTGGATAGCCTAGTTAGGGGTTCATTACCTTTATTGATATTTTCAAAGAACCATCTTTTGATTTCTCTATTGATTATCTCCAGTATTGGACTATCTTTTATTTTATTGATATCTGTTCTAATTATTATTTTGTAATTATTATTATTTCTTTTCTTCTACTTCAGCCTTCAACTGTACCTCCTCCCCTATTTTCCTAAGGTGGAAGTTTAGGCTACTAATTTAAGGTCTTTCTCCTTTCCGATTTTGTTACGTTTATTTACTTACTTTGAGAGAGAGAGAAAGCATGTACGTGAGCAGGGGCATGGCAGAGAGAGGGAGAGAGAGAATCCCAAGCAGGAACCCAATACAGGGGCTTGATCTCATGACCATGATAGCATGACCTGAGTGGAAACTAAGAGTTGCGTGCTAAAACCACTGAGCAGCCAGATGCCCGAAGGTCTTTCTACTTTTCTAATAAATGCATTCAATGCTGTACATTGTACCGTAAGCCATGTTTTCACTGCCCACCCCACCTCGCCCTGCACAGTTTGGTAGGTTGTATTTAATTTTCATTGAGTCCAAACTACTTTGAAATTTCTCTCAAGATTCCTTCTTTGATGTGTTATTTAGAAGTATGTTCTTTAATCTCTAAATATTTGGGGACTTTTCCTGCTGTCTTTTCATTATTGCTTTCCATCCAGTTCAATTGCAGTGTGGCCTGACAACATACTTTGTGTGGTTTCTATTCTTTGAAATTTAGTAGGATGTGTTTCATGGCCCAGAACATGTTCTGACTTGGTGCACGTTCTGTGTGAACTTGAGAAACATGTTTATGCAACTACTGTTCGATAAAACATTCCATACGTATCAGTTCGATCTAGGTGATTACTACTACTGCTTCGTCCAGCTATAGCCTTACCTATATCCTTCTAGACCTGTCAGTCACTGACAGAAAGGTGTTGAAGTCTCTACTATAATAATGACTTTTTCTCTTTCTCCTTCAAATTCTAAAAGTTTTTCAATCATGTATTTTCTTTTTTTTTTTAATTTTTTTTCAACGTTTATTTATTTTTGGAACAGAGAGAGACAGAGCATGAACGGGGGAGGGGCAGAGAGAGAGAGAGACACAGAATCGGAAACAGGCTCCAGGCTCTGAGCCATCAGCCCAGAGCCTGACGCGGGGCTCAAACTCACAGACCGCGAGATCGTGACCTGGCTGAAGTCGGACGCTTAACCGACTGCGCCACCCAGGCGCCCCTCAATCATGTATTTTCATTCTCTGTTGTTAGGTATAGAAAATTAGGGATTGTTATGTTTTCTTACAGGACGGACCTTTTTATCTCTCTATAGAATCTCTTTATATAATGACACTCTTTATCTCCCTAGAGTTTCCTTGATTGGAAGTGTGCTTTGTGTGGAGTTAATGTAATTACTCCAACTCTCTTTGGATAAGCACTAGCATGATAAATCTTTCTTCATCCTTTTACTTGTAATCTATCTGTATCTTTATATCTCATGTGAATTTCTTATAGACAATATAGAGTTGCATCTTGTTTTTGGACCTCTGTGACAATCTCTGAGCTTTAATTGGTATATTTAGACTCTGCACATTTGATGTGAGTATTGATATAGTTGGAATAATATCTGCCATGTTTGTAACTGTTTTCTATTCACTGCATTCATACTTTGCTTCCTTTCTATCTTCACCTTTTTCTGCCTTCTGGATTTTAATGCAGCAGTTGGTATATTCCATTTTCTTCTTTCTCTTAGCATATTCATTACACTTGTTTATTTCAAAAAGTTGGAGTGGGTTCCCCTTTATTTGCATTTGCTTTACTCATTTATAACTAGTCAAATTCCTCTTTCAAATCACACTATACCCCTTCACAGGTAGTGCAGCTACCTTATAACAGCTGTCTCAATTCCTCCATCCCACGCCTTCTAATATTGATGTCATCTACCTCCTTATCCATAGGCTATGATCACCGAGTATATTGCTGCTGTTATCACGTTAAACAACTTGTTATCTATCAGATAAGTTGGGAATGAGAAAAATAAACTATTTTATCTTACCTTCCCTTATTCCTACTCTAATCCTCTTCTTTTTTAAGCATAGATCTGAATTCCTTATCTATAACTTCTATCCATATTCCTTTTTCTAAAGACCTTTCTCTTGAGAGAGACGGGGAGGGGGCACAAATGAGCAAGGGGCAGAGAGAGAATCCCAGGACAGGCAAAGAGAGAGGGAGAGATAATGGGATCTCACTCAAAGCATGCCTCATGCTCACTTGCAGTGGGGCTGGAGCTCACTTGATGTGGCACTTGTACTCACAAACTGTGGGACTTGAACTCATGAATGCTGACATCATGACCTGAGCTAAAGTCAGGTATTTAACCACTGAGGTATCCTCGAAGGAACTTTTTTATTTTATTTATTTATTTCTTGCAAGACAGATCTACTAGTGAAAAAGTCTTTCTTTTTTTGTTTCACAATGTATTACTTGTTTTCGAATTGTTGTTATTGTTGTTGTTGTGGTTGTTGTTGTTGTTTACAAAAGTGAGGGATTGTAAAATTCAGAAGCTTTGGGGAAGAGTAACATACTCCATGCCTAACATCTTTTTTAATGTTTATTTATTTATGTTGAGGGAGAAAGGGGTGGCGGGGGGGTAGAGAGAATTCCAAGCAGACTCCATTCTGATAGCAGAGAGCCCTATGTGGGGCTCAATCTCATTAAACATGAGATCAAGACTTAAGCAGAAATCAAGGTTGGATGCTCAACCGACTGAGCCACACAGGCACACCTACAAGTCTTTTGTCTTCAGTATGAAATACACTTATGCAGGATATAGAATTTTCAAGGGGTGATTTTTTTTTCCTTTCAACACTTTTATTTGTATTTTTATTTTATTTTTATTTTTATTTATTTTCATTTTCATTTTTATTTTTATTTTATTTTTATTTTTATTTTTACTTTTTTTATTTTTATTTTTATTTTTATTTTTATTTTTATTTTTATTTTTATTTTTATTTTTATTTTTGTTTTTGTTTCATCTTCTACCCTGGCTCTGAAGAAAGGGATAGATGGGGTAAGAGGAGAGAGAGTGATGCTGGCTGGAGGAAGGGCATCATCTTAGCCTGGCTGGTGAAGTGCCGTCTGACAGAGACATTAAATGGAGCATTGAAACAAACGTGCAGTCATCTGAGGGAAAGCAAAACATATTTCGAAATACACTACCTTTGGTTTCGCTATAAATCTACACACTACTGTGGGGGGGATGTTTTCTTTCTGGTTTATTTTAAAGGAGCAGAGAACACATATATACATGTGCGTGCACACACACACACACACACACACACACACACACACACACACACACACACACACTGAGCACCTAGAACATGTCAGGCATGCTAGACACTTCAAGTGTTATTTCATTTAATCATAAAATCACATGAATTAAATGAGTCATCCAAGATGACACAGTTGTTGAAGGAAGCAGAATTCGAACCCAGGTCTCACCCTGGTGCATGTGCCTCCGAAGCAAGATTCTATACTCCTACATGGAAAGACTGCACATCCCAGCCTCCTCTCCCACCTCTAATGCATCCATCCTGCACGTACATGCATACTTGCACAAAGAAGAAGGACTAACACAATGGCTGGGCACCTAGTAGGTATTCAGTGAATAACCACAGCTGAGTTGAATACATCAAAAGATTCCACATTCCAAAAACAACCATGCACAGAACTCTCATATCCTAGGACTGTACTTTGATACAAAATAAAAGAGAATGATAATAAACTAGTTATCTTGTGTAGCATGAATATTAATGCTGAGTCGGCCCAGTGAAACTAAAGCCCTCGCCAGGTGGTTAAAGAAACTACTACACAAAGAAACTTTGGAACTCAGGAAGGAGATGTCAGTTTTTGGAGGGGGGGGGTATAGTTCTGCATGAGAGAGGTTTTGTTGTTGTTGTTGTTGTTGTTGTTGTTGTTGTTGTTGTTAATTCTTAGTCTCCTTTTTCAAACAAAAGGTGAGTGTTTCTAACCTGCATAAAATGATCTCTTGGGGTGCTTGGTTGGATCAGTTAGTTAAGCTGAGATCTTGATTTAATCTCAGATCATGATCTCATGGTTGTTGAGATTGAGCCCCTCATCAGGCTCTGTACTGAGCATGGAACCTACTGGGATTCTCACTCTCTCCTTCTGCCCCTCCTCTATCTAATTAAATACACATTAAAAATTTTTTTTAATTAAAAAAAAAAAAGTATGTCCAAAGCTACCATAGAAATTCTCCAGAATACCTCTATCATAAAAAGAAAGACACGGTGGTTTCTAGTGTATAGATAGTGAAACAGTAGCAACCAATGTTCTCATTTTCCATGTGGCCAGTGAGGAATATAACATATTACCAATACTCAGGCAGAGAGAGGAAAGATGAATAAAAAAATGTACCTGGAAGAGTGAAAAGCTGATGGCATCTGCGATGCTGCCTGTGCCTGGCGTGCAGCTCTAAAATGTCCAGTTTATCACACAGGGGGACGCAGCAGAAGTCCCATCCCACAGAGGCCCTACTCACCAGGCTGCTGTCAAGCAGTGCTTTCGTATTTCTAGAATCAAACTCTGGTCCCGAAAAACCAAACTGAAGTTATTTCAACTTTTTGGATCTTTCAGATAATTTTCATCAAATCTGGTACTTAAACAATTTCTTCAGTAAGATTTTGTCCCATTTTCTCCCTCCTCTCCATCTGGGACTCCTATTATACATGTGTTACATCATTATGTTGGAACACCTGATATTGTCACACAGTGCTCTACTGATTTGTGTCCAATTTTTCTCCCCTCTCTATTGTTTGGCTTGGGACATTTCTCTTGATTTACCTTCAGGTTCACTGATTCCTTCTTCTATTTCTAACCTACTGAGTTAATCTAGGGAAATGTTATTTCAGTTATTGTATTTTTCAATTTCATAAATTTTTAGAAAAATTTTTAGAAAATCACTTCCATTTGTCTATTGTGATTCCCGGTGGACTCACTTCATGTTTCCTACTGTATCTTTGCATACATTTTCCTTTAGTTTTTAAATATAGTAGCTGCTGGAAGTCTTTGTTAAACCCAAAGTTGAACCTAGTCAGTTTCTATTTAACTAATGTTTTTCCTTAGTATGGGTTAATCTTTGATAATGTGCATGTTTATTATTTTTTAGGTGAAGAGTAAACACTTGTTTAGATTATCTGCTCATTTGCGTGTGTGCACACACAAGCCTTGCTATCATGACTGGCAAGAGATAACATTCTCTCTACTCTTACTAATTAGCATCTCCATAACAAAATCCTAGAAACAATGACACACTCATACACGCTAATACAAGCATAGACTCCCTTTATAAAAGGGGCCACTAAAGAATAATTAAAGTTGCTTGAGGAGGAAAGAAGGGATTTGAGATACAGGATGAACACGTGTACCTTTTGAAATTCACATCCACAAACTACCTATTCATTTAAAAAACAAAAACGGGGGCGCCTGGGTGGCGCAGTCAGTTAAGTGTCCGACTTCAGCCAGGTCACGATCTCGCGGTCCGTGAGTTCGAGCCCCGCGTCAGGCTCTGGGCTGATGGCTCAGAGCCTGGAGCCTGTTTCTGATTCTGTGTCTCCCTCTCTCTCTGCCCCTCCCCCGTTCATGCTCTGTCTCTCCCTGTCCCAAAAATAAATAAACGTTGAAAAAAAAATTAAAAAAAAACAAAAAACAAAAAACAAAAACAAAAACAAAGCTGTTTCACTGATACTCAGCAACAGCACTGTGCATTAAAACCTAAAAGCACCTGTTGGTTTGCATTTACTCCCTTATCATTATAATCGATCCTTAACTACAAAATAGCAAAATGCATTTTTAAAGCAGGAAGCAAGAGTTAGCCTCCAAAACATGGCTAAACCGCCACATCATACACTTTTCTGTTTACAACCATCATCCGTTTATGAACCAAATAAGTGAGGTATCACACCAATGGTATTCAGATGCTAGCTGACTATTAGCCTTTCAACTACTGACAGTGGGGACAGGTTTGGAAATCCTATTCCGTTTAAAAGTAGCAAGCAGATCTCTTTTAACACGAAAGGGACTCAGAGCTGAGCAGAAAAGGTGGGAGCAGTGAATTTACTCCTGGATGGCAAAACCTAGGTTGGCTGAAGTCAGAAGATGCTTTTGAGATCAGCTAGTTAAGAAGCTCCCCATCTGAGATCCTTGGAACTGAGAAAACAGAAATGGGATCTCCTGCACTTATTCAATATTTCAAGGAGATTTTTTAAAGACATCATAAGATTATCAGTGAAAAAGCTGCTCTGGATAACCAAAACAGGTATTTTTTTAGGCCCTACATCTTTTCTGGTCATACCAGCATTACCAACATTATTTCTCACCATCAGCCCCCAGGACAATAAGTTTCTCATGTCCCCGCATTGATACTACATTCTCTCTACCTTATATGTCAGTCCCCACTGTCCTTTAAACTTCTCTTTATCTTGCAAGATCCACCTCAAGTATTATCTCTTTTAAAAAAAAAAGAACACATTTTTATTTGTTTTGAGACACACACAGAGAGAGAAAGTGAGAGAGAGAGAGAGGGAGAGAGAGAGAGGGAGAGACAGAGGGAGAGAGAGAGAGAGAGAGAGAGAGAGAGAGAGAGAGAGAGAGAGAGAGAGAGAGAATGAGAGCACAAGCAGGGGAGCACCAGAGAGAGAATCCCAAGCAGGCTTAACCAACTGAGCCACCCAGGAGTACCATCTCTTAATGAAAATATTACTCTTAATGAAAGCATGAGCTCTGCAGCCAGACTACCTGCCTGGGTCCAAGTTGCGGCGCTAACACTGCTTGTAAGACTCGTCTAGGTCTCATCAGGTATCCCGTCTGCATCCCAGGTCCTTCCCCAGCAAAATGGAGATGATGATAGTACCTACTTCATTGGAGTGGTGTGGAGATTAAATAAGATAATGCATATAAAGCACTCAGCAAGGAATAAACAATAAACGTGCAGTTGTTGTTACTATCATATAGTATGAGTTCTATAACTAATCAGGTTTCCCAAAGGTGCCCATGAACTTAATAATCCAGGTGGCGTGTCCTTTCTAAAATTCCAAAACTAAAGATATCACTTGACTCAGTTTTTCTAAGGCCAAACACCCAAAGGGAGTCCAAGTTCTAATAAAACACCCGACATGTTAATAACCCTGGAGAAGGAAGACAGGCTATCCTACCTTACGATGAAATTCACAAAGCTAGTCACTGCGTGCAGATGTTATCACCACAGCATCAGACTTTGCAGAACATTTTCAATGATAAAACCACCACAAAAAAAAAAAAAGAGAAAATTCTGGGAGCACTGAAAAAAGTGGAGTGAACTTCACCTCAAGCAGATTTTACAAGCTCTTAAAAATGTGATTTGCCTCTGTACTTCTTAGTCTCTCCTTACCTGGACCAGATGATACTACCAACACCTGAGGAGAACACTGAAATTCATTAATTTGAATTTGACAATGCCAACTAGCCTTTATTTAATATCATTCCTGATAACACCCAGTCATCCTGTAAATGTCTTAAAGTGCTCCAAATACAGTTTTTTTTTTCCTCTGCCATTCAAGTACTGCTTCAAATCAACCAATGATAATAATGACAGCTTTGAAGAAGCAATAGACATCCAGGCAAGGACTGAATCAGGAAAGATCATACATAGCTGCTCCTCACTGAGTCTCCTCTGTTTCATCACACTCTCTTCGTGTGCTCAAGCAAGAATCCTCAGGAGTAATCCTGGATCCGACCCCCACCCCCACCCCCCCTAATCCCCAAATCCAGCTGGTCTGATTGGCTCTACCTCCAAAGCAGATCTCTAATTGAGGCAGCTAACATCTCCATGGTAACCACGCTGGTCCAAACCACCATTACTCACCGGGACGACTATAATATCTGCTAAAGGGTCCTTCAGCTTCCTAAGTGGTACCTAGTCACAGCATGATGATATTGGTAGGATAGACAGACTATGACACTGAGCGGGAAAAAAAAAACTGGATCAAAAAAAAAAAAGTACTTACTTTATGATCTCACTCATCTAGAACTCTACAAAATAGAAACTAATATATTGTGACAGAATGCAGATCAGTAATGGGTGGCAGAGAGGGTCAAGAGGAAAGAATGACCAAGGGACACAAGGAAACTTTTCGGTGATGGGTATGTTCACTATCTAGACTGTGGTGGTTTCATGGATATGTGTGTGTGTATAGTTTTTGATCTGTGTGTATACACATCCACACTGATGTATAAACTTATCAAATAGCACACTTTAGTTTCCTGCAAGTTATGCCAATTATACTACAACAAAACTTTTTAAAAATAAAAACAAACAGGATGATATTTTTAATAAAATGCAACGTGTGGGATTTGCTTCAAATAAACCAGGGGAAGAGGGGAGCAAGGACAAAACGGGTAGAAATACAGATGAAACAAGATTAGACATGAGTTGATAATGTTTACAACTAGGTCCTAAGGACATGGGGGTATGATATACTAATTTCTTGACTTTTACATATTTGAAATTTTCTATAATAAAGACAATTCTTAAGTTAAAGGGGAGCAAATCATGAACCAGGGTAAACTAAAAGAAGAAAAATACTATGCTGGCTCCAGAGCCCAGACTGCTGGTAGCCAAAGACTTCCTTAGAAGTTGAAGAGCAGGGGAATGTGGAATTTAAAGGGACACATTTTATTCTCTACTCTATCACCTGAGAAACGTGCATGCTCCTTTGAGAGCTACGCCATCCTTTCCCTGGTTGGCTCAAAGCTGGGCTCCCTTGCACGCTTGACTTCTCATGGAGCCTTCAAGCTGTCAGATCACAGAGGCTTCCACAGATATGCTTCCAACAGCCTGAAGTTTAGGATAAAGAAAAACCGTCTTGTCGCCCATTTGAAGTATTTCATGCATGCTGAAGCAGCACCCGGTTAGATAGCCAAGTACTACAGCCACAGGCAACTCAGAAACACACAAACAGAAGCAGCATTTTTATCTACTTTTCCTCCAAGTCTCTGCTCATGGATCTTACAAAAGGAGTCCCAATCACATCAACCAATTTTGAAAGAAAGGAACTCTTGGCCAACATTTGCTCAGAGCACAGTAACTCATCATCCCAATTGAGCCTCATGCTTAACCTTGGGAAGCAGCACATATCTTTACCCCCTTTGAAGCGTGCTAAATACTGAAACTCAGAGAGATGAAACAAATGGAGTGCCCAAGGTCACACAGATAGCCTGTGGCAGGGCCAGGAGTAGACGTCCGTCCCACCTCTGTGCCTGTCTAGCATCACTACCTCACAAGTTTAGCAGAAACTCTGATCAAGATGCTTATATGAAGAAAAGTCATATCCCAATTAACCCACTATTTTTTTTACCCAATCTCAAACACGGCAAAGGATTTTAAGAGTAGGCACATGAAACCATTACTGCAAATAAAGCTTTTTCAGTTATGTATAATTTCCTTATCCCCTAGCACAAAGTTGTATGAAGAAGGGACAGCAATTGACTTTAGACATTACATGAGGAGAGGACAAGGAAGGTAATGCCCAAAGAAAGATCAAAGAAAGGAAACTAGGAATCTGACTGTAAAGAACAGCACATTAAACGCAAAACCCAAATTAACAACCCCCATGGTATTTTCTCTGTAAAACCAGCATGTCCTGGGTGGTGATTATCCTGTTAGTGAAATGAAAGAAAACTACCATTTTTTTTCAAGCTACTTGTTTCATCCATGCTAGGTTAAAGTGGAAGAGAATTTTTCAAAACTGTATTAAATTTGCTCACACTGGTGATTCTCCATTTTCCAGCAATACATGTCACTTCCAGAGTTCAAGGTCTACAGTAAAAATTCTTGCTTCTGGGGTAATGCATGAAACTGGATATTTAAAACGTGTGTTCTGGTTGTCACAGCTAATAATAACAAGTAGTACTTACTGAGCACATATTATAAGCAGGTCTTGGTTTTTTTTGTTTTTTTTTTTTTAATTTTTTTTTTCAACATTTACTTATTTTTGGGACAGAGAGAGACAGAGCATGAACGGGGGAGGGGCAGAGAGAGAGGGAGACACAGAATCGGAAACAGGCTCCAGGCTCTGAGCCATCAGCCCAGAGCCCGACGCGGGGCTCGAACTCACGGACCGCGAGATCGTGACCTGGCTGAAGTCGGACGCTTAACCGACAGCGCCACCCAGGCGCCCAAGCAGGTCTTGTTTTTAATGCTTTTAATCTTCAAAATGGATCTTCTGACACAGGTTCGATTATTGTTAGGGCAACAATATAATTTATTGTCCAAATAAAGATACTTTGGGGAATCAAAGCAGAAAGCCATTAACAATTGTGCCAGGCACGGCCACAATCCAGGAACATCTGGACATAGAATCACTAGCCTCATTTTGCAAATGGAGACTTAAGAAACAGAAAGGTTAAATAGCCTACCCAAGGTCACACATCTAGTAAGCCAGTGTTCAAGCCCAGGTCATCTGGCTCCAGGCTCATATTCAACCATTCTGCCATGTGCCCCCACTGAGCTGATATACCACCTTAAAAAAAAATACATCATCCCACTGTTCACTTTGAAGCACACAGACCCCTCTGTATTTCAGAATACATTTGCTACAAGAAAATGGCTAAAACCCAAGGAGAACGATGACTCAAGAGTTCATATGTTTAAAATATGAAGACAGGGTGCCTGAGTGGCTCAGTCAGTTACCAGCAGACTCTTGATTTCAGCTCAGGTCATGATCTCATGGTTAGTGAGATGGAGGCCTGCGTCAGGCTCTGCACTGCCAGATTCTCTCTCTCCCTCTCCCTCTCCCTCTCCCTCTCCCTCTCCCTCTCCCTCTCCCTCTCCCTCTCCCTCTCCCTCTCCCTCTCCCTCTCTCTCTCTCTCTCTCTCTCTCTCTCTCTCTCTCTCTCTCTCTCTCTCTCTCTCTCTCTCGCTCTCCCCTTCCCCTGCTCACATTCTTTCTCTCTCTCTGCATCTCTCAACACAGAATAAATAAAAACTTAAAAAAAAACACACATACATACATACATACATACATACATACATACATACATACATACATTTGCACTTGGATATGCAACTGAAACATGTCCCTTGTAACATATGCTTTTGTTAATTACTTTTTTCCACATACAGTATCTCCTCATTTCATTCAGGAATAAATGCACAGCTAAAGCAGCAACACCTACCATGCAGACATGCATACTTAGATTGATACCACAATACATTCAAGGTTTCACTGGCTCAAAGCACACTGGGCTTGGGGCCTCAACCTTATACCATAGAAGCAAAGTCTCACCTTCCCTTGAGTATTACTGGATGATTTTCAAAAACTTCCAAAGAAAAATGATGTCCCAGAAATGAGTTTGGTAACTAGGGAGTTCAACATTTTCCCTTCATTACTAAACAAAAAACTAAGGCATCATAAAACTTCAGAGAGCCACAATGCCAGGTAGGTAGAAAGTGTTTTTTGTGAATATACAAGACAGCTTGCAGATGTGCTTTTTGAGGCAACACAATACTGGCGTGTTTCACATCATCCCCTTTCTCAAATACCTCAATGCTACCACTGTCCTTCTACACTTACAGCTCTTCCTGAATCTTCCCTCAGACGACTGCACGTTTGCTTCAATGCTCCATTTAATGTCTCTGTCAGACGGCACTTCACCAGCCAGACTAAGATGATGCCCTTCCTCCAGCCAGCATCACTCTCTCTCCTGTTACCCCATCTATCCCTTTCTTCCGAACCAGGGTAGAAGAAAAAATAAAAATAAAAATAAAAATAAAAATAAAAATAAAAATAAAAATAAAAATAAAAATAAAAATGAAAATGAAAATGAAAATGAAAATAAATAAAAATAAAAATAAAATAAAACAAAAATAAATACAAATACAAATACAAATAAAAGTGTTTAACGGAAAAAAAAAAACCCTTGAAAATTCTATATCCTGCAAAAGTGTATTTCAAACTGAAGAAAAAGACTTGTAGGTGTGCCTGTGTGGCTCAGTCGGTTGAGCATCCAACCTTGATTTCTGCTCAAGTCATGATCTCATGTTTAATGAGATTGAGCCCCACATAGGGCTCTCTGCTATCAGAATGGAGTCTGCTTGGAATTCTCTCTACCCCCCACCGCCACCCCTTTCTCCCTCATCATAAATAAATAAACATTAAAAAAGATGTTAGGCATGCAGTATGTTACTTTTCCCCAAAGCATCTGAATTTTACAATCGCTCTCCTTTGTAAACAACAACAACAACAACAACAACAACAACCACCACAACAACAACAACAACGCTAAAACAAGTAATACGTTGTGAAACAAAAAAGGAAGGACTTTATCACTAGTAGATCTGCCTTGCAAGAAAAATAAATAAATAAATAAATAAATAAATAAATAAATAAATAAATAAATAAATAAATAAATAAATAAATAAATAAATAAAGTTCTTACGAAGATACCTCAGTGGTTAAATACCTGACTTTAGCTCAGGTCATGATCTCAGCATTCATGAGTTCAAGTCCCACAGTTTGTGAGTTCAGGTGCCACATCAAGTGAGCTCCAGCCCCACTGCAAGTGAGCATGAGGCATGCTTTGGTGAGATTCCATTTATCTCTCCCTCTCTCTCTGCCTGTCGTGGGATTCTCTCTCTGCCCCTTGCTCATTTGTGCCCCCTGTCTCTCTCAAGAGAAAGGTCTTTAGAAAAAGGAATAGGGATGGAAGTTATAGATAAGGAATTCAGATCTATGCTTAAAAAAGAAGAGAATTAGAGTAGGAATAAGGGAAGGTAAGTTAAAATAGTTTATTTTTCTCATTCCCAACTTATCTGATAGATAACAATTTGTTTAATGTGATAACAGCAGCAATATACTCGGTGATCATAGCCTATGGATAAGGAGGTAGATGACATCAATATTAGAAGGCATGGTATGGAGGAATTGAGACAGCTGTTATAAGGTAGGTGCACTACCTGTGAAGGGGTATACTGTGATTTGAAAGAGGAATTTGACTAGTTATAAATGAGTAAAGCTAATGCAAATAAAGGGGAACCCACTCCAACTTTTTAAAATAAACAACTGTAATGAATATGCTAAGAGAAAGAAGAAAATGGAATATACCATCTGCTGCATTAAAATCCAGAAGGCAGAAAAAGGTGAAGATAGAAAGGAAGCAAAGTCTGAATGCAGTGATAGAAAACAGTTACAAACATGGCAGATATTATTCCAACTATATCAATACTCACATCAAATGTGAATAGTCTAAATATACCAATTAAAGCTCAGAGATTGTCACAGGAGATCCAAAAACAAGATGCAACTCTATATTGTCTATAAGAAATTCACATGAGATATAAAGATACAGATAGATTACAAGTAAAAGGATGAAGAAAGATTTACCATGGTAGTGCTTATCCAAAGAGAGTTGGAGTAATTACATTAATTCCACACAAAGCAAACTTCCAATCAAGGAAACTCTAGGGAGATAAAGAGTGTCATTATATAAAGAGATTCTATAGAGAGATAAAAAGGTCAGTTCTGTAAGAAAACATAACAATCCCTAATTTTCTATATCTAACAACAGAGAATGAAAATACATGATGGAAAAACTTTTAGAATTCGAAGGAGAAAGAGAAAAAGTCATTATTATAGTAGAGACTTCAACACCTTTCTGTCAGTGACTGACAGGTCTAGAAGGATATAGGTAAGGCTACAGCTGGACAAAACAGTAGCAGTAAACTCCTAGATCGAACTGATACGTATGGAATGTTTTATCGAACAGTAGTTGCATAAACATGTTTCTCAAGTTCACACAGAACGTGCACCAAGTCAGAACATGTTCTGGGCCATGAAACACATCCTACTAAATTTCAAAGAAAAGAAGCCAGACAAAGTATGTTCTCAGGCCAAACTGGAATTGAACTGGATGGAAAGCAATAATAAAAAGATAGCAGGAAAAGTCCCCAAATATTTAGAGATTAAAGAACATACTTCTAAATAACACATCAAAGAAGGAATCTTGAGAGAAATTTCAAAGTAGTTCGGACTCAATGAAAATTAAATACAACCTACCAAACTGTGCAGGGCGGGGTGGGGTGGGCAGTGAAAACATGGCTTACGGTACAATGTACAGCATTGAATGCATTTATTAGAAAAGTAGAAAGACCTTCGGGCATCTGGCTGCTCAGTGGTTTTAGCACGCAACTCTTAGTTTCCACTCAGGTCATGCTATCATGGTCATGAGATCAAGCCCCTGTATTGGGTTCCTGCTTGGGATTCTCTCTCTCCCTCTCTCTGCCATGCCCCTGCTCACGTACATGCTTTCTCTCTCTCTCAAAGTAAGTAAATAAACGTAACAAAATCGGAAAGGAGAAAGACCTTAAATTAGTAGCCTAAACTTCCACCTTAGGAAAATAGGGGAGGAGGTACAGTTGAAGGCTGGAGTAGAAGAAAAGATATAATAATAATTACAAAATAATAATTAGAACAGATATCAATAAAATAAAAGATAGTCCAATACTGGAGATAATCAATAGAGAAATCAAAAGATGGTTCTTTGAAAATATCAATAAAGGTAATGAACCCCTAACTAGGCTATCCAAGAAAAGAAGTAGGCACAAATGGTTAATATCAAAAATGAAAGAGACGTAACCGCTCCCGATTCCATGAACATGAAGAGGATAATGGAAAATATTATGAATGACTCTATGCCCCCAAATTTCATAACTTATATGAAACAGATCGTTTATTTAAAAGACGCACACGATGGGGCACCTGGGTGGCTCAGTCAGTAAATGTTTGACTTCAGCTCAGGGCATAATCTCCTGGTCCGTGGGTTTGAGCCCCGTGTCACGCTTTGTGCTAACATCTCAGAGCCTGGGACCTGCTTCAGATTCTGCGTCTCCCTCTCTCTCTGCCCCTTCCCACCTCCCACTCTACAGCTCTCTCTCAGAAATAAATGAAAACATTTTAGAAAAATATAGAAAACAAATAAAAGACACACACTACTAAAACCCACATAAGGAGACATGGATTATCTGGATAGGCCTATATTTATTAAGTAAATAGAGTCAAGGACGAATAACCTTCCCAAAAGAAAGCGTCAGGCCCAGGTGGTTTCACTGAAGAATTCTAGCAAACATTCACAGGAAAAAATGATGCTAATGTCCTGTAATCTCTTCCCGAAAATAAAAACAGAGGGGAAACTTCCTCATTCTAGGAGGCCAGCATTGACAAAACAAGGTAAAGGCATTAGAAGAAAGGAAAACTGGAGACCAGTGTCTTGCATTTTCATAGACACAAAATACCCAATACATGTTAGTAAACCAAATCCAACAATGTGTAAAAAGAATTCTACATCCATAACCAAGAGGGTTTAGTACAAGTATGGGAGACTGGTTCCATATTCAAAAACCAATTAGTTTAACCCATCACAACAATAGGATAAAGAAGAAAGACAGGGAAACGATCAGATGCTCTTAAAAAGAGATGCAGAGAAGGCATTTGTTACCTCCATTCATAATAAATAAAACACTCTCTCCGCAAACTTTGAGTCCAGGGAGACTTCATCAACTTGATACAGGACTTTTATAAAACAAACAAAAATGAAACCCCACCAAAAAAGCCTACAACTAGCATCGTAAAAGTTTCACCATTTCATGGGGCGCCTGGGTGGCTCAGTCGGTTGAGTGTCCGACTTCAGCTCAGGTCACGGTCTCACAGTTCATGGGTTGGAGCCCTGCATCAGGCTCTGTGCTGACCACTTGCTCAGAGCCTGGGGCCTGCTTCATATTCTGTCTCCTTCTCTCTCTGCCTCTCCCCACTCACACTTTGTCTCACTCTGTTTCTCAAAAATAAATAAATGTAAACACAAACATTAAAAAAAAATGTTTCACCATTTCAGTGGGGAAGAATGGGATGCTTTCTGAAATCCTACTGTAGCTTATTCTGAAGAAGCCAGGTAGGTGAAGACACCTGTAGTAATAATGGACATAATTACACAATTATATAAGAACACACCCAGAACAGGCCTGTTCTGTTGAATTGTTCCTGATTCTGCTACAACACTAAGTGTTGATCAGTTAATAATTTGTGATTCCATCTTTAGAGGAACTAAGTATTTAGAATACAAACATTTGTAACACTGAATGTACATTCATATTGTCAGAGGGACATCATACACCAACTTAGAGCTGCTCAGATTAAATCGAGAATTACATGGAGCCAAAGTATTCTCTGCAAAGGATATTGTTGTTTTTATATTATATTCTGTTGATTTTTTTCCAGCTTTTTTCTATTGTTCCTTTTTTTTTTCAAATCCAGATGATTCTACAAATATTAAATTTTAGCCATTTGTTTAGAGGTGAATTTTAAAATCATGGGTATCTAGCGAAAACTGGCTGGCTGAAGAGAGTTTCCAGTTTCCATGAATGCAAAGTAATAGATTCAATTAAGGGAACAAGCCTGAAAGCCAGATGTTGCTGTACCCCAAGGATAGGCCCCAGCTAGTTGAGAATCAGTGAGAATAAATTACCTTTAGATAGCTCACAAACAGGAGCTTCTTAAATTCGGCTACAGTGTACTCTCCACATAATAAACAAATGACAAGGAAAGTAAAATGGAACCACAGCAATGACTGCAATCTGTACAGTAGAAAAGACCCTCTAAGAGATAATACATGTGTGTACAAGTTGTACATTTTACAGATTTGAGGGTTCCCATTCGCACTGCAGTTCATATAAATCATGCCTCCTAGAACTGTGCAGTATACAACTTGTGCAACCAATAGCAACAAACTGAAAACATTCTGATGCTGGTATAGAATAGCAAATATATGAACAAGGAGTACAAACGACGTCTGACGTCATAAGGTGTATAAATTGGATGCATACAAAAGAAAAAAAATCTCTAAATTGCACTTCATTAGTACTAGAACTTTTGCTTGGTAAAAGACTCTGTTAAAAGAACAAAAAGACAATCTATGGACTTGGACAAAATATTGCCAAATCATATATCCAGCAAAGGTCTTGTGTCCAGAATATCATATATTGAAGTGCACAAAACGATGCTCCACAACACTAGGCTTCAGGGAAACACATTAAAACTGCACTGAGATATTGCTATCCACATATTGAAAATGGTTTTTTTTTTTTCATCTTTACTTATTTTTCAGGGATAAAGAGAGACAGAGTGTGAGCAGGGAGGGGAAGACAGAGAGGGAGATACAGAATCCAAAGCAGGCTCCAGGTTCCCAGTTGTCAGCAGAGAGCCAAATATGTGGCTTGAACTCACAAACTGTGAGATCATGACCTGAGTTGAAGTCAGCTACTCAATCTACTGAGCCAACCAGGAGCCCATGAAATATATATATTTTTAAAGACAATACCTAATACTTGCATGTGACCCATAAATCTGACTCCTAGATCTTTTCTCTAGAGAAGTGAAAACTTATGCTTATTAAAAGAAAAAAAAAAAAACATGCACGCAAATATTTAAAGCAACTCTAGTCATAACTGACAAAAATGGACAAACACAAATGTCCTTTAGGAAATGAATGGTTAAACAAACCCTGGTATATCCGTACAGGGAAACACTAAGAAACAGATGTATTATAAAGGCATGAGGTTGAATGAAAGAAACCAGTCTCATAAAGTGACCTACAATAAGGATCCATTTATATGATATTAAATTTGGATAATGGGGGGTGGGGGGGAGGTGAGGGTGGGTGATGGGTACTGAGGAGGACACGTTTTGGGATGAGCACTGGGTGTTGTATGGAAACCAATTTTACAATAAATTTCATATATAAAAAAAAATTTGGAGATAGATGGTTGCCAGGCCTCAGGAGTGGGGTGACAGTGATTCAACATGAGGAATCCTGGGAGCTGAAGGCATTGTTCTCTTCTTGTCTAATTTTTTTTGGGAGGGGGGAGACAGAGAGTGGGAGTGAGGGAGGCACAGAAAAAGAGGTAGAGAGGGATAATCCCAAGTAGGCTCCGGGAAGTTCGTGAGCAGGGGCTCAAACTCAAGAATAGTGAACTCATGCCTTAGCCGAAATCAAGAGTGGGATGCTTAAGAGACTAAGCCACCTATGTGCCCCAGGAACAGAACTCTTCTGTATTCTCATTGGGGTGACATTTACATGAGTAGATACAATCTTTAAAACTCAAAGCCCTATGCACCAAAATAGTTACTTTCTATAATGTTAATTACACAACAAAAAGCATTTTCATAAAACTACCACATCTGTCCTCATCTCTCCATTTTCTGCTTCCACACTAATTGCTGTCATGTTCACCTCTCCTGGTCAACTGCAATAACTCCTTACCTGATTTCCTCCCAATCACAATCTTCAATCTGTCTTTCTAATAAACTTACGAAATATTACTCCTGACTAAAGTGTCATAAGGAAAAAAAATAAGCCAGATCTACCTAGCTGCACCTTCCTTAGATCATGCATGCACACCACTCCCTATGGTATTTCCAACACGAAGACCCAATGTGCAAAGACCCAATGTACTCCAAGGGGAGCCTGAGTGGCTCAGTTAGTTGAGTGACCTACTCTTCGTTTCAGTTCAGGTCGATTTCGCCATTTGTGGTTTCAAGCCCCAGGTCACACTCTGCACAGAGCCTGCTTGGAATTTTCTCTTCCCCCTCTCTCATCCCCTCCCCTTCCTCACACACGCTGTCAATCAACCACCCACCCAACCAACAAACATTAAGATAAAAATAAGCAGCCCAAATCATAAGGGTTTGTAGTATGTTACACATTTATCCCATAGTTCACATAAAAGCAAAGAAAACTGGACTATCGTGCTGGCATTATTTTCCTTTCTTATACCCAACTCATTTTGCCCACTTGTGGTTCATTTCTGTGTCTCCTGCTCTAAATGCAGTGCCCACTTCCTCCGGCAGGCCTAGTTGAAGTGAATTTCTAACTGCTTCAACTCAGTACCTCCTTCATTCTGTTGCCTTTGTCATGAAGACCTGGAACAAAAATCTGGAAAGAATGAACACCCCAGGCCTGGCATGCCAATACTAACACCTGGCAAACAGCAACAACCTCCCAGAGACAGCAACTAGTAAACAATCAGTTGTCTATTTAGGACACATGAGCGAGAAGATGGAAGAAATAGAACTTCCCAAAGGGAGGCTGAAAAACAAAAACAAAAACAAAATCCACTGGCGTTAAAAAGTGAAAAAAGGTAAACCCAAAGTTCATCTCACTGTTATTGCAGGTGTTACTGGATAGACTAGATGAACCTGAAGCAAAGGATTTCTACACAACAAAAACAACAGCAGCAGCAGCAACAACAACAAGAGCAGCAACAACAAGGGCAGCAACAACAAAATCAACAACAACAAAGAATCTTCTAAACTATGCCTTGGTATAATTTAGCAGATAATCAGAGCTGCAGAACACTAGCTTTATGTGGGAATAAGCGGAATACCATAGGTACTCAGAGGAGTCACGCTTATTGCTAATAACTGATGCTCAGGTGGTGTGAACACTGTATCCCACAACACCAAGTACGGGTCTGAAAAAGGAGGAGGGAACCCACGCAGTGCAGTAGATGCCAGAACACATGGGGTGAATCAAGGGCTCAGTGAAACGGGAAGCCTTAATCACAAAGTGAACAATTTGCCTGAAAATGCTGCAGATTCAGGCCAGCACGCAGGCCTCCAGGCTCCCTGGCAGGAGTCCTGGGAATACGAGGGGCAGAGCAATGAACTTACAGCTACCAATCACTTCCCTGTGGCAGGCACGTTACCTCATAAAGCATCTCAATTGACCCTGTGTCCAGAAGAAGGAATTGAGGCTGAAGGAGATGTTATAATTGCTCAAGGTCACAGAACTAAGAAAGGTATGGAAATGGCCTTTACCCCAAGCACTCGGACTCCTTAGTGCATAACATGCTCTCTCAAGTATGCAAAACTCAGCTTCAGTAACCCTTTTTCCATCTTTTTAATTAATTTTTTTTCAAAAAGCGTTGATTGTTGTCTTTTCATTTTTATTTGTTTCCTTATGTCTTTTAATTTCTTCTCTAATTGTCTGGTTGACTCATTCGTTCTTTACTAGGATGTTTTTTAACCTGCATGCTGTTAGAGGTTGAGCAGACTTTTTCCTGTACTTTATGTCAAGCTCCAAACATTGTGATCTCAAAGTGTGCATGGTGTCATCTCAATGCTGTTATAATTATTGAAGGCTTTTTGCGACCCAGTATGTGGTCTCTCTTGGAGAATGTTCCACGTGCACTCCAGAAGAAAGTATGCTCTGCTTCTTTCCATGTAGAGTCCTAAAATATCTGTCACATCCTTCTGGTCCAATGTATCATTCAGGACCATTGTTTCTTTCCTGATTCTGTCTAGATTTTCTGTCCATTGTTGTAAGTTGAGTATTAAATCCCCCTGAAATTACCACATTCTTATCAATAAGATTGTTCATGTTTGTGATTAAATGTTTTAAATATTTGTGTGCTTCGGAATTCAGTGCATAATCATTATAATCGTTAGCTTTTCCTGATGGACAGACACTGTAATTATTTAATAATGCCCTTAAACATCTCTTGCTGCCAACTTTAATTTCAGGTCAAGTTTGTCTGATAGAAGTATGGCTACTACAGCTTCCTTTTGACTCCCAGTAGCATGAAAGGTAGTTCTCCATCCCCCCACTTTCAAGAGTAAGGTGTCCTCAGGTCTGAAATGAGTCTCCTGTACGACAGCAAACAGATGGGTCTTGTTTTGTATTATCCATTCTGATACCCTGTGTCTTTTGGTTGGAGCATTTATTCCACTTCCATGCAGTGTTATTATGGAAAGCGATGGTTCCGAGGCATTGTGATGTCTGTAGTTTTCGTGCTTGTACTGGTGTCTGTGGTACTTTGTGATATTTGCGACATTTCCCTCAAGGAATCCCTCTTAGGATCTCTTGTAGGGATGGTTTAGCGGTGGTGAATTCCTTCAGTTTTGGTTTGTTTGGGAAGACCTTTACCTCTCCTTCGATTCTGAATGGCAGGCTGGCTGGATAAAGGATTCTTGGTTGCATATTTTTCCTATTCATCACATTGAAGATTCCCCTATTCCTTTATGGCTTGTCTGATTTCAGTAGATGGATCTGCTCCTATCCCAATACTTCTCTACCTGTGTATGTGAAGGTCCATTCATCCCTAGCTGCTTTCAGAATTCTCTCTTCATGCTTGTATTTTGCCAGTTTCCCCATGCTATGTTGTGCAGAAAATCAACTCAGGTTACATCTGAAGGGAGTTCTCTGTGCCTGTTGGGTTTCAATGCCGGTGTCCTTCCCCAGCTTGTGGAAGTTCTCAGCTATGATTTGTTCAAGGTCATCTTCACACCCCTTTTCTGTCTCTTCTGGAAATCCTGTGATATGGATATTGTTCCATTTGATTTCATCACTTAGTTCTCTAATTCTCCCATCTCGGTCCTCAATTTTTGCTCTATCTTTTTCTCACCTCCTTTTCCCCATATTTTTACCTTCTGATTCATTTAGTCTCCCCTCTGTCTCTTCAATCCGCGCTGTGGCTGCCTCCATTTTAATTTGCACCGCATTTATAGCATTGGAATTCATCACGACTACTTTTTATTTCCTTGATCTCCGCAATAATTGATTCCATGCTGTCTTTACGCCTTTGCCAATCCCAACGATTAATCTTTGGACTGTTATGCTAAATTCTGATATGTAGCTTATATCTGTTTGGATAAAGTCGTTAGCTGTCTACTTCTTCCCGGAATTTCTTTTGAGGGGAATTCTTCTGTGTCATTATTTTGGCTAGTTTTCTCTCTCTTAGGAGGTTTACAAGCTTGTTATTTGCTTTGCACCTGCAAGAATTGCTATACGACAGGGGGCTCACGCCCTGTGCAGGTTCCAGCCCTGCAGGTACTGTTTCTTGGAGAGTGTTACTTGCTCTCTGTTGTTGTGACATTAGCTCTTTGAGTTCTCTCCTGGTAGTGATGTGTTTGACCCTCCACAAGGTGTGCTTTTCTTTGTTCCTTGAAGTAGCCCTGGGAAGGAAAACAAACAAACCAACAAACAGGAAACAGAGACATGTAAGGCAACGTGCAAATAAAAGAAATAAATGGACACACACACGCTCACACACACACAGAAAAACAGTCTGAAATAAAACAAAACAAAACAAAACAAACAAACAGACCAGAAACACCAGCTACAAGTAAAGAACAAGGTAGAGGCGTTGCTGTTGGAAGAACACATATAAAGAGAGAAATGACAGGAGTGGGGAAAAGGAAAAACATACATATATACCAGGCTGGGAGGCCAAATGGCTTAATGCAGACAGAGAGAAAGGAAAATAAGGAAGCAGGTGGGGAAACAAAAGAAATTTACGTTTAGCCAAACAGAGAAACTAGATGGCATGATTATCCCAGAGAGAGAGAGAAACGAAAATATACAGGTATAGTTAGGAAATGTATCAAGGCAATGGATTATAAATGTCTGCTTAAACAAACCAACAAGACAGACTTATCAAACTAAAGGAGGGAAGAGATAGGAAGGGAGAATACGTCTAAAGAACAAGAATTGTCCCGGAATTACTCCAGTCTAGGCAGCATCACCGATCCGGATGACAGAGCTGCCTGGTTCCACAGCGCCTATCCTGCTCCATCAGGATACACAGCACAGAGGGGCGTGGTTTGGGGTAGGCTGGTCCCACCTCCACTCTGGACCCTGGGGCTGATGTGACCTGGGGTCCATGACCTAGTGTACTCCGTTCCAGTTGTCCTCATTGTGCCGAGAGCACACGCAGGGTGGTCCTTCTTGCTCCGCTGACTCCTTTCGCACAGCGCTTGTTGAGGGTTCACAGACCTGTTCCGTGTGCTAGGGCAGTGCCACTCTGTGCTGCTCCAAATGTCTTCCTGGCTTTGCTGTGCTTCAGGGAGCCCCGCCTTTCCCTGCTGTGGACTGCGCTGCTGACCTCACTGCTGAGCTTGGGCATGGTGGATGCAAGCAGGCATTGTTTTGTCCCACACCAACGCCCCCAGGGAAGGGGCCACTTTCTCCTACTCCAGACTGCGCCCTAGACCCAGCCACTGATCCGGGCGGGGGGGGGGGTGGTTGATGCGGGCAGGCTTTGTTCTATTGCACAGCCCACCAGGGAGGGGCTACTGTCTCCTTCTGTGGACGGTGCCCCTGCTCTACCCCTGAAACCAATGCTGGCTCCTCTCCCCACAGGTGCTCGCACAGGGAACCTAGCCCCAGACCCAAGAAAACCCCACAGTTAGAGATAAGATCCCTCTCAGTCCCAGTCCCAGGTTCTCCTCTTATCCACATACAGCCCTACACTTCCGCAGCCAATCTTTCTCTTACTTTGGCCTCTCCGCAGAAGGGGATCTCTTTCGGTGAGTGGTGAATAAAGCCACAGGTGGACCAATAAACGGACAAGCAAGCGAGCAAAGGCTGACAAGGGAAAATCCACCTGTTCCATGGTGGTGTAGAGAAAGTATGTGCTTTTAGCAATGCCAGTAAGAGGGTAAACATTATGGAACAGGCGAATTAGTGAATTCTGTGGGTGGAATGTTTTCCCTGATTACAATGGGCAGCTTATCCATCCTCCAGCTCTGAAGCATATGGCCAGTGGACACCACATGCTGGGGACAACAAGTTCTGGAGGAAAGGAGTGGAAGTAACAACTCTCCACCTTTCCTAGAATGCCGGCGTCCATTTACAAACCCTCCATCTGCCCCCTGGCCCTTTCTTCCGCCCACCCGCCCCGATTACTCCCACATATTACGTCCTTACTGCAATCTTGCAATCCTTGGTTTTGAACCATCGTTCTAATCTGTTTTGTTGTTGGTGGTTAGGTCTGTCATTTATCTACGTAAAAACCTGGGAATTACTATCTGAACAAAGCTGAGCTCCTGGATGGCTCAGTCAGTTAGGCCTGTGACTATATTGCTTTCGACGCAGGTCATGATCTCATGGTTTGCGAGCTCCAGTTCTGCATCAGGCTTTGTGCGGACAGCGTAGAACCTGCTTGGGATTCTCTCTCTCCCTCTCTCTGAGCTTTCCTGGCTGTCTCTCACTGTCTTATGTTTGTGTGCTGCTTTTTAAACTGGCCTAGGAGTAATTTGGGACCAGTGGTATGATAACTAACCTTCTCTTTCACCTGCTATGACAGCTCTAACATTCCCGTTACTCTGATGAGTTAAGATGTAAGGCAGAGTGTCCCGAGATCCTCAACCAAACTACACGGTGTAATCGTATGAGCATAGGTATTCACACCTCTGTCCATTCCCTCATAAACTCACTCATTTCGCAAATAGCGAACACTTACGCGGTGCACACTGAGGAATATAACAGTAAGCAAAATAGCCTTCGTAAATTAATTTTTTTTTTCCGCCTTGGAATTTCATGGGCCTATAGTATCCAGTCCTATGTGATTCAGCGCATGATTAAGATTAACGTATTTCACTTCTTCCAAAGATGTTTCTCAAGATTGGCAGAAGCAGTGGGATGTGACCGATGCTGGTTCAAATCCTAGCTCTGCCACATAGATGTGATATTTGGCAAGTTATTTAAACTTTCTAAGCATTAGCCTAGTTGCCTGTTAAGTGGGAATAATAATACCTTTCCCACAGGCCTGTTATGTTTGCTTGAGAGGGAAACATGTGTGAATTGCAGAGAAAGGTACTGGTGTATGGTGGGAACTAAAGTGAAATTAGTTTTTTCCCTCTGTTTTCCTCAGGCTTTCTGATCATCTCGTTATGGGTTTGTTCCGAGGGCCTTGTGCCTCTCTGTGCCTCTCTGTGCCCTTGAGTATCCTCTTGCAATCCCCAGCATCCGGGAATTGGGCCTCATTCTACCAAGGAACCTGACTCTCACATGGTGCCTTCCACAGTTCACCTGTTCTGTACATTCAACACAGCCAACGTGAAGGTTTTAAGTAAGCAAGCAGCGACTTTGTCAAAAACGGAATTACATCACTGGTAGAAGCGAGTGTTTACTGACTCGCAGTGAAGGGGGTTCCATGCATTATTCCAAGTTATTTACCGTCATTACCTCACTGAATTCATTTCAGAGCTCTATGGTGAAGGTGCTAGGTTGTGCCTGATTTTACAGCTGAGAAAACTGAGTAACCCAGAGAAAAAGTAAGTTGTCCAAAGGTCCGCTGCTAGAAATAGAGCAAAATAGGATTTGAGATCCCAGGCAGCCTTGCTCCAGGGGCCACCCCCTTAGTCACTGAACTCTATTGCTTCTTGCTAAGCAAGAATTTACTGTAGGATAGGGAATTTAAGTGGTATTGAGTTGTAAAGAAGATTGTAAGAGATGGCAAATGTTCCACCCAATCCATCTGATCACAAAAGGGTAAGAGTTAATCAAAAGTTGATGATGCAGGCGTTTGTAAAAAGAGAGAATGTGAGAGAGGGAGAATCCCCCGTATAGACTGCTGCTGTTACACATCAAATTGAAGTGAGACAACTACTTGTTCTGTAACAATTGGGAACTGAAACTCCATAAACTCATTGCATTTATTCAGTAGGCATTTATTCCTTTGCCCATGGCTGGCACTGTAGTAACGACACACGGATGGCTAAAGTGAGTCCTGCCCATGAAGAACACATGGTCTAGGAGGGGAGCAAGGGCTACGTAAGGAGGTTCATGACAATACAACTAGTGGGAAGAAGAACTGTGGACACACAAAGGGGAAGTAAGCACCCCCAAGACACTTTCCATAAAGAAAGACATAAGAAAGGAATGAAACCTCTTAGAGTTCTGGAAGCATCCTTCTTGTAGGCTCTCATGAGTGTATTTTCACTAAGTCCGTAACAATTGGGAGCTGATCCCTGCTGAGCCAAGCTCCTCCAGGACAGAACCTTCCTCTGTTCAGTTGGCTTCAAGTGAACCCGGGTATTCAGCCCTTCTCCAGTGTCCCTCTCCCACCATCCCACTTCTGGCCCTCTCGATTCCTAGATTCCTAGGAAAATCAGCCTATAAGGTCAAATCCTTATTTGGTGTTAGTTCCTTCCAGAGACAGGGTCTCCACGATGCTATTGATTCTTTCAGTGGAATCCTGCCCATGGGCTGCACAAGGAACTCCATGATACGAGTTCAATGCCTCCTCAAATGATGGGTTTTATGAGAAGTTAAGTCCTGTGAGCTTGGGTTAGAAATAGTCCACATCATTCCCAATCTCAAGGCTTGTTTTGGACAAAGGATGAAGATAAAAAGCAATGAATACATAAAAGACTTTTGTAAGAAGTTCAGCTTAAATACGGCAGAAGAAAAGAAAGGGGGGGAGTGTCTTTTCATTTCATGTTAACAGCCAAAGAGAAAAAGCTTCTTTAGATTTCAAGAAGAAAGGAATAATATCAGTGTACACAAAGCAAGCTTTAAAGGTGAGCTTTATCATCGTGTCAGTAGAGCTTTTTACTACAAACTCTACCGATTATGGTATTTCTCATAACTCCTTGCTGCCCTAGGGAAAAGTACTTAATTGCCTATGCCTAACTTTTATCTGAGTTCATGGCTATTTTCCTTTCATTTTTAAAGCTTAGCTTAGATCAGGATGAGGGAAGAGGGCGGCGTAGGAGGACGCTGGGCTCACCGCGCGTCCTGCTGATCACTTAGATTCCACCTACACCTGCCTAAATAACCCAGAAAACCGCCAAAGGATTAGCAGAACGGAGTCGCAGGAGCGAAGCGCAGACTAGAGGCCCACGGAAGAGGGTAGGAAGGGCGGCGAGGCGGTGACGCTCAACGGACTGCCGGGAGTGAGCCAGGGCGGAGGGGCAGCTCGCCGGCCAAGCAGAGCCCCCGAGTCTGGCTGGCAAAAGCGGAGGGGCCTGACAGACTGTGTTCTGACAGCAAGCGCGACTTAGCGTCTGGGAGGTCATAAGTTAACAGCTCTGCTCGGAAAGCGGGTAGGCTGGAGGACAAAGGGAGGGAGAGATGCTGAGCCCCCGGACGACAGAGCTCAGTTTGGTGGGGAATGAAGGCGCTCGCCAGCGCCATCTCCCCCGCCCATAACCCAGCCAAAATCCCAAAGAGAACCAGTTCCTGCCAGGGAACTTGCTCGCTCAGCGCAAACACCCAACTCTGCACTTCTGCAGAGCCAAACCTCTGGCAGTGGATCTGACTCCCTCCCGCTGCCACAGGGCCCCTCCTGAAGTGGATCACCTAACGAGAAACGAGCTAAGCCTGCCCTCCTGCCCCTGTGCACATGCCTACCCACCCCAGCTAATACGCCAGATCCCCAGCATCACAAGCCTGGCAGCCTGCAAGTAGCGCAGACAGGCCATGCCACCTCACAGTGAATCCCGCCCCTAGGAGAGGGGAAGAGAAGGCACACACCAGTCTGACTATGGTCCCAGCGGTGGGCTGAGGGCAGACATAATGTCGGAATGCGGCCCCGCCCACCAACTCCAGTTATACACCACAGCACAGGGGAAGTGCCCTGCAGGTCCTCACCACGCAAGGGACTATCCAAAATGACCAAGCGGAAGAAATCCCCTCAGAAGAATCTCCTGGAAATAACAACAGCTAATGAGCTGATCAAAAAGGATTTAAATAATATAACAGAAAGTGAATTTAGAATAATAGTCATAAAATGAATCGCTGGGCTTGAAAACAGTATAGAGGACAGCAGAGAATCTCTTGCTACAGAGATCAAGGGACTAAGGAACAGTCACGAGGAGCTGAAAAACGCTTTAAACGAAATGCATAACAAAATGGAAAATCCACGGCTCGGATTGAAGAGGCAGAGAGGAGAATAAGTGAACTAGAAGATAAAGTTATGGAAAAAGAGGAAGCTGAGAAAAAGAGAGATAAAAAAATCCAGGAGTATGAGGGGAAAATTAGAGAACTAAGTGATACACTAAAAAGAAATAATCTACGCATAATTGGTATCCCAGAGGAGGAAGAGAGAGGGAAAGGTGCTGAAGGGGTACTTGAAGAAATAATAGCTGAGAACTTCCCTGAACTGGGGAAGAAAAAAGGCACTGAAATCCAAGAGGCACAGAGAACTCCCTTCAGACGTAACTTGAATCGATCTTCTGCACGACATATCGTAGTGAAACTGGCAAAATACAAGGATAAAGAGAAAATTCTGAAAGCAGCAAGGGGTAAACGTGCCCTCACATATAAAGGGAGACCTATAAGACTCGTGACTGATCTCTCTTTTGAAACTTGGCAGGCCAGAAAGAATTGGCACGAGAATTTCAGTGTGCTAGACAGAAAAAATATGCAGCCGAGAATCCTTTCTCCAGCAAGTCTGTCATTTAGAATAGAAGGAGAGATAAAGGTCTTCCAAACAAACAAAAACTGAAGGAATTTCTCACCACTAAACCAGCCCTACAAGAGATCCTAAGGGGTACCCTGTGAGACAAAGTAGGAGACACATTACTACAAGCATAAAACATACAGACATCACAATGACTCTAAACCCGTATCTTTCTATAATAACACTGAATGTAAATGGATTAAATGCGCCAATCAAAAGACATAGGTATCAGAATGGATAAAAAAAACAAGACCCATCAATTAGCTGTCTACAAGAGACTCATTTTAGACCTGAGGACACCTTTAGATTGAGAGTGAGGGGATAGAGAACTATTTATCATGCTACTGGAAGCCAAAAGAAAGCTGGAGTAGCCATACTTATATCAGACAAATTAGACTTTCACTTAAAGGCTGTAACAAGAGATGAAGAAGGACATTATATAATAGTACAGGGTCTATCCATCAGGAAGAGCTAACAATTATCAATGTCTATGTGCCGAATACCGGAGCCCCCAAATATATAAAGCAATTACTAATAAACATAAGAACCTTATTGATAAGAATGTGGTAATTGCAGGGGACTTTAACACCCCACTTACAGAAATGGATAGATCATCTAGACACACGGTCAATAAAGAAACAAGGGCCTTGAATGAGACATTGGATCAGATGGACTTGACAGATTTATTTAGAACTCTGCATCCCAAAGCAACGGACTATACTTTCTTCTCGAGTGCACATGGAACATTCTCCAAGATACATCACATACTGGGTCACAAAACAGCCCTTCATAAGTTTACAAGAATTGAAATTATACCATGCATACTTTCAGAACACAATGCTATGAAGCTTGAAATCAACCACAGAAAAAAGTCTGGAAAACCTCCAAAAGCATGGAGGTTAAAGAACACCCTACTAACGAATGAGTGGGTCAACCAGGCAATTAGAGGAGAAATTAAAAAATATATGGAAACAAACGAAAATGAAAATACGACAATCCAAACGCTTTGGGATGCAGCAAAGGCAGTCCTGAGAGGAAAATACATTGCAATCCAGGCCTATCTCAAGAAACAAGAAAACTCCCAAATACAAAATCTAACAGCGCACCTAAAGGAAATAGAAGCAGAACAGCAAAGGCAGCCTAAACCCAGCAGAAGAAGAGAAATAATAAAGATCAGAGCAGAAATGAACAATATAGAATCTAAAAAAACTGTAGAGCAGATCAACGAAACCAAGAGTTGGTTTTTTGAAAAAACAAACAAAATTGACAAACCTCTAGCCAGGCTTCTCAAAAAGAAAAGGGAGATGACCCAAATAGATAAAATCATGAATGAAAATGGAATTATTACAACCAATCCCTCAGAGATACAAACAATTATCAGGGAATACTATGAAAAATTATACGCCAAAAAACTGGACAACCTGGAAGAAATGGAGAAATTCCTGAACACCCACACTCTTCCAAACTCAATCAGGAGGAAATAGAAAGCTTGAACAGACCCTTACCAGTGAAGAAATTGAATCGGTTATCAAAAATCTCCCAACAAATAAGAGTCCAGGACCAGATGGCTTCCCAGGGGAGTTCTACCAGACGTTTAAAGCAGAGATAATACCTATCATTCTCAAGCTATTCCAGAAATAGAGAAGGAGGAAAAATTTCCAGACTCATTCTATGAAGCCAGTATTACTTTGATTCCTTAACCAGACAGAGACACAGTAAAAAAAAGAGAACCACAGGCCAATATCCCTGATGAATATGGATGCCAAAATTCTCAATAAGATACTAGCAAATTGAATTCAATGGCATATAAAAAGAATTATTCACAATGATCAAGTGGGATTCATTCCTGGATTGCAGGGCTGGTTCAACATTCGCAAATCAATCAACGTGATACATCACATTAACAAAAAAAAAAAAAAAAGAGAAGGACCATACGATCCTGTCAATCGATGCACAAAAGGCCTTTGACAAAATCCAGCACCCTTTCTTAAGAAAAACCCTTGAGAAAGTCGGGATAGAAGGAACATACTTAAAGATCATGCAAGCCATATGAAAAGCCCACAGCTAACATCATCCTCAACGGGGAAAAACTGAGAGCTTTTTCCCTGAGATCAGGAACACGACAGAGATGCCCACTCTCACCGCTGTTGTTTAACATAGTGCTGGAAGTTCTAGCATCAGCAATCAGACAACAAAAGGAAATCAAAGCATCAAAATTGGCAAAGATGAAGTCAAGCTTTCGCTTTTTGCAGATGACATGATATAATACATGGAAAATCCGATAGACTCCACCAAAAGTCTGCTAGAACTGATACATGAATTCAGCAAAGTTGCAGGATACAAAATCAATGTCCAGAAATCAGTTGCATTCTTATACACTAACAATGAAGCAACAGAAAGACAAATAAACTGATCCCGTTCACAATTGCACCAAGAAGCATAAAATACCTAGGAATGAATCTAACCAAAGATGTAAAGGATCTGTATGCCAAAAACTATAGAAAGCTTATGAAGGTAATTGAAGAAGATTTAAAGAAATGGAAAGACAATCCCTGCTCATGGATTGGAAAAATAAATATTGTCAAAATGTCAATACTACCCAAAGCTATCTACACATTCAATGCAATCCCAATCAAAATTGCACCAGCATTCTTCTCGAAACTAGAACAAGCAATCCTAAAATTCATATGGAACCACAAAAGGCCTCGAGTAGCCAAAGGAATTTTGAAGAAGAAGACCAAAGCAGGAGGCATCACAATCCCAGATTTTAGCCTCTACTACAAAGCTGTAATCAACAAGACAGCATGGTATTGGCACAAAAACAGACACATAGACCAATGGAATAGAATAGAAACCCCAGAACTAGACCCACAAATGTATGGCCAACTCATCTTTGACAAAGCAGGAAAGAACATCCAATGGAAAAAAGACAGTCTCTTTAACAAATGGTGCTGGGAGAACTGCACAGCAACATGCAGAAGGTTGAAACTAGACCACTTTCTCACACCATTCACAAAAATAAACTCAAACTGGATAAAGGACCTGAATGTGAGACAGGAAACCATCAAAACCTTAGAGGAGAAAGCAGGAAAAGACCTCTCTTACCTCAACCGTAACAATCTCTTACTCGACACATTCTCAAAGGCAAGGGAATTAAAAGCAAAAGTGAATTACTGGGACCTTAGGAAGATAAAAAGCTTCTGCACAGCAAAGGAAACAACCAACAAAACTAAAAGGCAACCAACGGAATGGGAAAAGATATTTGCAAATCACATATCGGACAAAGGGCTAGTATACAAAATCTATAGAGCTCACCAAACTCCACACCCGAAAAACAAATAAGCCAGTGAAGAAATGGGCAGAAAACATGAATAGACACTTCTCTAAAGAAGACATCCGGATGGCCAACAGGCACATGAAAAGATGTTCAGCGTCGCTCCTTATCAGGGAAATACAAATCAAAACCACCCTCAGGTATCTCCTCACGCCAGTCAGAGTGGCCAAAATGAACAAATCAGGAGACTATAGATGCTGGAGAGGATGTGGAGAAACGGGAACCCTCTTGCACTGTTGGTGGGAATGCAAATTGGTGCAGCCGCTCTGGAAAGCAGTGTGGAGGGTCCTCAGAAAAATAAACAATAGACCTACCCTATGACCCAGCAATAGCACTGCTAGGAATTTACCCAAGAGATCAGTACAGGAGTACTGATGCATAGGGGCACTTGTACCCCAATGTTCATAGCAGCACTGTCAACAATAGTCAAATTATGGAAAGAGCCTAAATGTCCATCAACTGATGAATGGATAAAGAAATTGTAGTTTATATACACAATGGAATACTACGTGGCAATGAGAAAAAATGAAATATGGCCTTTTGTAGCAACGTGGATGGAACTGAAGAGTGTGATGCTAAGTGAAATAAGCCATACAGAGAAAGACAGATACCATATGGTTTCACTCTTATGTGGATCCTGAGAGGCTTAGCAGGACCCATGGGGGAGGGGAAGGAAAAAAAAAGAGGTTAGAGTGGGAGAGAGAGCCAAAGCATAAGAGACTGTTAAAAACTGAGAACAAACTGAGGGTTGATGGGGGGTGGGAGGGAGGAGAGGGTTGGTGATGGGTATTGAGGAGGGCACCTTTTGGGCTGAGCACTGGGTGTTGTATGGAAACCAATTTGACAATAAACTTCATATATTAAAAAAAATAAAGCTTAGCTTATCTTAGTTCGTCAAATAATTTTCTTTTATTTTTTTGATGACAGAAATCTCATTTACACTCCTGAATGTCCTATTACCCATGACAGGTACCTAGCATTCTGCCTTGCACATCTACTTACTTATGTGGGGAAAATGAAACAAAACAAAACAAAACAAAACAAAACAAAAGGCATTTGTTTTTTCACCGTCCAGAGACAGAATAAATTCCTAACGGAAATAATAAAATATTTGGGCCCTGAACACGTGACTGCCCTTAAATGTTAATATATTCAAATTGAGGACATTTTTTATTTGACAGGTATGGTCAAATGCCCAAGAGAACGATTCAAAAATAAAGAGAACTCTGGGAATCAATGGGTTAGGAAGGTCATGAAAAAATTGGAGACTACGATCCAGATCTTAAAAAAGCTCTGAATGTATACTCACAAAGACTTACCGACTTTGGATAAGCAGGTTAAAACTAGTGCTTTGAAAGTCCATAGAGCTGTAGCATTCGAAGGCAGGGTTTCTTACAGTATGGTCTGATACCTCTCCCTAATCAATGGAATCATGGAGGGCTTACTACAGGTGCGGATTCCGAATTCACACCGAATTCTACATTTTTAGGTAATGTGCCAGTTTTTGTTAAGATAACCCAAACTAGTAACAGCATTCCAATCTGCAAAGGACACACGAGCCCCACTCTCTGTAGCATAAAGTTTGGGTTGCTTTGGTAGGTGGATGAAAGCAACAAAACACAGAAGTGTGCAGGGAGAAGTGGAGACTTGAAGTGTTTGAAATGCATACTGTCCCATTTCTCAGGGAGGGCACAGATACGGCTTGATGGCACCCAAATCAGTGTTTCTGTCTGAACCAGTCCTGCTACCCAGGCCACAGTCAACCATAAATATTATCCAGAGAAATGATCTGCATCTGCATCTGTATCTGCTGGGGATTCCCTGACTGACCAGATTCTCACTGCTGCTGGGGCTGGGGGTGTGGGGTGGGAGGTAGATAAACGGAGAGAATCAGACTAGCCCAAGTGGCCAAGATCTAGATGGAGTCCACCCTATGTGTTACCGTGGCCATATCTGAAGTTTCCAGAGGTGATGATGCTACATGCGGGGCCACCATTGTTCCGTGATGATATTGCAGTTGGTATATGATGCTAAGATTAAAACAAGGAAACGTGGTAACTTAGTATATGTTATAACGTGTCAACAAGAAGGCAAAGAAAAATCTTGGTTTGTACTTCGTTGGCAATTACTAATAGATATGAAAGTTACCGTCCCTCTAGGAGGCAAGGTTCTTGCCAACAGAAATACAACACTAATACAGGAGTACCTTCCAAGGGTTCATCTGAGAGTATACTGAATGGCCTGAGTATGTAATGTGATTTGATAAGGCAGAACTGGTTTCTCCATGGCCCACAAGGATTAAATTCTAGAATTCCATAGAGTTTGCTTGATGCATTGATAAGCCAAGGAAACCTAGGAGGGGATTTGGTGAAGCCACATGCCCTAGAAATATGACAGCTAATTTTTGACTTAAGAAGAAACCGAATGACCTCCAAAAGACATCAACAATTGTACCTCACAGATGTGCTGTGAGCTTGAAATGCTCACACATGTGCTGCATCTTGAAGACGGTAAGTGGTAAAGACATTGGTAGTATTATATTAATGGCTGCTACCCTTTTTTCCAAAATTTTGTAGGAGGTCATAAAGAAATTGGCAGCTCTGCCATTCCATGCAGTCTGCTGCCGATGACATTGTTGCCTTAATGGAGCACAGCCTACAGCCTCTTTGTGAGTAAAACGCTCTTTGATTATGCCACTGGTGGCAGCCTTTCTGTGACAGCTGAACACGTCCCTAACCGATACTACTTGCACTTACTCAATGCCATTCAAATACAATTTCATGTTTTGTTAGCACAGATAACATCAATAATGTCACTCTTATTGAAGGTGAAATTATTACCAACATCACTCAGCAGATGAGGTTGGGGAAAAGATGCTAGAGAAGTTTCCTAAAGGAAGAAGGGTTTGGAGAATACCAGCGTTCTATCTCCTAAGCATACCCTCGCAGAGTAAACTGTAGGGCACAGGGTTCTCTCTGTTACAATATCACTTGAAGTTTAGGAGTGTTTTTCCATATAAATGTTTGAAAAAGTCCATGGTAGAGAAGGATTTACTTAATCCCAGAGAGTAAAATGAAAGAAGGCTTTGGACCCACAACCTCCTCCAATCAGTAAGTAGGCCGAGACAACCATAAGGCTGTAGACACAGGCTACTTTTCATGAGAAGGGAAGAATGACTTGGAGGTTGAAAGCCAGAACCCCGGAGGAGCTAGGACCATGGAAAATCATTCCCAGGCCTTAGGACCCAATGAAACAACTGCCTACCTGTGCCAGCTGAACTTCAGAATTGCTATGGACCAGTGACTCATTCATGATTACCTCCTTCCTTTCTTTTGAAACAGCAATGTTTGTATTTTGTTTGTTTGTTTGTTTGTTTGTTTGTTTGTTTGTTTGTTTGTTTGTTTGTTTTTTCTGTGTGTGTGTGTGTGTGTGTGTGTGTGTGTGTGTGTGTGTGTGTGTGTGTGTGTGTTCTGGTTATAACCATGCCCGTGTTGTCTCTATGCTGAATTCATAGGTCTTCATTCATAGGTCTTCAGATTGAAAATGTACTCGAGGACTAGTGTGCCCAAGGAGACTCATTCTCACCTGGACCTAATTTAGATAAAAATATCCTGGACTTTGAGCTGATGTTACAAGGGTTGTGTCTTTAAGAGGGAGGATTCTTGGGGAAAGGTGAGGATATTTTTCAGGCAGGATGAGAGTGAATAATAGGAGGCCAGCAGACAGGCTGTGGCAGTCTAAAATATGTTCATAAATTCTCTTTTAAGCCCTTCAAAAGGGGGGCCTTCATTCCCTTTTCCGTAAGCATAGGCCAGATTTACTGAATGATTTTGAAAACCAGAAGAAGGTGGAAGTGATAGTGAGTTAAAAAACTCCAAAGAGCAGATATTGTAGTCCAATGGCGTTGTGATTAGGGGAAAATCGATGGAAGGGGCAACCGGCCATTAGACGCAAGAATTCTGAGTGGAAGAGATGAATATAAGCGAAGAGAAACAAAAATTATATAAAATCAGGGAGGGGGCAAAACAGAAGAGACTCATACGTATGGAGAACAAACTGAGGGTCACTGGAGGGGTTGTGGGAGGGGGGATGGGCTAAATGGGTAAGGGGCACTGAGGAATCTATTCCTGAAATCATTGTTGCACTACATGCTAACTAATTAGGAGGTAAACTTTAAAAAAATAAAAATAAATCAAATAAAAAAAAGAAGCTACAATTCTACACCTATCAAAATTATCAATTAAATTTGAGAGTGGACTCAAGATATCTTCAGACGTGCAAAGACTCAGAATATTTGATTCTACTCATTCTTCATTAGGAAGTTATATGAAGGTGTACTCCAGCAAAACAAAGAGAGAAAAAATAAAGACAAATTATTCTTAATAACAGGCAACACTAACAGAGTGTTTATTTTTGTGCCAGACTCTGTTATGGGTTATTTTCATATATTATTTCATATGAACCACACAACAAACTTATAAAGTATATACAATTACCGTTCTTATCTTCGAGAGGAGAAAAGAGGGTTATAAAGAAGCCAAATAACTCATCCAACATCCAACTTACACAGCTGGTAAGTGGAACAAGTAAAGTCTAACACCAGGCCGTCTGGCTCAAGAGTCCAGGCTTTTAAATGCTCCCTAACTTCCCAGATAGCCATATTACCATGAAACCATGGAAACAAACTGGGAGCGTAGCAGAGGAAAATCACAGGAAGGAAGCTATGAAGCAGACCTACTGAGTCACCACCTAAATGAGGCAGGAAAAGAGAAGGGTCCAGTGAGAGACCGCTAAGAGGTTAGCAGGAAGATGTCATAAAGTGGCATGATTTGAGAACACTGAAAGAGTGCAATAAAACAAAGAAGGGCATTAGAAAATTAAGGAGAACCAGATAATATCCATAAGACGGCCTTAGTCTGAATGAGCCAAGTGAAACATGGCATGGTTTAAAGCACTGATGGAATACAAAGAGAAAGGATCCATTTCACCTTGATGCTAGAGATGTCCTCATTCAGCAGGTGCAAAGACTCCAGCAAAAGAGTAGTAATTCTAATGTTTGCATATTATTTAATAATCACAATAATTTAAACCATTTATTAGTTTTCAAGTTTTAGAATCAACCTTGAACTCTCTAAAGAGACTTGATTGCAGAGCATAACAGCAGTGTTAACAACAATGACAAACAGAAGCCCAAAGCTGATGGGAGACGGAGAAAAAGTGCAGCAAGTTTAAGGAAGACCTTTATCGTACAATGTAAGGAATGAAAAATGATAGTACAGGTAAGGGAACTAGGTCTCTATTTTAAAATTACATCTCATGGGGTACCTGAGTGGCTCGGTGAGTTCACAATCCACTCTTGATTTTGGCTCAGATGATGATCTGACAGTTCATAAGACTAAGATGAGCATTAGGTTCTGCACTGACAGCTCAGAATTCTCTCTCTGCCCCTATCCTGCTTGAGCATACTCTCTCTCTCTCTCTCTCTCTCTCTCTCTCTCTCTCTCTCTCTCTCTCTCTCAAATAACATACATTCATACATACATACATACATACATATATACATACAAACATAAAATTATATTGTGTGATGGTTAATTTCATGTTTTAACTGGGCTAAGCCACAGGGTCCCCAGATATATGGCTAAACAGTATTTCTAGTGAGTCTGTGAGGACATTTCTTAGTACAATTAACATCTGTATATCAGGAGAGTAAGCAAGACACATTGCCTTGCCAAACACTGGGTGGCCTCAACTAATCGATTGAAGACTTGAATAGAACAAAAGGCGGAGTAAGAGAGAATCCACTGTGTCTATCTGACTGTCTTCAAGCTGCGATATTGGTCTCCTGACTTCAGGCTCAGACTTGGAATGGAACATACATCATCAGCTCTCCTGATTCTTAGGCTTTTGCAGTCTGCCTGGAACTGAACTACTCGATCTCCTAGGTCTGCCCTTCTCAGCCTCCGTAATCCTGTGAACCAATTCCTATTGATACTGAGTCTCTGGAGAACCCTAACTAGTACCTATATGTAACTTCATCCGTTATGTCTTTTTGCCCTCAGATCCAGTTCCTGCACTTCTCCTACAGACTGTGTTTCCTGGTTCCTTGCCAACTGGCTTCCAGAGGGGTTTGACCAATGGGTGTTTGATGGGAGAAAGGGAGGAAGGTATAAGCCCAGAGGTTTTTCTCTCTCCGGCTCCACTTCCTACCAGTGATTTTATCTCCTCCAAATTCTAGCTTCTTTCCAAGAGCCTCTTCTCCCATGTTCTCAGTTCCTGCTAGGTATGGTTCTGAATTTCTCTAGCTCTGCAGGTGGAAACAGCTTTCTGATGATACTAATTCCTGATTGCTTCGCCATCCTTTGTTTGGCTTCTGGGATTTCCCATCACGTGTGTAACTATTTAAAATACCTATAGTGACTCACCGGCTGGCTGGACCTGACTGAAACAGTATACAGATAGAAGTTCGGGAATATATCGGAAAGTGAGGAGAGAGAAGACAGGTGGCTTAAGCGACCTATATGTCAACGTCACATAGGAAGTCAGTAGACGGTGCTTAAAACTGACAAATCAATAAGCAGCAGTATAGTATACTACTTATCTTCATGAAGATTCCTCACAAAAGAATATAAACCTGGAACAGTTAAAAGTGTTGCCTCAAATCATGGAGACAGTAAAGAGACCTGTGGTTGCCAGGGACTCAGGGGGGAAGGGAGAGATGAATAATCGATGAAGCACAGGGAATATTTACGGCAGTGAAACATCTTGTAAGACAGTGAAATGCTTTGGATCATGGCATTGTGCGTTTGTCAAAACTCAGCGAACTGCACACCACAGTGAATGCTAAGGTACACTTCGGTCTTTAGTTAATAATAGTTTTCATATGGGCTCATCCGTTGTAACAAATGCACTACACTGACACAAGAAGTTTACAATAGGGAAAACTATGTTTTGGGGGGTAGGAGGGAGAACAGGGGAACTCTGCACTTTCCAGTCTTTTTCCGTAAACCAGCTTTTTAAAAGCTGTTTTAGAAAATAAACTCCCTCAATGAAAGGGAGGCAGAGAGACAGAAGAGGAGGGAAGGAAAGAGGGAGAAAGGGAGCTACTTAAATGTCATGGAGGAAACTTAAGTGTGGATTACTAAGTGAAGGGATCCAATACGAAAAAGCCATTTGCTTTACGTTTCCAATTATGATAACGTTCTGGAAAAACAAAACAAAAGAAAACAAAACAACAACAAGGACGACAACAACAACAACAACAACAACAACAACAAAACACCTTCGGAGACAGTAAAAAGACCCGTGGCTATTAGGGTTTAGGGGGAGAGAGGAAGTGGTAATAGGCGGAGCACAGGGCACTTTAGGGTGGTGTAACTATTCTATATGATACGGCAATAGTAGATACATACCATTATACATTTCTCAAAACTTATGAATCTATATAACACAAAATAAACCCTAACTGTTAGTTAATGATAATGTGTCTAATGGTAATGTGTCAACAAGAATGGCTCATCCACCACTTATAATTAATGTATCCACATTAGTGCAAGGTACTATAGAAACTACTGGGGGTGAGGAACCTGTATTTTTTGTGCAATTTGTCTCTAAATCTAAATTTGTCCTTAAAAAATGGTCTTTTGAAAAAAACCTGATTTTAAAAAAAAGAAAAAACAAAACAAAAGAAAGTGTTGCCTCTGGGGAAGAGGTGTTCATGGGGGAAACAAAGCTTTTGATTTTTTATTGCAAGTCCTGATCTGCAATTTGGATGTTGTGGGCTTTATTTTTAACTATTTGTATACAATACTTGGATTGATATTTCTCAAAAAAAAAATCTGTACACCTGCCAGAATAGATAACATGAAAAAGACCATATTAGCAAGTGTTGGCAAGGCTATCAAGTATTCAGAGCTCACAGGCACTACGCAGGCACTACTATAGAAAGAAGTGTGTGTAAATTGGTATAATCATTTTGGAAACAGTTTGGAGGAATCTTACCAAAGCTGATAAGTTGGATGACATGTGACCCAGCAAATTCTCTCCTAGATAAATAAATACTATTGTAAAAAATGTTCACCAAAGGACGTGTCCTATAATGTTCACTGAAGCTTTATTCATAATTACCCTAAGCCAGAACCTACCTAAATGTCCACCAAGAGTTGCAGAAATATTGTAAACTATTCAAATAATGAAATTCTATACACCAATGAGCAGAAAGGATCTATACATACAATAACATGAATATCACTAACATAAGTTTGAGTGAAAGAAGCTAGGTGTAGGACACATAATTCCATTTCTATATAGTCCAAAAAGAAGCAAAAGTTGTATATTCTGTAAGAAGTCAGAATAATTGCCGTCCCAAAGAGAGATAGACCGTGACTGAAAGAGGCACAGGTGGTCCCTTGGGGTCCTGGTATCTTTTTTATTGAGTGCTGATTCCACAAGTATATTGAACTTAATTGCCTCAATCTGTGCTCAGAATGCTTTTAATAATATATGTTCTTTTTTGCGTGCCTGGGTGGCTAGTCACTTAAGTGTCCAACTTTGGCTCAGGTCATGATCTCATGGTTTGTGAGGTCGAGCCCCGCATCAGGTTCTGTGCTGACAGCTCCGAGCCTGGAGCCTGCTTGGACCCTTGGCTCCCTATCTGGCCCTCACCTGCTCACAAGGTATCTCTCTCTCAAAAATAAACAAACATGACAAAAATAGTATATGTCCTTTTGAATATACTCTATACTTCAGTAATCTTATTTTAATCTGAGTGCAGACCCCTAAGTCACACCCTTTTTTCTCTACTGCCTCTTCTAAACAGTTAAAGAATATGTACTTTAAATCATCCTAGAAGATATATATACATACACATACACACAAAGAAAGAAAGAAATTGGCGGGAGGAGCCGGGAGGTGGGTGAATGGCAAAGAAACTCTAGCTTTATTACACAAGCATGGAAACAAATTCCTTTGGAGAGGGTGGGGGTGGAATGGCTTCTTCGGAAGACTTCAGAGCAATGAAGGAACAAGAGAGATCATGGATCTGCCCCTACAGTCCTGGAGACCTCTCAATGTGGGGTTAGGAAGAAAGGGGACCTCCCTTGCGGTCCAGTGGTCTCCTCCCTCCGCAGACCCGGTGCTGGGAAGCAGCAGAGGGCACAGCTGCCCCGGAGTCCCAGAAGGCGGCGCCGCATCCAGGGGGCGCGGGCCGGGATCCTCTGGTTCTTCTTCGCCCGTACAGTGCACTAGGGGACGCGGGCCCGGCTCTCACTGGTTCATCCCTCCAGGCACAAGCCGTCCTGGGGCTGAGAGGTCGCGCGGTGGTGGCCCGCATCTCTCGCCCAGGCACTGGGAAGCGGCAGAGTATCACCACGGGTGCCAGGTTCACTCCCAGGACTTGGCACGCTTGGCGCCGCGCTTCAGCCACGCTGCTCTCGGCCCAGACGTCGCCGACTACGCGGATGGTGGGCAAGGTGGACAGCGTCGGAGTGGCCGCCCTCCCACTCTCCTCCAGGGGGCTGCTGTCCTCGAGGGACGGCGCCGGCGGGGGCGGCACCTTCCTCTGGCCGGCGGCGACCTTCCGGGCTCCGTGGCGCCTCCTCCTGGCAGCTGGCAGGCGCGTCTGGACGCGGGCCTCGGGGGGCTGGTGCCCCAGCGTGTACACCACCTTCTCCTCAGGCGCCTCCAGCGCGGCCCCTCCTGCAGCGCTAGAGGCACCTCCCCGGGCGGCCGGGGCCAAGGCTCCCCGGGGCCTGCGCCGCTGCCTCTTCATGAGGCTCAGGAGGTGAGGCCGTTAGGGGCCGCCCGTGCTTGCCAGGTCTCGCCGCCGCCGCCAGGCCCTGATGAATTTCCTACCAGGAAGCCAAATCACGCGGCAGGCTGTGAGAGTTACACCGCTGTTGCTAGGAGACCAGGCGCTTTGTGAGGTCACAATGTCTGCCTATCCTATCACTGCCTGCTGCCCAAAGCTGCCTTAGGTTGGGATGTGTTTAAGATTATGCCCTTGAGAAAGACCTGCACGAATCTTACCTGAGACGGCCCATAGTTCTTGATGAGTTCAAGAGGGTTGTTCTCGACGTGAATGCACAGGTGCCTCAGCCTCCATTAATTCCATCCAACATGGGATGACACTTCGCGGTGGAGAGTACACACAACTTGTAATCACACATGACTGTAAGAGGTTTTAGCTAATTAAATGCCTTGTCATGCAACGCACTGAAAGCCAAATTGAAGTAACTACTCTACTCTTTCAAAGAATACAGATATACTGTGCCTTGCTTAGGGGACCATAAGTCTGTGGCTATAGCTCACACTTCAGGAAGCTGTTTTTCACAGCAGCAGCAAACAGTTTGCCTAGTTAGGATGCATGTTCACTTTCACGCAGCTTAGGGAAGACCGAGTCATTGTGTGCTTAAGTGCAAAGCGTCAACGAATTCTGCGTGAGTGGCCATGAGGGCATTCAGTGCCACTAAAACCTATTCGGTACCTACCAATTCATGATATTTCAGGTAAGTCATACACAAGGTAGTAAAAGACCATCTGGGATTCCAAGAGTAGAAACCGTGTTACACCGTCCGTGTAAGTGCTTTTGAAAGCAACCATCATGGTCCATCCATCATCACCACATACACAAATAATTCACAAAATATAACAAGGACCACCTACCATGATCAATTGAAATCCACTTCCTCAGGAAAGGATGACACCAAACTATGTGAATGAATAAAACAATGAATGGTAACAATCAGAAGAGACACTTGCCAAGTCCAAGGTGATACATGTGAGAGGCCTACTCATCTCCTTTTCTTAAACACACAAACCAAACTTTCATCTACGCAGCTTAAGCCAGTACTACCTCACGTTCAGAAAGTGCTGAAAATGGAAAGCTATCCTCATATTCAGTAAGAGCAACCCCTGGATTTCCTTTTTCATTAAATGTAATTTATTTTCAAATTGGTTTCCACGCAACACCCAGTGTTCATCCCAACAGGTGCCCTCCTCGATGCCCGTCACCCACTTTCCCCTCTCCCCAAACCCACGTCAACCCTCAGTCTGTTGTCAGTATTTAAGAGTCTCTTATGGTTTGCCTCCCTCCCTCTCTATAACTTTTTCCCCGCATCACCTCCCCCATGGTCTTCTGCTAAGTTTCTCAGGATCCACACATGGATGAAAACATATGGTATCTGTCTTTCTCCACCTGACTTATTTCACATAGCATAATACCCCCCAGTTCCATCCACGTTGCTACAAATGGCCAGATTTCGTTCTTTCTCATTGCCAAGTAGTATTCCATGGTATACATAAACCACAACTTCTTTATCCACTTGTCAGTTGATGGACAGCTGGGCTCTTTCCATAGTTTGGGTGTTGTTGAAAGTAGTGCTATAAACATTGGGGTACATGCGCCCCTATGTCTCAGCACTCCTGTACCCCTTGGGTAAATTCCTAGCAGTGCTATTGCTGGGTCTTAGGGTAGATCTATTTTTAATGATTTGAGGAACCTCCACACAGTTTTCCAGAGCGGCTGCACCAGGATGCATTCCCACCAACAGTGCAAGAGGGTTCCCGTTTCTCCACATCCTCACCAGCATCTATAGTCTTCCAGTTTGCTCATTGTAGCCACTCTGACTGGCATGAGGTGGCATCTCACTGCGGTTTTTCTTTGGATTTCCCTGACGAGGAGTGCTGTTGAGCATCTTTTCATGTGTCTCTTGACAATCTGGATGTCTTTTTTAGAACAGTGTCTGTGCAAGTCTTCTGCCCATTTCTTCACTGGATTTTTTGTTTTCCGGGTGTGGAGTTGGTGAGTTCATTTTACAGGTTTTGGATACTAGCCAATTATCCAGTATGACTTTTGCACACATCTTTTCCCATTCAGTCAGTTGCCTTTTAGTTTTGTTGATTGTTTCCTTCATTGTGGAGAAGATTTTTATTTTGATGATGTCCCAATAGTTCATTTTGCTTTTAATTCCCTTGCCTTTGGAGATGTGTCAGCTAAGAACTTGCTGACGCGGAGGTCAAAGAGGATGTTTCCTGCTTTCTCCTCCAGGGTTTGATGGTTTCCTGTCTCACATTCAGGCCCTTCATCCATTGTGAGTTTATTTTTGTGAGTGGTGTAAGAAACTGGTCTAGTTTCATTCTTCTGCATGTTGCTGTCCACTTCTCTTAGCACCAATTGTTGAAGAGACTGTCTTTTTTTCCATTGGATATTCTTTTCTGCTTTGTCAAAGATTAGTTGGCCATACGTATGTGGGTCCAATTCTTGGGACCCTAAACTATGCCATTAAGTCTATGTATTTGTTTCTGTGCCAATACCATGCTGTCTTGATGGTTATAGCTTTGCGGTAGAGGCTAAAGTCTGGCATTGTGGTGGCTCTCACTTTGGTTTTCATTTTTAGTATTACTTTGGCTTTTCAGGGTCTTTTGTGTTTCCATACACATTTTATGATTGCTTGTTCCAGCTTGGAGAAGGATGCTGGTGCAATGGGATTGGGGCTGCCTATAATGTGAGGACTGCGTTGGGTCGTATTGACATTTCGCCAATATTTATTCTTCCAATCCACGAGCATGGAATGTTTTTCGCTTTCTCTGTATCTTCGTCAATTTCCTTCATAAGCCTTCTATAGTTTTCAGCATACAGATCATTTACCTCTTTGGTTAAGTTTATTCCTAGGTATTTTATGACTCTTGGTGCATTGTATATTGTATCCGTTTCCTTATTTCTCTTTCTGTTGCTTCATTATTGGTGTATAAAACGCAATCATTTTCTGTACATTGATTTGTACCCTGCAACTTTGCCAAATGCATGTATCAGTGCTAGCGGACTTTTGATGGAGTCTGGCGGAAATTCCATGTATAGTGTCATGTCATCGGCAAAAAGTGGAAGTTTGACTTCTTCTTTGCAAATGATGATACCTTTAATTTCATTTACTGTCTGATTACTGATGCTAAGACTTCCAACACTATGTTCAACAACCGGGGTGAGAGTGGACATCTCTGTCTTGTTCCTGATCTCAGGGGGAATGCTCTCAGTTTTTCCCCATTGAGGACGATATTTACTGTGGGCTTCTGATTAATGGATTTTATGATGTTTAAAGTAGTTTCCTTCAATCCCAACTTTCTTGAGGGTTTGTAATAAGTAAGGATCCAGTATTTTCTCAAATACTTTTTTTCTGCATCTATTGACAGTGTACTATGGTTCTTATCTTTTCTTTTCTTAATGTGATGTAGCACAATGATTGATTTGTGAATATGGCACTAGCCCTGCAGGCCAGGAATGAATCCCACTTGATCGTGTTGCATAATATTTTCTATATGCTATTGAATGTGATTTGCTAGTATCTTGTTGAGAATTTCTGCACCCCTATTCATCAGGGATATTGACCTGTGATTTTCCTTTTTTTCTGTGTCTCTGTCTGGTTTTGAATCACCGTAATGCTGGCTTCATAAAATGCGTCTGGAAGTTTTCCTTTCATTTCCAAATTTTGAAACACCTTGGGAAGGATGGCTATTACCACTACTTTAAATGTCTGCTAGAAATCGCCAGGGAAGCCACCTGGACCAGGACTCTTATTTATTGGGAGATGTTTGATAACTGAATCAGTTTCCTCACTAGTTATGGGTCCGTTCACATTTTCTATTTCTTCCCGTTTGAGCTTTGGAAGTGTGTGGGGATGGAGGCATTTGTCCATTTCTTCCAGGTTGTCCAGTTTGTTGGCATAGAAGATTTTATAGTGTTTCCTGATGAATGCTTGAATTTCTGAGGGATTCTTTGTAATAATTCCATTTTCATTCGTGATTTGACCTATTTGGGTCCCCTCTCTTTTCTTTTTGAGAAGCCAGGCTAGAAGTTTATCAATTTTGTGTATTTTCTCAAAAACACAACTCTTGGTTTCATTGATGTGCTCTACTGTTTTCCTTTAGACTCCATATTGTTTATTTCTGCTCTGATCTTTATTATTTTTCTTCCTCTCCTGGCTTTGGGGTGTCTTTGCTGTCCTGTTTCTAATTCCTTTAGGTGTGCTGTTGGATTTTGTATTGGGAATTTTTCTTGTTTCTTGAGATAGGCCTGGATAGCATTGTTTGTTGTTGTTGTTGTTGTTGTTGTGTTTTGTTTTGTCAGGACTGCCCTTGCTGTATCCCGAAGGGTTTGCATTGTGGTGTTTCATTTTTATTCGTTTCCTTATATCTTTTTTTTTTAATTTTTTTTCAACGTTTTTATTTATTTTTGGGACAGAGAGAGACAGAGCATGAACGGGGGAGGGGCAGAGAGAGAGGGAGACAGAGAATCTGAAACAGGCTCCAGGCTCCGAGCCATCAGCCCAGAGCCTGACGCGGGGCTCAAACTCACGGACCACGAGATCGTGACCTGGCTGAAGCCGGACGCTTAACCAACTGCGCCACCCAGGCGCCCCATGTTTCCTTATATCTTTTAATTTCTTCTCAAATTGCCTGGTTGACCCATTTATTCCATAGTGGGATGTTTTTTAACCTCCATGCTTTTGGAGATTTTCCATCTTTTTTCTGTGTTTAATTTAATGTCCCCTGCAATTACCACATTCTTATCAACAAGGTTCTGTATGTTTTTAATTAATTGTTTATGTATTTGTGTGTCTCCGAATTTGGTGTGTAGGCATTTAAAATTTTTAGCTCTTCCTGATGGAAAGACCCTGGAATTAATATAGAAAGCCCTTCGTCATCTTTTGTTACAGCCTTTGATTTAAACTCTACTTTGTATGATATAAGTTGGCTACTCCAGGTTTCTTTTGACCTCCAGTAGCATGATAGATACTTCTCCATCCCCTCATTTTCAATCTGAAGGTGTCCTCATGTCTATAAGCAGTCTCTTGTAGACAGCAAATAGATGGGTCTTGTTCTGTTTTTTGTTTTTGTTTTTTCTTTCCATTCTGATACACTATGTTGTTCGGTTGGAGCATTTAGTCCATTGAAATTCAGTGTTATTATGGAAACATATGCGTTTAGAGTCATTGTGATGTCTGTAGGTTTCATGCTTGCAGTGATGCACCAGTTTCCTTTCCCACCAACAGTTAGAGAGGGTTCCTCTTTCTCCATATCCTCACCAGCATCTGTGTTTCCTAAGTTGTTCATTTTAGCCACACTGACTAGTGTGAGGTGGTATCTCAGTGTGGCTTTGATGTGTATTTTCCTGATGATGATTCATGTTGAGCATCCTTTCATGTGTTTTTGGGCCATCTGGATGTCTCTTTTGGAAAAGTGTCTATTCATGTCGTCTGCCCATTGTTTCACTGTATTACATTTTCCAGGTGTGACTTGGGTAAGTTCTTTATACATTTTGTGTAGTAACCCTTTATCCAATATGTCATTCGCAAATATCTTCACTCCTTCCATCGGTTGCCTTTTAATTTTGCTGATTGTTTCCTTTGCAGTGCTGGAGAATTTTATCCTGACCCGGTCCTGATCATTCAGTTTTGCTTTTCATTCCCTTGTCTTTTGAGACATGCCAAGGAAGAAATTGCTGTAGTGGAAGTCAAAGGGGTTTTTTTCATCTTTTCTCCTCTAGTGTTTTGATGGTTTCCTGTCTCACATTTAAGGCTTTCATCCATTTTGCATTTATTTTTATGCACATTGTAAGAAAGTCATCTAGTTTATTCTTCATCATGTTACTGTTCTGTTCTCCCAGCACCCTTTGTAAAGAGGCTGTCTTCTCTCCATTGGATTGTCTTTCCCGTTTTGTCAAAGATTAGTTCACCATACAATTGTGGGGCCCCTTCTGGGTTCTCTATGCTGTTTCATTGATTCATGTGCCTGTTTTGGGGCCAATGTCATACTATCTTAATGATGACAGCTTCGTAGGAGAGGCAAAAGTCTGAGCTGCCTCCCACTTTGGGTTTCTTTTTTCCACATAACTTTGACTACTCAGGTTCTTTGGTTGTTCCGTGCAAAGTTTCAGATTGCTTGCTCTAGTCTGGAGAAGAATGTTGGTACAATTTTGATTGGTATTGCATTAAATGTGTAGATTGCGTTCAGTACTATTGACATTTTAACAGTATTCATTCTTCCACTCTTTGGCATGGATTTTTTTTTTCTGTATTTGATGTGTCTTCATCATTTTCCTTCATATATTTTCTGTACTTTTCACTGTACAGATCTTTTACATCTTTGGTTAGGTTTCTTGCTAGGTATTTTACGGTTCTTGGTGAAATTGTAACTGGCATTGATTTCTTGACTTCTCTTTCTGTTGCTTCCTTATTGGTGTATAGAAAGGCAACCAGTTTCTTTACACCATTTTGTATCCTGTGAGTTTGGTCAATGCATGGATCAGATCTAGCAACGTTTTCATGGAGTTTTTGGGTTCTCCGCATTCAGTCTCATGTCATCTTCGAAAGGCCAAAGTTTGACTTTCAATGATATACGTTAAGTTAAGTGTAGTTAAAAAAGAATTTACCCTTTGGGCTCTATGTTAACTTGATAATTGCACAATAAGTGACAAATAGCAAAAAACTGTGCATGTTATCCCACATTAGAATTGGTAACTGGAATTTAACTCTTTAAAACATATTGAATCTCTCATGATATGGATAGGAGTATGAAACATCTAACTTCACCCAGTGCACACGTGTGTATTTGTAAACACATATGCTAAACAGCAAAATTGTAATACTAGTGAGGTGTGTCAAATTTTACATGTTCATGGTGCAGATAATATTGTTTTACCGTCTTTTTGGTAGCAGCCCGAATAAGACATTTGAAATCAACGAGAGAATTCCGAACCTACAGGGTACATTCTCCATGCTCTATACTGGCTTACAAATAAATGAACAAATGGAACTAAAAAAATACATTGCACTGGTAATCATGTTTATTGCAATTGTGCATTAACTTTTTATGGACTCTAGCCATACTAAGAGTGCACGTGAATAGGTGTTGGAAATGACACACTTTATTTGACATGACCAAACTCACTAGAAACATATACTTTCAAAAACTTTTTAATATTCATTTTTCAGACATACTATAACGTCTAATACCGTATGACTCCACATTTAGAAGAGCAAAGATCGACATGGTGAACTTTGCACGTGTTACAATGGTTATCACATAATATTATTTGATATCCTAGAATTTTAAACAACTATTCAGCTGCACGGCTCATGCTAGGTATTTGAACTTTGACATATTTTATCTTTCTGTTTTTCATTAGTTAATCGTTTTTTTTTTTAGAATTAGCTTTTGCTACAATCGCATAACTACTAACTTGGGTAATGGACATCCAAGGTTCCAGCTTACCTGTTTTTGTATCAGTGATGAAAATCAATCGCAATGTCATTGCCTTTTCAATTAACCATGGCTATGTTTTAGTTCTTTTATCACTGCAATAATAAATTCTGTTGTCTTCTATGCCTTTTTTGAAGCCCAGTGATTAATCTTATGACTATGATTCTACATTCTTGTTGTTATACTGCTTTTGTCTATTTTGATCGATTCTTTAACAGTCACGTCTTCCTGGAAATTCGTCTCAGGGGAATTCTTCTGTTTCATCAGTTTGGATAGTTTTCTATCCCTTATGAGTTTTAACGTTGTTGTTGTTGTTGTTGTTGTTTTGTTTTGTTTTGTTTTGTTTTGTTTTGTTTTTTGTTTCTTTTCTTTTATGTGCTATGCACCTGAGAGCACTGCTACTTTAAAGTGGGCTCATACCCTCTCCATGGCCTGGCCCTTCAGGAGGTGTGTTTTGCAAAGTGTTACTTGCTTCGTGTTGCTATGACTTTTGTTGTTTGATTTCTCATCTCAGAGTGATTTTTGAAAATCCCACGAGGTGTGATTTGATGTGTTCCTTGAAGTACCAAATGTAGTAATTGGAGGCTTGCACTATCTTGACAGGGGTTAAAACACCTTAAGTTGCCATGGATGGGTGTTCTTGCCCTTCCCAACAATGGGGGTTACTCCTGGTAGTGAGATCCAAAGCCCCGGCGCCACACAGACAGCTCCTCTGAAAAGCTCTAGGCAGCTGCACTTATGAAAGCCGCTCATTTTCTGAATTCCCAGAGGTTACCTTGGGCAAAATGTGGATTTTGTAAATTACCTGACCCCATCTATTTCTTCTACCAGCCAGATCTTAGATTGTAGGCAAATGATACCTCCGAGTTTGCTTTTCCAATTTGTAAAAGGGAAGTATAACGCCTATGTTCAGTATAGTGGTGAGATTACAGGTAATGCCTGTAAAACGTGTGGAAAAACTCCTGGCACATCACACTCCATAAAGACTGTATTTTGTTTTGATTTCCTCATAATTGTCACTGCATCCATACAAACTGTATCTCCAGGATGGGGTCTTTTGTAGGTCAAAATGTAAGCTACACCATAGAAGCTATCAACGAGGCAAAATGTTTCTCCTATCCGTGAGGATGTGACCCTTCCCTTTTTTGTATATGTAGACAAAATTGGGTGGTAGAGATTATTGAAGACTTGAATGTATATTGCAGTCTGGCACCCCGGGAGATAGTTAAACATCCCCTATTTCAGGCATCGTGGATAGGCATATTGAACACCTTACGTGTCAGGTGCAATTAGGTTCAAGTACACAGTGAATATCCAACATGCACGCTCCATATATTCAGGATGTTTCAAACCTTAGCTACAAATGGTACAGGTGTAATTACAACGTGTGGCAAATGCTGTTAAAAAAAAGACTAAATGTTCTGAGAAGGAATGGCACAGGGGACAAAGTGTAGATGAGAGGATTGGCCAACAAAGTTCTTGGGGAGAAAAGTCCTTTTTTCAAACTTGGACCCATAGCAAGTACTGGTAAGGAACCTAGCGAACACAAAATGCATTCTAAGCAGAAACTACGTAGGTCTAATTTGAGCAACCAGGAGAACAGACCGTCCCGTTCACCTAATGAAAGGAGAATGAGGAAAGATGGCATTAGAGGGGTGACAAGACAGGACTGCCAACATCTTGTGTCATGTTACAGATTCTATGTGTCATTTTGAGTACAGTGGAGATTAGAGGGTTCTCTTAAGCAGAGGAATGAACTGCTCAGACTCAGGATTTTTGCATTGCATTCCTGATGCAGTGAAAAGAACGAACTGGGATTTTGGTGGGAAGGGAAAGGCAGAATGGGGCTAAGAACGAAAATGGAGAGTAGGCAGAAGGTGGTGAGAGACTAGCTGGCTTGGCATACGTTGGAGGTGGAGTTGAGAGCCCCTACTACTGAGTGGATCACAGGAAAGACGTTGAGGAGGGGAGGACTGACAATGAGTCTCTTCCCCTCATGAGCAACTGAAGACAAAGCCCCATTAAGAGAGGAACACAAGAGGGGTCTTGAGTTGGTCATGGATTTCAATTGATTGTTGATTGGGTATTAATTCATAGGCTTAGAGAAGTTTGCTTAGAATTTTATCTTTTCATTGTTTTGTTTCTACAAATTGCTTCGTTATTACCATCTTGAGGTTCTAACGGATGGTCTCCAATTCTTCGCTGTCACCAAGACCTTCTTCCACAAGAGTATGGACGTGATGGGTTATGTAGGTCCATCATCTTCTACCCAGTCTTTGTCATCGTCACAAATACTTAATGGCCACTGTTGTAGAATAACCTCAAGCTCCAAGAGGGTTGTTCTCACTGTTCTCGGAATGCCTGCCCCTCCTTTATTCCCGCACATTTGCTTTTGTCTCCTTTGTCCTCCTCCTTTCTGCCTGCCAACTAGAAATTTGGTCATCCTTTAAGATTCTTTGTGCTATGCCTCTGAGACGCCTTTACTGATCAACCCGGCTCAGTGGACTTCTCCTGCTACATGAAACTTGACCTTGAAGTCTCACTGTGCTTTGTATCGTGTTTGGGTTTTTTGTACCGTCAAATATTGAAAGTTTCTTGAAGGCAAGGATGCGGTCTTGCATGCTTTCAGAAACTTTTATAAACACTCAAACATGGTGAATGTTTAGAAATCTTTCTTGGTGAAGTGGTTGAGTCAACGTCAAATCAGATGGGAAGGGAGTCTGCTGAAGGAATAACACTGGACCGTTTGAAACTATCCTTGATATGTTGAATGGACCTAATAAATTTATGAATTGACACATTTTATTTATTTAACTGATACTAGACTAAATCATTTATTTGAAACGTTACTTTATGATTATGGAGGTCTTAAAGTTTATTGCAGAAAATTTAGCAAACAAACAAGAAAGAAAGAAAAATGGTCATAAGTCAAACACCTGGAGATAAGCATATCTAAACACCTTTTTTATGTTTATGTATGTTTGGCAGAGAGAGAGAACGAGGGAGAGATGAGCACAAGTGGAGGATGGGAGGAGAGAGAGAGATAGAGAGAATCATAAGCAGGCTCCACGCTGTCAGTGCAGAGCTCAATGTGGAGCTTGATCGCACACTCTGTGGAATCATAACTGGGCTGAAATCAAGAGCCACATGCTTAACCGACTGAGCCATTCAGGCGCCCCTGGAGGTAAGCACCTCTAACACTGTGCTATAATCGTCAGGGAAGAGGTATATGTACATGCATTTACCAAAATTAGCTATGTAGCTGTGAATCCCATTTTTGGTCCTCTAGTGATAGGAGCATTTCGCAAGGTCATAAATGTTCTGCAGGGCTATGAATTGTAAAGGCCACATAGCATGCCATAACTTATTAAAAATTTTTTTTAATGTTTATTTATTTTTGAGACAGAGAGAGACAGAGCATGAACGGGGGAGGGGCAGAGAGAGAGGGAGACACAGAATCGGAAACAGGCTCCAGGCTCTGAGCCATCAGCCCTGAGCCCGACGCGGGGCTCGAACTCACGGACCGCGAGATCGTGACCTGGCTGAAGTCGGACGCTTAACCGACTGCGCCACCCAGGCGCCCCTCCATTGTGTATATAAACCACAATTTCTTTATCCATTCCTCAGTTGATGGACATTTAGGCTTTTTCCATAATTTGGCTATTGTTGACAGTGCTGCTATGAACATTGGGGTACAAGTGCCCCTATGCATCAGCTCTCCTGTATCCCTTGGGTAAATTCCTAGCAGTGCTATTGCTGGGTCATAGGGTAGGTCTATTTTTAAATTTCTGAGGAACCTCCACACTGCTTTCCAGAGTGGCTGCACCCATTTGCATTCCCACCAACAGTGCAAGAGGGTTCCCGTTTCTCCACATCCTTTCCAGCATCTATATCCTCCTGATTTGTTCATTTTGACCACTCTGACTGGCGTGAGGTGATACCTGAGTGTGGTTTTGATTTGTATTTCCCTGATAAGGAGCGACGCTGAACTTCTTTTCATGTGCCTGTTGGTCATCCGGACGTCTTCTTTACAGAAGTGTCTATTCATGTTTTCTGCCCATTTCTTCACTGGCTTATTTGTTTTTCGGGTGTGGAGTTTGGTGAGCTCTTTATAGATTTTGTATACTAGCCCTTTGTCTGATATGTCATTTGCAAATATCTTTTCCCATTCCGTTGGTTGCCTTTTAGTTTTGTTGGTTGTTTCCTTTGCTGTGCAGAAGATTTTTATCTTCATAAGGTCCCAGTAATTCACTTTTGCTTTTAATTCCCTTGCCTTTGGGGATGTGTCGAGTAAGAGATTGCTACGGTTGAGGTCAGAGAGGTCTTTTCCTGCTTTCTCCTCTAAGGTTTGATGGTTTCCTGTCTCACATTCAGGTCCTTTATCCAGTTTGAGTTTATTTTTGTGAATGGTGTGAGAAAGTGGTCTAGTTTCAACCTTCTGCATGTTGCTGTCCAGTTCTCTCAGCACCGTTTGTTAAAGAGACTGTTTTTTTTCCATTGGATGTTCATTCCTTCTTTGTCAAAGATGAGTTGGCCATACGTTTGTGGGTCTAGTTCTGGGGTTTCTATTCTATTCCATTGGTCTATGTGTCTGTTTTTGTGCCAATACCATGCTGTCTTGTCGATTACAGCTTTGTAGTAGAGGCTAAAATCTGGGATTGTGATGCCTCCTGCTTTGTTCTTCTTCTTCTTCAAAATTCCTTTGGCTATTCAGGGCATTTTGTGGTTCCATATGAATTTTAGGATTGCTTGTTCTAGTTTCGAGAAGAATGCTGGTGCAATTTTGATTGGGATTGCATTGAATGTGTAGATAGCTTTGGGTAGTATTGACATTTTGACAATAGTTATTTTTCAAATCAATGAGCAGGGAATGTCTTTCCATTTCTTTAAATCTTCTTCAATAACCTTCATAAGCTTTCTATAGTTTTCAGCATACAGATCCTTTACATCTTTGGTTAGATATATTCCTAGGGATTTTATGCTTCTTGGTGCAATTGTGAACGGGATCAGTTTCTTTATTTGTCTTTCTGTTGCTTCATTGTTAGTGTATAAGAATGCAACTGATTTCTGGACATTGATTTTGTATCCTGCAACTTTGCTGAATTCATGTATCAGTTTTTGCAGACTTTTGGTGGAGACTATCGGATTTTCCATGTATAATATCATGTCATCTGCAAAAAGCGAAAGCTTGACTTCATATTTGCCAAGTTTGATGCCTTTGATTTCCTTTTGTTGTCTGATTGCTGATGCTAGAACTTCCAGCACTATGTTAAACAACAGCGGTGAGAGTGGGCATCCCTGTCGTGTTCCTGATCAGGGGAAAAGCTCTCAGTTTGTCCCCGTTGAGGATGATGTTAGCTGTGGGCTTTTCATAAATGGCTTTTATGATCTTTAAGTATGTTCCTTCTATCCCGACTTTCTCAAGGGTTTTTATTAAGAAAGGGTGCTGGATTTTGTCAAAGGCCTTTTCTGCATCGATTGACAGGATCGTATGTTTCTTCTCTCTTTTTTTTTTTTTGTTAATGTGATGTATCACGTTGATTGATTTGCGAATGTTGAACCAGCCCTGCATCCCAGGAATGAATCTCACTTGATCATGGTGAATAATTCTTTTTATATGCCGTTGAATTCGATTTGCTAGTATCTTATTGAGAATTTTGGCATCCATATTCATCAGGGATATTGGCCTGTAGTTCTCTTTTTTTACTGGGTCTCTGTCTGGTTTAGGAATCAAAGTAATACTGGCTTCATAGAATGAGTCTGGAAGTTTTCCCTCCTTCTCTATTTCTTGGAATAGCTTGAGAAGGATAAGTATTATCTCTGCTTTAAACGTCTGGTAGAACTCCCCTGGGAAGCCATCTGGTCCTGGACTCTTATTTCTTGGGAGATTTTTGATAACCGATTCAATTTCTTCGCTGGTTAAGGGTCTGTTCAAGCTTTCTATTTCCTCCAGATTGAGTTTGGAAGAGTGTGGGTGTTCAGGAATTTCTCCATTTCTTCCAGGTTGTCCAGTTTTTTGGCGTATAATTTTTCATAGTATTCCCTGATAATTGTTTGTATCTCTGAAGGATTGGTTGTAATAATTCCATTTTCATTCATGATTTTATCTATTTGGGTCATCTCCCTTTTCTTTTTGAGAAGCCTGGCTAGAGGTTTGTCAATTTTGTTTGTTTTTTCAAAAAACCAACTCTTGGTTTCGTTGATCTGCTCTACAGTTTTTTTAGATTCTATATTGTTCATTTCTGCTCTGATCTTTATTATTTCTCTTCTTCTGCTGGGTTTAGGCTGCCTTTGCTGTTCTGCTTCTATTTCCTTTAGGTGCGCTGTTAGATTTTGTATTTGGGAGTTTTCTTGTTTCTTGAGATAGGCCTGGATTGCAATGTATTTTCCTCTCAGGACTGCCTTTGCTGCGTCCCAAAGCGTTTGGATTGTTGTATTTTCATTTTCGTTTGTTTCCATATATTTTTTAATTTCTCCTCTAATTGCCTGGTTGACCCACTCATTCGTTAGTAGGGTGTTCTTTAACCTCCACGCCTTTGGAGGTTTTCCAGACTTTTTTCTGTGGTTGATTTCAAGCTTCATAACATTGTGGTCTGAAGGTATGCATGGTATAATTTCAATTCTTGTAAGCTTATGAAGGGCTGTTTTGTAACCCAGTATATGATCTATCTTGGGGAATGGTCCATGTACACTCGAGAAGAATGTATATTCTGTTGCTTTGGGATGCAGAGTTCTAAATATATCTGTCAAGTCCATCTGATCCAATGTCTCATTCAAGGCCCTTGTTTCTTTATTGACCGTGTGTCTAGATGATCTATCCATTTCTGTAAGTGGGGTGTTAAAGTCCCCTGCAATTACCACATTCTTATCAATAAGGTTGCTTATGTTTATGAGTAATTGCTTTATATATTTGGGGGCTCCGGTATTCGGCACATAGACATTTGTAATTGTTAGCTCTTCCTGATGGATAGACCCTGTCACTATTATATAATGTCCTTTTTCATCTCCTGTTACAGTCTTTAATTTAAAGTCTAGTTTGTCTGATAGAATTATGGCTACTCCAGCTTTCTTTTGGCTTCCAGTAGCATGATAAATAGTTCTCCATCCCCTCACTCTCAATCTAAAGGTGTCCTCAGGTCTAAAATGAGTCTCCTGTAGACAGCAAATAGATGGGTCTTGTTTTTTTATCCATTCTGATACCCTATGTCTTCTGATTGGCGCATTTAATCCATTTACATTCAGTGTTATTATAGAAAGATACGGGTTTAGAGTCATTGTGATGTCTGTATGTTTTATGCTTGTAGTGATGTCTCTGGTACTTTGTCTCACAGGGTCCCCCTTAGGATCTCTTGTAGGGCTGGTTTAGTGGTGACAAATTCCTTCAGTTTTTGTTTGTTTGGAAGACCTTTATCTCTCCTTCTATTCTAAATGACAGACTTGCTGGAGAAAGGATTCTCGGCTGCATATTTTTTTCTGTCTAGCACACTGAAAATCTCGTGCCAATTCTTTCTGGTCTGCCAAGTTTCAAAAGACAGATCAGTCACGAGTCTTATAGGTCTCCCTTTATATGTGAGGGCACGTTTACCCCTTGCTGCTTTCAGAATTTTCTCTTTATCCTTGTATTTTGCCAGTTTCTCTATGATATGTCGTGCAGAAGATCGATTCAAGTTACGTCTGAAGGGAGTTCTCTGTGCCTCTTGGATTTCAATGCTTTTTCCTTCCCCAGATCCGGGAAGTTCTCAGCTCTTATTTATTCGAGTACCCCTTCAACACCTTTCCCTCTCTCTTCCTCCTCTGGGATACCAATTATGTGTATATTATTTCATTTTAGTGTATCACTTAGTTCTCTAATTTTCCCCTCATACTCCTGGATTTTTTTATCTCTCTTTTTCTCAGCTTCCTCTTTTTCCATAACTTTATCTTCTAGTTCACCTATTCTCTCCTCTGCCTCTTCAATCCGAGCCCTGATGTTTTCCATTTCATTATGCATTTCGTATAAAGCGTCTTTCAGCTCCTCGTGACTGTTCCTTAGTCCCTTGATCTCTGTAGCAAGAGATTCTCTGCTGTCCTCTATACTGTTTTCAAGCCCAGCGATTAATTTTATGACTATTATTCTAAATTCACTTCCTGTATATTATTTATATCCTTTTTGATCAGCTCATTAGCTGTTGTTATTTCCTGGAGATTCTTCTGAGGGGAATTCTTCTGCTTGGTCATTTTGGATAGTCCCTGGCATGGTGGGGACCTGCAGGGCACTTCCCCTGTGCTGTGGTGTATAACTGGAGTTGGTGGGTGGAGCCGCAGTCAGACCTGACCACTGCCCCCAGCCCACGGCTGGGGCCACAGTCAGACTGGTGTGTGCCTTCTCTTCCCCTCAACTAGGGGAGGGATTCACTGTAGAGTGGCATGGCCTGTCTGGGCTACTTGCACACTGCCAGGCTTGTGATGCTGGGTTTCTGGCATATTAGCTGGAGTGGGTAGACAAGGTGCACAGGGGCAGGAGGGGCAGGATTAGCTCGCTTCTCCTTAGGTGATCCACTTCAGGAGGGGCCCTGTGGCAGCGGGAGGGAGTCAGATCCACTGCCAGAGGTTTGGCTCTGCAGAAGCGCAGAGTTGGGTGTTTGCGCTGAGCTAGCAAGTTCCCTGGCAGGAACTGGTTCCCTTTGGGATTTTGGCTGGGGAATGGGTGGGGGAGATGGCGCTCGCGAGCGCCTTTGTTCCCTACCAAACTGAGCTCTGTCATCCGGGGGCTCAGCATCTCTCCCTTCCTTTGTCCTCCAGCCTTCCTGCTTTCCGAGCAGAGCTGTTAACTTATGACCTCCCAGAAGGTATGTCGCGCTTGCTGTCGGAACACAGTCCGTCAGGCCCCTCCGCTTTTGCAAGCCAGACTCAGGGGCTCTGCTTGGCCAGAGAGCCTCCTGTCCGCCCGGCTCCCTCCCGCCAGTTCCTGGAGCGCGCACCGCCTCGCTGCCCTTCCTACCCTCTTCCATGGGCCTCTCGTCTACACTTGGCTCTGGCGACTCCACTCTGCTAATCCTCTGGCGGTTTTCTGGGTTATTTAGGCAGGTGTGGGTGGAATCTAAGTGATCAGCAGGACGCGCGGTGATTCCAGTGTCCTCCTACGCCGCCATCTTCCCTCTGTTCTCCTGGGGAGAGTTGACACATAATAATTAAAATGTCAAGGTTTAAAATTGATAAAGAATTTCCAAAGTTTTAAGAGAGAAGCAAAAGTTACCTATGATTTGAAAAACAGATCTCAACAAACAAACACCTAAAGTTGTCAGCTGATTTTTCAGCAGAAAGTTGGCATGCTGGGAAAGAGTGACAAGGTATCTTCAAAGGCCTGAAAGGATAATCCCACGACCAAGAAAACTTTACCTGGAAAGATTATCATTAACATTTGAAAAAAAAAGAGATAAAGAGTTTCTCAAACAGAAGATAAAGAAGTTTATCACCACTAATCAGCAATGCAAGAATTGTTCACCGGGAAAATCATAATTAGATATTACAGAATTATGAATAAAAAGATGTAAATAATGACAACATACACATAAAATATGGAGGAGGGACTTAAAAAAGTCAGTTCGTATTTTATTTTACTAAAAAATATATGTTTTATTTCATGTTTGAGAGAGAGAGAGAGAGAGAGACAGAGTGTTAACAGGGAGGGACAGAGAGTGGGGGAGGCAGAGAATCTGAAGCAGGCTCCAGGCTCTGAGGTGTCAGCACAGAGTCCAACATGCGGTTCAAACTCACGTATTGTGAGATCATGACCTGAGCTCGAAATCGCACACTTAACTGACTGCTCCACCCAGTTGCCCCAAAGGTTAGTCTTCTTAAATTTCTCGAATGTGTGTATATTTAAGAGACCACCAAAATAACATAGACTGCTGTTCCTTGGGATGTTATATGTAAGCCTTGTGATAACAAACTCAAAACACAAAATACATGAAAAATAAGGAAAAAGAAACCCAAGTAAAGCACAACAACAATTAATCTATGAGAAAGAAAGAGAGTACGGAAAAAAAGAAACAGAGAACTACAAAAGCAACCGGAAAACAAAGAACAAAATTACAATTAGTACATAACGGTCAACAATTACTTTAAATATAAACGGCTGAAGTGCTCCAGTCAAAATATATAGGGTAACAGGATGGATAAAAAACAACACTCATCCATATGCTCCCTAGCACAGACCCACTTCAGACCTAGACACATACAGACTGAAAGTGAAGGGATGGAGATACATTTCCCATGCAAATGAAAGCAAACAACAACAAGGACAACAAAAATAACATCAAACAACAACAACAACTCAGAACCAGGTAGCAACACCTATATCAAACCAAATAGACTTTAAATTCCTCAATAAAATATTACCAAACTCCACTCAACAACACACTAAAATGATTACGTGGCTTTTATTCCAGGGAAAAAAAGATGGCTCATCAAATCAATCAACATAATATCCCACCTCAACAAAACGAAGGGTAAATATCATATGATTATACCAATAAATGCAGAAAAAGCATATGACAAAATTTAACATGTATGCATGGTAAAAGTCTCAACAAAGTCGGGGGCGGGCGGACATGCCTCAATACATGAAAATATTATTTTTATATTGTTTATATTAAAAAGTTCACACCTAACATCTCAATGGTGAAAAACTGAGAGCTTTCCATCTAAGATCAAGAACAAGATAAATATGTCTACTTTTGCCACTCTTGTTTCATATAACACTAGAAGTCCTAGCCACAGGAATCAGATAAGAGAAAAGAAATTAAAGTCATCTACATTTGTAAACAAGCTAAACTGTCACTATCCGCAGATGACATAAGAATATGCATAGAAAACCCTAAAACTTACCCCCAAAACCAGAAGAAGTAATAAAGGAATTCAGGAAAGTTGCAGATACGGAACTGATACACAGAAATTGGTAGGGTTTCTATATAATAATAATGAAGTCACAGAAAGAGAAATTAAGAAAACAACACCGTTCATAATTGCACCAAAAAGAGAAGGAGAGTAAAATAGCTACAATTCAACTTATCCAAAGAAGTGAAAGACCTGTAGTGTGAAAACTATAAGTCAATGATGAAATTGAAGATGACACAAACAAATGGAAAGATATCCCATGATCATGGACTGGAAGAATTAATATCATTACAATGTCCATATTACTCATAACTATCTACAGTTTCAATGCAATCGCTATCAAGATACCAAAGGCACTTTTCACAGAACTGAAACAACTAATACTAAAATTTGTATGGGACCACAAAAGACCCTGAATCGTGAAAATATTCTTGAAGGACAAAAACATAGATGGAGGTATCAAAATCCCAGATTTCAAGATGTACTACACAGCTTCAAGTAAACCAATTAGTATGGGTAGTGACACAGAAACAGACACATAGGTCGATGGGACAGAATAGAAAGCCCAGAAATAAACCCATGCTTATGTGGTAAATTAACCTATAACAAAGGAGGCAAGAATAAACAATGGGGGAAAGACAGTCTCTTCAACAAATGGTATTGGGAAACCAGGAAATCTACATGCAGGTAGCTGGGACCTAACCTTAACGCCGGCCTGGGCTCTGGCCCTAAAGGCACCTAGCATGGACGTCTAAAAGAAATAATGGATTGGGGCCAATTACCATTGGGGAAAATCCTGAGTGGAAGTCACACTCTCTCCATGACATTTCCACTTCCGTGATGGAGTTGGAGGAAGAGATCCAGAGCCAGTTTCAGTCTGGCCCACACATATGTTTGGCTCCGCCCTTCCAACGCTAGCCCTGACCCATAACCGCACATGGGCCCTCATTTCAGTCCTGGAGGGAAATCACATCACTGTGGGTGGTTGGACCGAAGGTACTTCCGGGGAACCAACCTACCCCTACCCAATGCTCTGCCTCTAAGCGGGATCAACCTCTAAGGCTGAGAAAAGAAGCGGTGGGACATGGATTCCTCCTTTTTCTACCCTGTGTTCTCTTCGGGACCTCAGGATATTGAATGCTGCCCACACTCACTGGGGACGATAGTGCTTTACTGAGTCCACCAAATCAAACGCTAATCTCACCCAGAAACACTCTACAAATACCCCGAGAAAAAATGTTTAGTCTTGGGCACCCCACGGCCAACTCAAGTAGACACGTAATAATAACCATCACAGGGTCATTCTTGTTTTGCTTCCATTCCCTCATTCACCTCCTATTGCTAACTTTCAAGTTCTGAAGTCGTTGCTTTTTATATTCTGACCAGTGTATAGCGTTAAGAGAAATTCGAGGAAAGGTGTCTTGTGCAGGGACTAGTGTTTCAGTTAATATGAAAATGTTTTCGGTAAGGTAAGGGAAAACGATCTTAGCTAGGACACCAACATACTCCATGTTACTTTATCAGAGGTGGCTTTCCAAACCCTTAACACGCTCATGGGAAGGCAGTGTAACATGGGTGAGAGCATGCATGTTGGCATAGGAGCAGAGTTGGTGCCCATCCCAGCCACCCCACTCGTGTGTGTGTTATCTTGGACCAATTACTTAACATAACTGGAACTCAGTTGCCTAATTTATAAAATGGAAATAATAAGAAAGGGTCAAAAAGATTAAATGACACTATTGGCAAGGTGCTTAATCCAACACCTGACAACATGGAACAAGTGCTCCACAGATGATAGCCATCATTATCCTCATTTGAACAGCTAAGACAGGCTAATATTCTGTCTGGGGTCAGATATCTACGGGGGAATCTCAGGTCTTCTGACACTCATGATTTAATTTGGAGGGAGCCTAAGGCCAGGATGGCTGAAAGAGTACAAGGAGGTAGACCAGTAAGCCAGTCCTCTATCCACCTCTTATTTGATAGTCCAGTTGTATATTCATCTCTTTCCTTCCACTGAAAAAAAATGCAAATCCCTCCCTCTAGAATAAATAATACACAGACCCTTGCATGTAATATTAAGTGTTAGGCTCTGTAAAACTGGCACATGCCTCATCTCATTTAATCTCACAATGGCCCTTCATATGGCAGTCCTTATTCCAATTTACAGGTGAGGAAATTGAGACCTAGGAAAGTCAAGTGCCTTCCCCATAACTTGTTTATGACCGTGTTAGACAACAACCCTAGACTCCTCCTCCATGTCCAGTGTGTTTTCTTCTGTGCCACAGTTTATCTTGAAAGGCGAACACTGCTAAAGAAACATGGGAAGAAAGCAGTAAAAAAAAATGATTTAAAAGGTCTAGTTTTCACCCAAGCACAGATTTCTGGGTGACATTGGTGTGTTTTCTCTCTGAGAAACAAAGGTGAGAAATTCCAAACCTCGGCCTTTGTTACGGAGTTATGAAGACTAGTAAAAATTAGTAAAGCTCACTGGGAGATTAAGGTTTCCAAGTCGAAAACACTATTTTCAATTCTCATATTATGTCTGTTAAAGTGGGCGCTGGGATTTCACATGGCTTTGACAATCGCCATCAATTCCTTTCTTCAAGATTTGACTGCATATTCTCTTTCTTTCCTTTTTTTCTCTTTTCTAAGTATACTTCCAATCTGCCAGCTCATCCCTAGTTTCTCCCTATGTCTAGCAATGGCCATTCTCCATATGTCCACATTAAATCTATCATCAAAGGAGAATAAAAAGATAAAAGAACAAAGCCAGAGAAGTAAGACTCAATACTAAAATGTAAATTGGTGTTAACACTTCTACTTCCAGCCAAATGTAATAACAAACACTAGATTTATACTCCTATGGAAGCAGCTAAAAGCGTAGACAAAATATATAAGAAGCTGTTCTCAAAATATCAGAGATGAGGCCGTGAAGGGCAGTGATCCCTGATATTGGGAAATAAGTGAAATGGTTCCTATAGTGCCCTAGCTTATTGACTAGGCTGGGTTTTGAGTCTGTGGTATAGAGAGGAGATAGCTGGCATAGCCCAACATTTTCCCTGCATTGTGGAGGGGGTAGTCACAGATTCAGGAAGACTGCTATATTTCACAGAGCAGAGTACCAAAGAAGAGAAAGTTGTTCACAGAGAGAACTCGAGAGATCAACACTGGTCTGCCTTGGTATTCAATGGAATATTGGTAAAATCTTGTGTTTGAGGACACTGAGACCAGGGGAAGGAATAATACCCACTGCCATACAGGGTCAGGAATAATTCCTGACAGCCAGTGTGGAAGACCTCACAATGTACATGCCATTTGTAAAATACTTGAAATTTGTGTCAGTACTGGACAAAAATTATCGCTAAACTAAGTGCTGCCTGTGCCTTGCCCAAAATATCTTTAAAGAAAGACCTGAAAGGATCAAGCTATTTGTAAGTAACTAAATTTTGTCCAAAACAAAAACCAAGGATATTTTTAGGAATCTAAAAGTATCCAGCAACTGACAGGCTTAAACTGACCATGTTTGGCAACCCATAAAAAATTCTCGGGTATGCAAAGAAGCAGGAAAATAAGACACGTAAGGAAGGGGAACTCAACTGACACTGACCCAGAAATTACACAAATGATATAATTTATACATCCGAACACTCAAATAGTTATTATAACTATTATCAGTATATCGAAGAAATTATAGAGCAGAATGAGCATGTTAAATAGAGACATGCAAGTGGTATGTAAGACCTAAACCAAACTTCGCATGACAAAAGCAATGACTAAAATAAGAAATCTGGTCTATGATTACTGAATGGAATTAAAGGCATATAGACAGTGCAGAAAAAAAAAAAAAAAGGTTGATGAACCTAAAGACATAGCAATGGAAATCGTCTGAAATGAAACACACAGACAAAATATGCCTGCAAACAATCCAATATACATGTAATTGTATCTCCAAGGAACACAGACAAGAAAACTAATTTGAGTAAATAATGAAACTAATTTGAATTTATAGTTGTTAGGTTCATGCAAACTAAAAATATATAGTTCCAATAAGGTCAATGAACCTCAAGGACAGGAAATATGAGGAAAATTACACCAAGGCACCCCACAATCAAATTGCTTTCATCCAGGGAAAGGGAGGGAAATGATTTCTGATCAGAACCCATGCAATCTAGAATACAGTAGGATAACATTTTTAAAGTACCTAAAGTAGGAAACCATTATGACCTAGGCTTAGGCAAACATTTCGTAGCTACACCACCAACAATATGATTCATTACAAGAAAAAAATATGATTGGATTTTATCACACTAAAACTTTTGCTTTTCAACGAACAAAGACTTTGAAATCACAAGACTGAGACTGGGAGAATATATTTACCAATCATCTATGTGAAATGGGACTTTTATCTAGAACATATGGGCAATCCGCAAAATTCAATAATCTGAAGGGAAATAATCCAAAAAAAGGCAAAAGATTTGAGAAGACACATTACCAAAAAAGATATATGTACAGCAGATACACACATGAAAATGTGTTCAGGGGGCGCCTGGGTGGCGCAGTCCGTTAAGCGTCCGACTTCAGCCAGGTCACCATCTCGCGTTCTGTGAGTTCGAGCCCCGCGTCAGGCTCTGGGCTGATGGCTCAGAGCCTGGAGCCTGTTTCTGATTCTGTGTCTCCCTCTCTCTCTGCCCCTCCCCCGTTCATGCTCTGTCTCTCTCTGTCCCAAAAATAAATAAATGTTGAAAAAAAAATTAAAAAAAAAAAAGAAAATGTGTTCGGCATCATGAGGGGAAATGCAAATATAAACTACAATGAGATAAATGAGATACAATGAGATAAACTACTACTTCATGCCTACAAGATGTCTAAAATCAAAAGACAGGGCTCTGAAGTGTTAGCTAGGATATGAAAGAACTGGAATTCTCACACACTGCTGATGAGAATGTAAAAGTGATAAAACTACCCAGGCAAACAGTTTGACAGTATCCTAAAACGCTGAACATGCAACCTATTCTATGACTCAGCCAAATCTACTCTCAAATATTTTCCCTAGAGCGATCAAAGTATACGATCGTACAAAAAATAAATAAATAAAATAAAGAACAGAGAAGAAAAGAAATGAAAACAAAAGAAACAAAAAGAAAAGAAAAGAAAAGAAATAATGAATGTTTATAGAAGCTTTGTTTTCAATAGGCTAAGGAGCACCTGGTGCCTCAGTTGGTAGATTTCTTGATTTCTGCTTGGGTCATTATCCCAGGGCCGTGATATTGAGACTCACATGGAGCTCCACACTAAGCATGGAGGCTGCTTAAGATTCTTTTTCTCTTTCCCTCTACTCTCTCTTTCTCTTTCTCTCTCCCTCCCCCTCTGCCTCTCCCTCTCTATCTCCCTCTCTCTCTCCCTCTCCTTTTCCCTATCTCTCCCCCACCTCTCCTTCCACACTCCCCTCTCCTTCTCACTCCCTCTCTCTCACTCTCTCTCTCTCAGAATAAGAAATAAATACGCCACATTTGGAAATAATACTAATGTCCACTGACATGTGAACGGATAAACAAAGTAGTAACAGACTATTGATACACACAACACTATGGATAATCTTCAAAATACTAAGTAAAAGAAGTCAACTCCCCACTCCTAAATAATAAGGATTATGTCTTATATAATTTTATTTGTATAGTATTCTAGAAAATGCAAGATAATATGTAGGGACAGAAAACAGAGCAGAGATTGCCTAGGAATGGGAATCCGGAAGACGTGGGGGATGGAGGGATATCTAAGGGATACAAGGACATTTTTAGTGGTGACAGACATATTCTTTTCCTTGTTATGTATACATTGGTTGATATGTGACCAAAATTTACCATATTATGCAATTGTATTTATTAGTATTAGTATTAATTATTAATTAAATAATTTATTTATTAGGGCCTTTTTTTTCAGAGACAGAGAGGAAGCCTTCATATCTGGGGTAGAGAGGCAAGGGAGAAAGAGAGAATCTTAAGCAGACTCCATGCTTAGCATGAAGCCCAATAAAGGGCTTAATCGAACCTGGGATCATGACCTGAGCCAAAATCAAGAGTCTCATGCTCAAATGACAGCCATCCAGGTGCTCCACCAACTACGTACTTTAAATATGTACAGTTTGTGTATATCAGTTAAACATTAATGAAGTTGGTAAAAACAAACAAACAAACAAACAAACAAACAAACAAACAAAACATGATTGGATATTGTGTCTTTTGACCTCTGGGGCTGCTATTTCAAACCTGGTCCACCAGCATCTACTGATTCTCGGAATCCCCAGTATCTTTCATTAACTCACTTAAGTTCTTCAAAATAAATGTAAGTTGGGAAAAGGGGAAATCCCCTGGCAGTTATCACGTGTATCAATTATAAATGTCACAACACTTAGAACTATGATCCATACATGAGATGGGTGATATAGCATATGTTTGCTTTCGACAACTTGGAGCTGGTTGAGTCCCAGCACCCCATTACCCTTGTGCACTTGTTAATTACTTGTTTACGAGTTAATGGTCCTCTACCTCCTTATACTGTATACGAAGGGACTTGGTCTGTCTTGCTCACTTCTGTGTTTATAATGATCCAGAACCAGGCTGGAACGCTGGTGGAAAAACCAAATGGCGCTCGGAGATCTTCTTTGGATTGTAGATCTTGGTGGAACGGCAGGCTCAGAGGACCCTGTTTCTCCAAACGTCTGAGCGCTGAATGCAAGTGGGGCAGGAAATTTACAGTCATCAGCTGCCATATCTGTGATGGTTTTCCTGCACACAGGAATCAAAGGAAGAAGAACCAGGAGGTGGGGTCTCTAAGACAGAGACCAGAGTTCGTTTTAGTCCCACCGGCCATCTTTGGTGCAGTATTTTATTCACTTCTCCAACATTATCCCATTTTATGCCTTTTAAGAAACCTTTTTAGTAGGTATCACCTTTCAGTTTTTTAGGTTGGTACCCTCAGAAGGCTAAGATGCCTGCAGTAGTTTGGCGAGCAACAGTGTTTTCAATAAAATGTATTATGTTATTCAGTATACAGGGGCCAAAGGGTACAAGTAAAATTATGGAGAAGAGGGGCCCTGCCAGGGCAGGAAGCCAGGATCCCAATCCGTGAGATCTAATTTGTTCCATTGATTGATACTTTCCTGTTGTCTATGTTGAATTATTATTATTATTATTATTATTATTATTATTATTATTATTATTATTATTATTATTATTATTATTTTCTGTTTTAGTTCCTTAACCTTAGTTGTGAGTATTTCTGACGGTTTCAAAATAGCAACATTCCTCCCCCGAAAATTTGCAAGTCCCTCCATTTTCTGAAGTGAGGAGGTCGGGGGCTTTTCTATTTTGGGGGATTACTGCCACCAGAGAGTTTATTTGGTTTTGTAAATTTACCAGAAAATTGGCCACCCGTTCCATGTCTTCATTTAGCTCTTGAGATAGTCTATGGTACAGTCCTATGCATAAAACTATGCCCCCTTATCCAGTTCCTATTCCTGTCACAATTTCTGACCCTATCAGAATGGGTAGCAGGACTGCCCGTTTAGCCTGAGACTTGGGGCTAAAGGTTGTTAGGAACTGATCTTCAGTGTATACAAATATCTCTGGGGTCCGGAAGATGGAATAACATTTCGGAGTCCAGTTGGCTTCTAAGCATCGATAGGCCGAATTAGAACACAGATAGAACACCCCAAGGGTGCAACATAGGGTTGTAGTCCTCATTAAGGTTCTATCTCTTCCTCCTAGAGAGGGAATTCAGGGACTGTATGGATTAGATTGTCGGCATTGGCACCCCTAGTGCCCAGGGGTCCAATTAAGACAGAGGTGTTGGTTTTGAGGTTTTCAGGAGATTCCTAGGTCAAACGGATTGGAGTAGCTAAGTAAGTCCTCTGGCTGAGGGGCAAGCACATCCAGCAGGTTTGCATGTGATTATCTATCTTATGGAGGACTAGTAGAGCAGTGTCGGCCCAATGCTGGAGTAGGGAATTGGTAGGCATCTGATTGACGGCTGAAGTTTCAAACGTTGGTAGGCTTCTGGCAGAGTGGTCGCCTTTATGGCTTGTATTACCCTATCCTGGGTATGCTTTATAACTTTTTGAAGGGCCCTGTAGTGCAGCCCTCCCCTGTGCGAGATTCCCCATTGAGAAAGGTAAGTGTAGCAAGTTTGCTTCCCTCTCTGCAGGCCCTTGTTGTGACATGGGTTAGTGATAGTTTTGATTATATCCTCGGTCCAATACTTAGCACTTGGGGCACCAGGTGACTGATACAGAGTGGGTGTTTTTTCCCGTGTAGCAATCTTTGTGGAGGGAGGGAAATGTACTGAACACCCTGGACACCCTTATTGTCCTAAAACAATTGTGGGGGCAAAGTGGATAAGTTGCAGTTGTGAGGGTGAGAGCGGTTATCATAATATACAGGCAATACTTGGAACCCTCCCATCCAGAGGAGGTACGTGAGGCTCAGGATGCATCTTTTGCACCATGTGCAGCTTGTTGGCGGAGTCTCTATCAGCCCAACAGTAAGAAGTAAGACCAGGCTTATGACACCAGTAAGGCGCAAGTGTTGCCAAAGTTGCATTCAAATCCCTGGGCTTGGTTCATGCATTTGTTCCTCAAGCTTCTGCTGTGTGCAGACCAGTCATCTCCCATGGTGTGGCTGGAGCACGGCTGGACACGTCAGGGGTCAGTTCCCTTTTGAGGGAAGGTTAAGCGGGATGACTGGATCTGGATCACTTCGCCAGGTTGTGGGTTCTTCTGAGTTGGACTTCTTAACTGTGGAGTGATGGACCCATGGGGTGATACCTGAAGTTTTGGGGGCTGTAGGAGTTGTTAGAATAACAGTGTGAGGCCCAGTCCACCATGGAATAAGAGGTTCCTTCTTCCAATCTTTGACCCACACAGAGTCTTCTGGCTGAAAGAAGTGAACGGGGGTCCCTAAGGAAATGGTGACCCTCTCTATGGTGTGTCTCTAACATGTTTAGGACTGCCCCCAAGTTCTGGAGCTGTTATCTTATTTCCTTGCGTGCAATCTGGTGTACATCTCCTGGGAGCTTTCCTAAATGTGTGTGTGTGCGTAGGGGTCGGGTGGAGGATCGCCCATATAATAACTCCAAAGGGGAGAATCCCAGTGCCCCAGGCGGGCATTGGGCACACAGGAGGACCAGCCGAATCAAATCTGACCATGGGGGCTAGTCTCTTGGTGGAACTTGGCCAGGGTTTCCTTGAGGGTGCAGTTCATCTGCTCTACCTTTCCCTGAGCCCTGGGGGCGTTAAGCAGTGTGCAGTTTCCAGGCAATGTTAAGGGACTTTGTTAGGGTTCGTATAATGTCCGCTCCAAACGCAGGTCCATTATTACTGTGTGTGGTTAAGCCCAATCTCCCATAGAAGACCTTTGGCCACCTCGTGAATTCATCCCATTCTGGTCTGGAAAGCTTGGACGCATCCCAAATTGGTGCAGATTATTACAAGGAGGTACCTCAACCCTTTATTTGGTTGTATGTTGGTAAAGTCCACCCCTAAGTCCATCCTTTGTGAACCAGGCAGGGGCCGTGGGGCCGAGCAAGCATTGTTTTTGGCACACGTTACACATTATTCACTGACAGCCTGGCGTAATGCCGGCAGTTGGCTGATACCGTAGTTATTTTTGAAGAGGACCTCTAGAGCAGTTTTCCCTAAGAGGGTGAGTTAGTTCTCTTCCTTCACTAGCTGCTTTCACATAGATGATGGGACAAGACTCACCATCCGTCTTTGCTTAGTGTGTCCCCTTCTGTGGAAGCCCAACTTCTTTCTTCACTTGTGTCCATGGGTGGGGAGGCTTCCTTCTGGGGCGCAAGAGTCAGAGTGTAGGTAGGAGCTTCACCTAGGTCACCTCATGCAGCCACTCTGGCTGTTTTGTCGGCCTGGTGATTTCCTTGATTTATGGGGTCATCTCATTTCTGAGGTCCCTTACAGTGTAGGATAGCTACTTTGACTGGTAGCCATATGGTCTCAAGAAGCTTTAGTATTTCTTCCTCGTTTTTGATAGTTTTCTCTGAAGCGGTAAGGAGGCCTTTTTCTCTATAGATGGCCCCATGTACATCACAGTAGCGAAGCCATACGGGGAATCGATGTAGATGTTAACTCATTTACCTTTGCTGACGATGATGGCTCAGGTTAAGGCGTACTGAGTCCAGCCCATTGTGCCGACCATCCTTCCGACAAGGCCTTAGCTTCCTGAACTTCCGTGGTAGTGATGACCGCATACCCTGCTCTTTGGCTGCACTCCTCTAAAAACCTGCTCCCATCGCTGAACAGGGTGATCCCTGGGCTTGTTATACCCTGGTCTTGGAAGTCTGGGAAGCTGGCGTAGACTTCATCCACTACTCCAGAACAGTCATGGTCAGGTTCTCTCTCCTCTGTGGGAAGGAAGGTGGCCAGGTTTAGTGTTCTTACACTGTTTAGAGAGTGAGCCTTGGGTTCTCATAGAGAAGGCCTTGGGATTGTGTCAGCTGAGAAATGGAGAGGAAATGATATCCTTGGTTGCTTGTGAGCCACACGACCATGTGTGGGACGTTAACATTAAATGTTTGGCCCAGTGTGAGCTTGTCTGCATCCTTGATGAGCAGGACTGTGGCTCTGAAGTCTGAGGCAAAGGGGCCATCCTCCAGCCACAGGATCAAGTTTTTTTTTTGACAGTTAGAACACTAGCCATTGCCGAGGCACCATGCTCTGAGTGAGCACTCCTTTTCGTGTGTGAAGAAGTTAAAGGGTCTGTCTATGTCAGGCAAACCAAGGGCTGGGGCTTCTCCCAGAGCCAACTTTATTTCTGTGAAAGCAGCCCTCACCTCCTCAGTCCATGCGAGGAGCTCCCAGTTTGGTCCTTCCAAAAGGCCATAGAGGGAACTCACTATGGCTGAGCATCTGAGGATTCCCAATGCGACAGAACCCCCTGGCCCCTAAACATTCACACAAGCCTCGTTTTGTTTGGGGCTATGGCAGTGTGGTGCCACACTTTCTTCCTTTCCGGTCCTCGTTCTCTTTTTCCTTTTGTGAGGAGGGAGACTAAGTATTGGACCTGCTGCTGACGAATCTGTGCCTTTTTCCAAGAGGCCTGGTACCCAAAGTAGGATCAGAGCTGTAGGAGGGCCTGTGTACCTTTCATACAGTCTTTCTGGGTGTCACTGGAAAGGAGGTCTTCTATATATTGGAGAAGGGCATATCCTGCGGTTACCTTCAGAATGTCAGCGAGATATGAACCTAGGGCTTCCCCCAGAAGAATGGGCGAGTTGTTGAAACCATGGGAAAGTAGTGTCCAGGTCAGCTGCATCTGGCACTCTGTAACGGGCTCAGTCCATTCAAAGACAAACAATGATTGCCTTTGTGGAGCCAGGCAGAGGCAGTAGAAAGCATCCTTCTGGTCAAAGCACGCAACCCTTCTGGCTGACCATGGAATTTGGCTGAGGAGAGTATACTGAGGGTTCGGAATGACTGGGTGTAAGGAAAGAGTCACTTTGCTAATGGCCCTCAAATCCTGTACTAGTTGGTGTCCTCCTCCTGGCTTCTTGCTTGGCAAGAGTGAGGTATTCCAAACTGATTGACACTCAGTTAGAATACCTCTTTCTCTGAGCTTGGTCAGGTGCTCTTGTATGCCCATTCTGGCCTCTAGTGGAAGGGGGTACTGCCTTGGTGTCTGAGGTTGCGCTGCAGGGATCAGGTCAACAATGATTGGGACCCGTTTCCAAGCTATTTCAGGCGGGTTATCATCATCCCATAGGGAGGGGAACGTAAGCCTGAATTCTTAGGGGCGACAAGGTAAGACCTGGGCACAGAACAGTCTCCATTCTTCTTCCCTTGGCAGTGGTATTGCCAAGACCAGGGTTTCCTTCTGCCTTGGGTTTAATTGGAGGCTAGTGTGTCCAGTGGGTTCAAAAGGTATCTGGGCCCCAAGTTTGGAGAGTAGATCGCGGCCCAGGAGAGGATCGGCCAGTCAAGTAAGTAGAGGAACTCATGCCGGGCCTTGTGACCCCCAAGTGCACCTTGTTGATCTTGACAGAAGGGCTGTTTAATTACCTGTTTCCCAGTCGCAACAAGTAAGCTTGCTGTCTTTTGGCCTATGGGCGCCACCAGGGAAGTAACCAAGGAGTATTCAGCCCCAGTTGAAGAGATTTTCAACCATGACAGTTATTGTTCAGCCCTCCACCTCATTTCAGCTGTGGGTTCATGGGGGCCAAGAAAGAAAGAGTCCGGTCCCCCTCAGTCCATTTCTACCCCGGCCAGATCAAGAAGGTTCTCACCTCGAGGTTCCTCCAGATATTGGCTGGGTTTTGAGGTCCCCATCCAATTCGGACATTCTTACAGTTTCCCTTGCCTTTGCAGTATGCACACTGGTCCCTTGCGAAGGGGGCTATGGGCTTCCCCCCTTTTTGTGGTTGGGGTATTTCGATGCTGCTAAAAAACAGCAGCATCTGTTCTTTAGTTCTGCTGTGAGAAAGGTGGCCTTCTTTTTTACTATTCCCTTCTCTTTCAGCTGCAAATTTCTGTTCATGAAAACTGCATTGACGACCTCTAACAGCTGAGTGATATTCATCTGGCAAAGCCCTCCAACCTCTGGAGATTGCGTCGGGTATCTGGGGCAGACTGTGCCACTAAAGAGGTATTTGCCATCTGTTGACTATTTGGTGCCACGGGGTCAAACGGGACGTATACACGGTACGCCTCACAGAATCTTTCATAGTGGTCTCCGGGAGACTCCCCAGGGTGCTGTGTGACTGATGATATTTTAGTCATGTTCATGGGATTGTTGACTCCAGCTCAGACTCCCTGAAGGACGGCTTTCTGGTATCCTCAGACGTGGTCCTGTCCTCCTTCTGTGGTGAAATACCATGTTGGGTGTTCTTCAGGCATGCACCTTGAGCCCAGATATAGGGTCATTGATTCCTGGAGATGTGTGATCTTCTAGGTACTGTCATGTTTCTGTCATCCTTATTTTTAATTCAACAAAGTATGGAGTAACTGTTGACAATCTTCCCAAGTCTGTCAGTAGGTCTGGAAGAGGGACTCCATCAAGTCAACCATTGCTTGTGCCTTTTCGGAGTATGGTGGAGTGTTGTGTTTCCAATTGAGGAGGTCGGTTGTAGAGAAAGGTAGATAACACATCATGGAATGGCTGGTCTGGACTGGTCCATCGTGATTCTGTCTTTCAGGCTCTCTCGTCTCCGTTACATACATTTGGAGAGTTTTAGGTCTGGGTCTGGGGCGCAGTCTGGCTGATAGCCCATGTGGGGTGGGTTATCTGAGAGCTGCGGGGAGATGGGCGGCACTGACTGCGGTGGCAACGCACTGACTCTGGCTGTGGCTGGAGAGACAGATGCAGGAGGTGTCTCAAGTTCCGGGGGAGGGGGGAGGGAGCTTGAAGAGTCATGAGGAGGTGGAAAGACAATATCTTCCTCCATATCTCCTTCAAATATTAGAGCAGTAGTGGGTCGCTTCTTTGGCTCCCTGGGGGAGCCTCCAGATAAGGTGGCTAAACCTTTGCCTGGCTCTGCTTGCTAATGATGATCACCTTCAAGGCAGTAGATTTGGGGCAATTTCAAGCCAGGAGTTGATGTACGGAAATTGATCAGGGTGGCCTGGTTTCCCAGTGTCTATTAGCCAAACCTGCTGCAGTATTTGAGCATCTAACGTCCCCTCTGGAGGCCATCCTACATTGAATGTGCGCCATTCTAGTTCACAAATTTTCCTTAACTTCTTGGGTGTCGTTGTCACCCCATGGTAACCTGAAAACCCCTTTTAACAATTTTTGATCACGACCTCTAAAATCGTAGGCTTACTCTGTTTTCATCCCATTATTAATTTCTTTCTCATATTTGGTGTCACAAAGACGGACAACGTTAGGATATACCGCCAGATGAGAGGACTATTCAGATACTCCTCTGGTCGCATTCCTGAGGGAAAGTTTAGGAGAGGTTTGACTATAGTGGACTCGGCTTTGTGTCTTGTGAAGGGAATCTGATCCGATACCGCCCTCGACTTTATACTCTCACAATGACACAGGGGAGCCCATTCAGACTCCACAGACTTTTGGGGTCCTTAAAGGTGTCCGTCCATGAAGCCACAAACTCTAACTCGACTGGCAAACCTGGCTTAGCTGCACATCCTCTCTCTCTCTCTCTCTCTCTCTCTCTCTCTCTCTCTCTCTCTCTCTCTCTTCTCTCTCTCTCTCTCTCTCTCTCTCTCTCTGTCACACACACACACACAAACACACACACACACACATGCACACCAGAGTCCATTACATTTCCTTCCACAAAATTTTCTACCTGGTACACCTATTAAGTCCTCTGGGGATTGATCATGTCCCCCTTCCGCTCTTTTGGGTATGCCTGACACTTCGGGGCCCCGGCCTTACCAGTTCCATGGAGCAGGACCTGCCTAAGACAACGGAGAAGTAGGCTGCAGAAATTCAGGCAGGTCATGCACTTTCTCCCTTTCGAGCCTTTGCTTTGCCACCACCTCGCCGTTCTCCCAAACCGGGGGCAACAATGGGCCAGTGCGGTTGGGTTTCCTGGTCAGCAATCTAGTATGTTTTCGAACCAGGCTGGAACACTGGAGGAAAAACCAAGTGGCACTCAGAGAGTTTGGACAGAGAGTTTGGCTCACCAAACGTCTGAGCACACAGTCAAGTGGGGAGGGTAATTTATAGTCGTCAGCTTCCTTATGTGTGGGGGTTTTCGCACATGCACCAAACAAAGGAAGAAGAACCCAGAAGCGAGGTCTCTAAGCTAGAGACCAGAGTCTGTTTGAGCCCCGTTGATCATCTTTGGAGTACTTTATTCACTTCTCCAACAAGAGTAGAGCTCTAAATACCACATAGTATATGCTCATTAAATCTATATTAAGTGAATGAGTTCTATTGCTTCTTTATCGGACATATAACAAGATTTTTGACAATCTATATGGTAAGAGTCCCCAGACCATCACATTATACGGATTTCAAGGTTGTCTAGTCTCCACACAATATTAAGGTTTGGTTACAACCACCATAAGCTAACCCTACAACCTCACATCCTGGATCATATAATGCCCCTGTCTCCTCCTCATTCACAATCTTTTGCAACTGAGTGCAGACAATTCCATAATGTGGTCTTGGTTCAGAAAGCCAAATTCCTCCGTTTCTCTCAGTCAGACAGAATGAAATCTGACTGTGAACGTCTGCCAGTAATGTTGCAATAGAGATGAAGAAGATCAATTCAAGTGGACTCCCTGAGCTGATCCCTAGAATCTCTTTAGGGCATGAGTACAGTTAAATAGAAATGCTGCGCTCAGAAATATGTCTGCTGCTTATCCAAGGAACAAAAAGCAAGCATTTAAAAAAGTAAGCCGTTTCCCTGCAGAACAGCTTAATCAGGGAGAGTGAGTGGTGCAAAGTGGGTGAATTCTTCTCTAGGGCCTTCACTATTGCAGAGACACAGTTCAACCTATGGGGGTGTATAACAGAAACATGAAACCTGAGAGCTGCCATTGTTGGGTAACAATGTTCTCTAACTGTGCCTTATGTATTGACATGATAATCCAAGGGAGACAAGCACTAAATATAAGTGGCATAGAAGTGGACAATTTCTACATGCTTCAACACCTCTTTGTAATAATTAGTCCTGTCTTCTCTTTGCACATAAACATTCCGATGTTGGTCATTTTCCCCAAGAAAGAAATGGTCCCCTGTGTTTTAGTGGGCTTGTAAACTTAGCCTTCCTGAATAGGGTTGGAGACATCCAAAGGGCATCTCTTGGTACCTGTTGTTTCATTTTGTTCGATAGTTATGGACCTATCCCGATAAAAGGATTCAGAATTTTCTTAGTATGTCTTAAGACTGAATTGGAAGCCCATTTTCTGTATTCCATTCAACTTAACAAAGAGAGTATTGCATGTCAGATATTGTGAAACATATAACTGAAGGAAATTACTTCCCAAAGATTGACCCTCAAAATCAGTACATCTTATTAATGGTGCCTTGTTTTTTGGAAGGTCATGAAGGTGTGGCTCAAGGGAAGAATGGATTAAAATAAATAGAACCAAAAAGAAAATATAAAAGTACATTTACCCTTAGTACGGATAACCAATAATTCATGAAATGTTGTTTATTTCATTTATTTATATGTATGTGTATGTGTATGTGTATGCTTATACTGGGCTGTGGTGAAATATGTGTTCCTTACAGTAGATTGGGGATAAATATTTGAAAGACGCTGTGCTAATGCACCTTATCAAGCTGTCTGGTGCCTCTGTAGCTTGGGTTCTTGATAGGGCTTAGGTTCATCCGCTTCATGCGCTTGCATGAAATTTGGAAGATATGATGGTTAATTTCATGTGTCAACTTTACTGGGCCACAGAGGTCCGGATGCTTGGTGAAACGTTTTTCTGGTGTTTTGTGATGGGAAATACTTGAGTCTGTACAGTGAGTAGAACGGATTGTTTTCCTAATGTAAGTGGGCCTTATGTAATCAGTGAGAAGGCCTGAATACAATAAGGATGATTCTCCCAGGGATACTAGGGAATTACTCTTGCCTGCCTGAATGTCTTTCAACTGGGTCATTGGTCTCTTCCCTAGATTCAGACTGAAACAGCAGCTCTACCTGAGATTCAAGCCTGCCAGCCATTGGACAAGAACAATGCCATCAGATCTCGTGGGTTTCCACCTAGCCAACACATCCTGAAGATCGTGGGACTTGTCAGCGTCCATATTTATGGGAGTCAATTTCTTATAAGAAATAAATAAATAAATAAATAAATAAATAAATAAATAAATAAATACATAAATAAATACATAAATAAATACATAAATAAATACATAAATTTTCATAAATATATAAATATACTTATATTATTACATTCATATTTTATATGAATGTATTAATATAAATATAAATAAATATAAATATATATATATAAATATATTGTATATTATAATATATATTATATATATATATGAGAAAGAGAATTTTTCTCTGTTGAATCTTACTAATTGAGAAGGTGAAAAGTACTATCTATTGGTTCTACAGCTGTTTTTTTTTTTTTAAACAGAATGTGGTAGACATTATTCTAAAAAAAAAAAAAAATAGTCCCAAACGTTCCATACCTTAAAGCTGCCAACCCATGAATATGAAGAGAGATCATTTCTATAGTCGTGTTGTATTATACAGAGAGATTTTCTGGATCAACCTAGTATCATCATGAACCCATGCATCATAAACCCATAGAAAGCAGAGAGTTTTCTCCGCCTGCCATCCCACAATCTGAAAATGAAGACCTCAGTTGTATAACTGCAAGGAACTTAATTGTCCGAAACCCAAATAATCTCAGAAGTAGATTTCTCCAGATAAGAACCCAACCTACCGACACTTGACTCTTACCTAGTGATACCCTAGGCCAAGAACACCAGTGAGTCTGCCTGGACAGACCAGTGAGTCTGCTGGGGTTATTCTGCCAAGACAATTCTGCAGGGTTGTCTTTGGATTCTGGGAGTGCAGTGTACACCCCACTTAACTAACACTTCTCCTGATGGTTTGAACACACAATTGCTCATATTAAGTCACTGCTTGGATATAAGGTAATTTCTGCCATATGCTACTGAAATTTGACTATTTTATTTCCACATACCTCCTACTTGGTAAATGCAATGATACCTGTAGCGTATTTCCAACTCAAGTAAAACAAAACACAAAACTCTAAAGAACGGACCACACCTTACCTCTTGAAACTACCTCTTCTTTTGTTTTTGATAACATTTGACTCTCCTGGTTTCTCTTATATATTCCCTCTACTAATTTTCATTCTATTCTCCTGCCTCGTTTCCATTCATCAAGCATGCATTGAGCACGGACTAGGTTGTAGGCACTGTATACAAAGAACAGAGGTCTTACCTAGAACTAATAATGGACTTGGTATCCAGGGATTTGCCACTGTGTAAACAAATTAACTATGCTGAGTTGATAACATCTGTAATAGAGGTGTATAAATGTACTATGGAATTGCAAAGAAGAAAACACATGATTCTCTAGGGCACCCAGGGAGTGCTTTAAAAAATGAGAGTCACTTGAAGTGAGTCTTCTAGAGAAGACATATTTCAAATCAACAGAGTAAGGAAGGGCATTGCAGGCAAGAAAAAAAAGAGGGAGAGAGAGAGCAACACATGGAAGATTGAAAATGTGACACATTAAAGGAGTAGCAAAGTTTCCTTTGAATGGATTTCATGTGGGAATGGGAGATTAGTAAAGAGTGAGGATTAATGTAGAAGGTGACATATGAATTGCATCCTAGAAACAGTTAACAGGAGATAGTTATTTTGCCCGAATGACGTTGATGACTACCCATTGTATTCAAATAAACCTGAAGACACTTCTTGGCTTAGTTAGAATGTTGCTCATCATCTGATTAATTCTATAAGGTTAATCTAATCTTATGTTCCTCTTCTCTACCAACCATTCACTCATTAACTCATTTATTTCTTTAGTCAGAGAGGGCATGTGTGGGGTGCATATCATGAAGAATGTGAAAGTCATTATAAGGACTTTGACTTTTATTTTCGATGAGATGGAAAGTCAGTTCAGTAGTCTGACCAAATTCACATTTGAGTTTGTTTTATCTATCTATCTATCTATCTATCTATCTATCTATCTATCTATCTATCTATCTATCTATCTATCTATCTATCTATCTATCTATCTATTTAATTTAATGAGAGTGCCCACAGGGGTTTAGAGGGAGAGAGAGAGAGAGACAGAGAGAGAGAGAAAGAGAGAGAGAGAGAGAAAATCTCAAACAGGCTTCATGCCTAATTGATGCCTAGCACAGATCCTAATGCAGGTTCTGACCCCATGACATCATGATTTCTGGATCATGACCTGAGCCAAAATCAAGAGTCAGATGGCTAACCACCTGAGCCACCCAGGGGACCCTAATTTGTAGGTTAAACAAATCACTCTGACTATTGTCTGGGGAGCAGGATGGAGTGGGAAGCAAGCATACAAGCAACAACAGCAACAAAATAAGGAGGTTACTATACTAATCCTGAAATAACTTCCATCCTGAATAAGGATGGAAAAAGGGCACATAGTGAGAAAATTATGATCATGTGTATACTATAAATGTGGATATAATAGGATTGCTTGTGGTTCGAATATAAGGTATGAGAAAAACAGATATAAAAGATGACACCAAGTTTGTTTTTTTTGTTGTTGTTGTTGTGTTTCTTTGTTCTTTTGTTCTCGTTTTTGTTTTTGTATTTGTTTTTTTGGGCTGGACCACATGTTGGTGGTAATTTTAAGTTGTCTGTTAGGGATGATGGGTTTTAGGGGAAACATCAGGACTTGCTCTTTTAACATGGTGATTTTGAGATGCTTATCAGACATCCACGCTGCCTTTTTGTGAATGTAGTTAGATATAGGCATCTGGAGTTTAAACTAAGAAGTTTAGTGTGGACTCTAGGCTGGATTACTTAGTATGCGATCGCATGAGATCAGCTAGGGAGTGAGAATGGATGAGCGAGAAGACATGCAAGGACTGGGCTCTGGGGTCTCTAACTCTTAAATTACTGCAAGATGTGGAAAACCTAGCGGAGGAAACTAGACACAGTGGCCACTGAAGGAATAGGCGAGACATGAGGAGGCTCTCGAGTCCAGGAAGCCTGGTAAGGAATGTGTTTCAAGGAAGGAGGTATCAAATTGGTCAAGTGCTGATGGCAAGTCAAATAGGATGAGGTCAAATAAATGATCATCAGGGTCACATGGGGGGGTCACTTGGTTAAATGTCTGACTCTTGGTTTCACCTCAGGTCATGATCTCATGGTTTGTGGGTTCAAGCCCCAGGTCGGGCTCCATGCTGACAGTGTGGAGTCTGCTTAGGATTCTCTCTATGCCTCCATCTGTCTCATATCCTCCCCTGCTCACTCTCCATTTCTTTCAAAATGAATACATACACTTGAAAAATTATTAAAATATAAATAATCACTGTGTTTTGCAAAGTGGATGTCATTGACACGTGATGAGAACCATTTCAGTAGCACCGGGGAAAAGCCGAATGGGAGTGGATTCAACAGAGAATTGGAGGAGAATGACTGTAGACAGGGAGTAAGGCAATTCTTTCAAGGAGCGTTGTGACCAAATGAGGGAGAAAAGTGAGGCAGCAGTGGGAAGGGAAGGGAGCAGGGTCAAGAAAGGGCTTTGCTTTTCCTTTCTAAAATTTGAGAAATAAAAGCATTTTTGTAATTTCCATATTGCTGATGGAAATGATGATATGGCAGAGTGGGGGATAACTGTTGACAGAAATGTTCTTAACAGGGCAAGAGTGACTTTCGTCTAGTGTCCAAAAGATAATTGGCTCAGAGAGGAATGAACAGATCCTTCATATGAATGTTGGTGAAAGCAGAGCACAAGGAAAGAGATGTAGATGGAATGGTAGATGCGATAGGTGATTTTGCAAATTGTCTTTTCACTGACCTGGTTTTCTCAGTGCAGTAATAGGCAAAGTTATAAGACCAGAGTGAAGAAGGGTTGGGAACAGTTGGAAGTTTGCGGAGAAGGAAGTTGTGAACTAGAGGTCTAGGGGTGTGAGGAAGTAGCCTTCTGACCTCACTTTTGTCAGTGGCCATCAAGTAAGTTTTGTGCTGCTTTCCTCCAATTATATAGGATGTTGCTATGTGCAGGAAGTAGATTGAACGTCCTGCGGTTCCCCACTTCTTTCCCTTGGCATAGGTAAGTTTGCATCTGCCTGAGAAGCCCTCTCTACCCTCATCAATCATATTTCAACTTTGCGTCAACCATTACGTACTTAATCCCACCAGGCAGAGTTAATTAGTCAGTTCTTGGAACTCTTGTGGTAACATGTGCAGTGCCCTGTACTGTACTTTTTGCCATATTGTAATAATTTGCGTGCCTGTCTCCCTAGATAATTTGGCCACTCCTTGAGGGGGTCAATTTGGTCATTGCAGTTCCTAGTATGCAGTTTGACTTATGGGTAGCCCTTGTTAATTGCCAATTGAATTGAGTTGAATTTAGTTAATTGAATGGAGTTGAATTGAATCGAATGTACTGAACTGAATTGAATTGAATTGAATTGAATTGAATTGAATTGAATTGAATTGAATTGAATGGAGAGAATTAGTAGAAAGAATTGGCAGGTAGGATAGGCAGAGCCTTGAAACATGGGTGACATTTAGAACAAGACTTGTCTGATCTATAAGGAGGGGAACTCCTGCTCATGAGAGTGGGAAAGGTAACTGTTTCCTCACCTGTAGTGGTGGAGTGAATGGAGCCGAAACCCCAAATGAACTTCTGTAAATTGTGTCAACAATTCTTACTTCTATACTGTTTGCTTTGAGGACCAAAAGAGTTCATGTATGCAGAAGGATTTTGTACATAAAAATGTGCTGCATAATGTAAGTTACTCTTTCTCACAACACTCTGTGCCAAGATAAAAGAAATGTGTTGATTTTATAGATTTTACTAAAGGGTAGCCTGTATAACAGAGGAAGAGAAGGACGGGTTAAAAAAAAAAACCACTGATGATAGTTATACTCCTCTTGTTGACCTTTCTACTCTTCAAAGTCTCTTTAGAAGATATCATCATGGTCTCTTTCAGTTACAGATGCCTCTTATTGTCTCTGAGACAATAGCCCTAATATGATCTAATTTGCTAAGCCAGGTGGTGTGGACGACAGATAAAACTGCCAGCTCATTCTGCAGGAAGCAGCATATAAGGAGGCCTCTGATCTGACAGGCTTGTGTCACAATGCACAAGTTTGGGAATTGCCAAGGCTCAGAAAAGGCCAGTTTTTCGCAACAGTGTAAAACTCAAGAGAACTCTCTAACACAGAGGCGATGTTCACAGTTCCACAGAAATAACATGTCTGATTCTTGATGCTGACTAGAAGTCAACCAGTTATTTTAACACAGTTTTTAACTCTTATTGGTTTCACTTCACTTTCCCTTACGTTTCAGGTTTCTTAAGGACAGGGACCATGTTCTGGGCTTCCTAACCTCTGCCCACACATGTCTACCATGGTATTTCATGGGCGCTCCATTATCATATGTTATTAATTGCGTTTTTTAGTAGGTGTCAGGCAGCTTTCATGGTGACCACGTTATTGGCAGAGCATAAAGAGAGTGGCAATAGTGGAGCTTTCCCTACCATATGAACCACATGTTACTATCTTAAAATTCCTGGAATATATATATGATTTCCTGTATGAATGATTGTGAATTTATGACACTCATATTCTACTCCTTTTTCCCAACAGTTTAACATACCTTTATGGCAGTATACCTTCCTTTCATTCCCTAACTTAAAATAATTTACTTCTTTGGCTTTGGACTACCTGCCTACCTGCTAAAAGATGCATCACTAGAAAACATGTTTGCATTTTGATGTGTTCTTAGCAGGCTGCCTTACTTGCCAAGTCTGCTGGGTGGGTTGGGTACCACTGTTATTTCTGGGAGGATCATCTAATATACAAGTATATTTCTTGGGCAAAGTAGCATGTTGAGTCCATCATCATTTGGAGTGAAACTCAGTCTACGTCCAGTAGACTTGGTCCCATTGGTCACATGAAGGAATGAAAAACAGGCCATATTCGTTTTGATGTCATAACATTCTGGGACATGTAGTGATGCCCATGAAAAAAAAAAAAAAGAATCAGACTGGGGACTCCATTTAAGAGATGTCTCAGCAAACAGAATCAAGATGCCAGAATGAGGAACAAAGATAAATGCCGTGTAGGTTCTAGAGGTTGGAGACATTGCTCCAGTAGAGAGAAAATTCCTTCAGGATTAAGGAAGAGGCTGGATAGTGATCTACAGGCCCCTTGTTACCACCTCCAGACCATGATGTTTCTACTCCCCTGCAATTCCTGCCTTCACCTCCTTAGTCCATCTATTCAATCCCAGAGTGCTACCCTTCTCTTCATGGAAATTTCTGGAGTCCCTTCCTACTCTTCTTTCTTCTCATGTTGCTCCTACCTCTGTTGTGGGCAATTTCAGAATCCTGGTAAAATTGCTCTAGCAATGTAGCTTCAGGGTTCTTTAAACTTTCTGGCTCCCACAACCTTAAGAGTCACTTTCCTCCAGTAGCTAACTTCCGTGATGGTATTTGAGCTCTATGATCATCCAGATGTCTCTTGCTAGAATGTCAAACTCAACGTGCCAATATCTGAGAAGATAACCTCCCCTAACCAGGTGTCTTACTACTTGACTTCACAACTTCTCTTCTTCAGCCCGATAGAGACTTGTGGTCCCTCCTTCCTCCGTCTCATTTCCCTGCATATCATCCCTTGTGGCTCCACTTCCCTACCAAATGCAGTGTATACACCTCAGTATGTCACTTTGTGCTGGAGCGTCCTAGTCCTCTGCTGCATCTGCTTTGGTGGCCTTGAAGCTTGGATGAGTCCTCCACCCTGTCAGCCCATCCTCTGTGTCACTCAGCCCAGTGAACTGTTACAGGGACTCACAGTCACTAGGGTCACTCACTCTAATTTTATGGTTGCGGATGTCAACTTACCCCCAGAGCTTCTTGCCAATCTTAAGCGGTCTTCTCCCCACAGCAGCTATTCCATACCTCCATCATTTCCCTCAACCTATCTTTTTCACCTTTCCCTGGGAAATGGCTCTTTTCTCATAGATAGAACGTAGATTGTAGACACCTTCAAACTCTCACTCAGACCTCATAATGACACCTTTCAACACAACTTTCAACCCCAACCGCAGTATGAGAGACAAGAATGTTCCTATTCCCACTCTAGATTCATTATCTCATTCGGCAATCACTGAGAGCCAACTGAGTCCTACGAAGCACTGTGCTATATGCTTGGGACATTAGAGATGAGGGGGTAGACCCTAACACAAGGCGCTTACAATCACAAGGATCTTACAATCATGTAGGGGAGACAGATATTATGGTGTAATGATCCAAAGATGCATGGAGCATGTGGAGAGTGTGAAGGGAAAATCCATGTAACTCAGCCTTCAGAGGAAGGAGATGAAGTGTTGAAAGGGACTTTTCAGATGGGTTGGTATCTTGAACTAATCCTTAAAGAGTGAGTAGGTATTAACTAGGCAAGGTTGGAGTAGGAAGGAGACAAGAGGTTCAGGCATTAAATAGTAGAGTAAAATCACAGTGAATATAGGGAGAGGGTATAAGTAAAAATTGGACATTGAGTCATTCCAATTCTTGTCTGTGTCCTATGCTTTGTGAAGACGTCATCTCACAAAGAACCTCAAACGAGCACATGTTCCCAAAATTTCCTTCTCCATTTTTTATTCTTTATCCTAGTGTAATTCCTCTCATTTCCTCACCAGTATGATTCAATTAGTAGCTCACTTCTGTGGATACTATGGCAACCACATTTCCTCTATGCCGCACCCCTCCGTATTTTGCTTGGCATCAGTGGAGCCTCATGATGGAGCTCATATCTCTACTCCGCTTAGAGTGGACTTTGTAACATGCAAAACTTATTCCATCACTGCCTTCCATGCTGTGGTTCCCCCACACTGCAGCATGAGAGAAAACACCTTTCCTATCCACACCCTGCCCCCACCTTTGCAATCTTACTGGTCCTGGGCCAATTGTTCATGCTCTTAGACTCCCTCATGATCAACTATCAGCAAATTCCTTAATATGCCCTATTTATACCTATTTATACCTATTTATAATATGTTTTATACCTAGATGTATAATATGTATACATATATATGTATACATATACATATATATATGTATACATACATATACATATGTATACCTAGATGTATAATATGTATACATATATATGTATACATATAATATGTATAATATGTATACCTAGATGTATAATATGTATACATGTATAATATGCCCTATTTATACCTATTTATACCTATTTATACCTATTTATAATATGTTTTATACCTAGATGTCTTCCCCATCACCATGGGTATGTTTAGATGCAGCATCTTAATTGGTACGTATTTTAAGTCAGGCTAAAATAATTATCAAATCTCTAACCTATTCTCTTTTTTTTTATTTTCCAGATAACAACGGTAATAGATGCTCTTTTTTTTCATTTTTAATTTTCTATTATTGAAGTATAGATTACATACAGTGTTATTTTAGTTTCAGGTGTATAAAATAGCGATTTGATAATTCTATACATTATTCAGTGCTCTCCGTGGTAAATGTAGTCACCATTTTTCACCATATCGTGTTGTTATAATATCAACTATATTTCCTGTGCTGTACTTTTCATCTCTGTAAGTTATGTAATTTATGACAGGAAGTTTGTAACTCTTAGTCACCTTTCCCTATATTACACACCCCACCCACTTCTCCTCTTGTAACCAAGTTTGTCCTCTGTATTGAAGAATCTGTCTGTTTCTTTTTCTGTTTTGTATTTTAGCTTCTACATAAAAGTGAAATTATATGGTATTTCCTTTTATCGGAATAATCCCACGTAGCATAATACCCTCTAGGTTCACACATGTTGTTGCAAACGGCAAGGTTTTATTCCTTTTTTTAAAAAAATTAAATTATATTCCATTATATGGACACTACATTTCTTTATGAATTCATCTGTTGCCAGACTCTTGGGATGCTTCCATATCTGGGCTATCATAAATAATGCTTTAGTAAACACAGGGGTGCATGCCTCTTTTCAAATTGGGGTTTACCTTTTCTTTGGGTAAATACCAGTAGTGGAATTATTGGATGACATAGTATTTCTGAGTTAATGTTTTGAGTAACCTGCATTCTGTTTCCTAGAGTGGCTGCACCTATTTACATTCCCACCAAGAGTGCATTGGTGTTACTTTTTCTCTTACCTTCTCACCAATACTTGTTATTTCTTGTCTTGCTGATACGAGGCATTCTGTCAGGTGTGAATTGCTGCGTCTTTGTGGTTTTGATTCAGGTTTCTCTGATTAGTGATGTTGAGCATCTTTAATGTGTCTGGTGATGTAGTAGACACTCTTAATTCATCCCTTTCCCCTTCCCTTTTGATTCTTTCCAGGGTGATGATGACACTGATGATGTTATCTGACAGCTTAACTCACCATTATAATCTTCTATCAAAGGTCATACATTACTTCAAGGGTCCTGCTTTCCTGCTTTAAGTTACGTTGTTTCCAATGCGTTACATGACGTCCCTTTCACGAGTCTTCCTAGGGCACCCCGACTCACCTTTTATTACTACCCACCGTCAATCATACTCTTAGAAAGTTGCTCTAGTTACTTATCCTGATCCAACACTCTCTTTCTATGCCCGGACTCAAACTCTATACACACTTCAATTGACACCTCTTACACATAATTTTTTTCCTAATGTTTATTTATTTATTTATTTATTTATTTATTTATTTATTTATTTATTTATTTATTTATGTATGTATGTATTTATTTATGTATTTTTATTTTTGGAGGAGAGAGAGACAGAGCATCAGTGGGTGAGAGGCAGAGAGACAAGGAGGTGTAGAATCCGAAGCAGCCTCCAGCTCTCAGCTGTCAGCACAGAGTCCTACATGGATCTTGAACTCACAAGCTGTGAGATAATGGCCCAAGCTGAAGTCGGCCCCTTAACCAACTGAGCCACCCAGGTGCCCCAACACATCTTACACTTTCATGTCTCCAATAGGACTTAATATTTCTGTGGACCAGGACTATCCATTCATTAAGTTCTAGCACCTCCTACAGTTTGGGAATAAAATAGACACTCAATAAATTGATGCTCAATTGAGAAATAAAGGAAGGAATGGGTCCGAAGACAAAGGGTCAATAAAGACGTTTGTTCCTATGAATTCAACCCAGAGTAACACTAGAGCATTTGAATTCAACTGGAGAGTCCTTTAGCCAATCGTGGGAGAATTTACCATATTCTAAGAGTTGTCAGCTGAGAGTAAGATTTTTTTGAAGAAATATGAAAGGTAGTTTAATTTCCTAAAAAGCCAAGCCTTGAAAGCTTAGCTATAAGAACTATATAATGTAAGATGATTCTGGATCATGATGAACCTCAAGTGCAGTGAGAGCCGTGACAACTTGGGGAACACACAGCAAGGACCACAGTAGTCCCGGAAGTGCTGTCCTGTGTGAGAAAAGAGAGTTTAGTGACCCTGTATGGAGGGAGAGGAAAAGGGGGGGCAGAGTAGGGAGGGGAGGAAGTTGGGATCCAAACTGCAATATTGAAATATCAGAGGAGTGTTATTGTCATATTCATAAACTTCCCTATATGTATCCTAAGGAAACCTTTTTTTTTCCTTTAACGAGCTTTTTAAAGGTAATATACACATGGTAAAAATTCATATAGTAGCAAAACAAGTTGTTCAATGAAAGTAAATCTATGTCTTCACTAGGCCTCCATTATTCTTCCCCAGAAGAAGACCACTTTTAACAGTTTGTAGGGTTTTTTTTCCAGAATCTCAAAGTGTATAATATGCGTATCTCACATGAAAAAAAAAAAAAAAAAAAAATATATATATATATATATATATATATATATATATATATATATATAGCTGGTAGCAAGATATTATCTACACCTCTCTATTTTATAGGTACATGATTTTTGTGATTGTGAAAAGGTTTGACATGAGATTTGCCCTGTTAAAAATTAAAGTGTCAGGTCCAATGGGACATTATTTTTTAAATATACTTCATGGTATTTCCTACCCTGTTTGCATTAGAGGTATTTAATGTGTCCCTTGTTTATGTGTATTTAATTTGTTTGTAGTCTACGACTATAGAAAACAATGCTGCCGTGAAAGTCCTTGTACATATGTTTGCCTGCCAGAGTCCAGCAGAGTGTGAGTGGTGCCTTGAAAAACTTATCTGGAAAGAGTTTAATGGAGAAACTATGAACACAGGTGCTGGTGAGAAAAACGGGCTCCAAACTAAGTGGTTGAGTCCTTGGGGACGAGCAAGAGAAGACGTCACCTCTCCCAGGCACCAGGGGACAAGGAAAGGACAAGTGTTACTAGAAGCCAATGAGCCCACGGCTGGGAGAGAAGCCACCTAACAGGAGATGTGGCCATAGACTGAGGAATAAGCCACTGCCAAAATTCCAGAGTTCAGAGTCCATATAATGACTGCTTTTCTTTTGCTCTCTGGCTACCTATTCGTATACCTGCCAACTATGGATGGAAGCCAGAGGACAAGAAAGCTTCAACGATGCAGTCCATGGACGTGAGCTTACTGGCAGGCATAGGATGATCAAAAATATATCTGCAAGGATGAATGGAGGATTAGCAGTCCCTGGCTTAATATTGTTTGACTTCTAGTTATTGGACCTTACAATGGTGTGAAAATGATAGCATTGTTTAGAAATTGTCCTTGAAGAGCACCTGGCTGGCTCAGTGGTGTAAGCATCTGACTTTAGTTCATGTCAAGATCTCACGGCTCGTGAGTTCAAGTCTGCCTCAGGCTATGCTGACAACTTGCATCCTGGGGCTGACTTGAGATTCTGTGTCTGTGTGCCTCTCTCTCTGTCCCTCCCCTGCTCGCACTCTTTCTGTCTCTCTTTCTCTCCAAAACTTGAATAAACATTAAACGTTTTCAAAGATAAATTGTACTTCAAATTTAAGTTTTTGACCTCTCCCAGTGGTAATGAGAGGCGATACCACCCTCTCCTGTGATGCCTGGCAGAGCAGCCAGCCACAGCTCCCAGTCCACCACATGATCATGGTGGTGAACAATCTATATGCTTACAGCCATTCTGTACTCACACAACCGTTGTGTTTATGCTTTCAACACAGTATTCACTGAAATACATGAGACAGTTAAACTTTAATGGAACATAGGCTGTGTGTTAGATGATGTCTCATAATTTCAGCTCATGCAACTATTCTGAACACACATAATAGAGGCTAGACTAAACTATGATATTCAGCACATTACGCGTGTTAAATGCATTTTTTGGCTTAGAATAACTTCCACTCACACTGGTTTTATCTAGAGGTGACTCCATCCTAAATCAAGGAAGATTTGTAATGTAAAAATCTTGGGAAATTTCCTAGAACTGGAATTGTGGTATCAGTAGAACAGAAAGAACCTCTTCCACATCTATTCCTCCACCTCCTTCCCTTGCAGGTTATTACCAGCGTTGAGCTGTGCCTACAGGCACTCAGAATTAGGACTACATACCCCAGCTTCCCTGGCAGCCAAAGCAATATAAGAGGAAGTGTCATGTGGCAGCTTCTGAGAAAGTTGAGACAGCTGTGGGCCTTGTGTCCTTTATTTTTTCTTTGATGTCATTCACATGTTGCCTTGGATCATGAACTCTAGGGCCAAACCGTTTGGATGGAAAGTGAACTGAGATTCTTCCAGCAAGAGCTGGTAGGAACTAGATTTCTATGCACTTCATAGAATACATCTGCCCAATCAGACTTGAGCTGTATACCTCCAAAGTTCATTGATTTGGGAGAGACATCCACTTTTACCCTGTTAAAACCATAGTCCTTCCTTGTTCTGTGTGGTAGGGAAAAACCTAACCCCCATGAAGGTGTACATATAACAGGTATAAATATGTTGAGTTTTTATGGATATTGTCAAGTTTGGTATTTTAAACTGAATTTTTAGTACTGAGTTTGAATTCAGCTACTCCATTCACAGCACATGTCTTAATCTTCTTGTGCCTCTGATTTCTCAGAGGGGTAGTAATATAAACCACTTCATTTGGTTGTTATGAGGAATAATTAAATTAAACTATGTGAAATAGATCAGTGTCTGTCCAACATGCCAAACACTCAATAAATGTTATTACTGTATTTTTACCATTATCATGTTAAACTGTCTTCCAAAGAAGAGGTACCATTTCGCCAATTACATTTCTGAAATGCCTCTTTCCTCTTCCGTTTTCTATAGTGTGCATTACCAATGTTTTTGTCCAATAGAAGAGTAGTAGTATTTCATTTTTATTTGCAATTGCTTTCTAAAATTGTGGTTGTTCGTCTTTACAGTTTTTAAAAGTCATTTATGCTTGTTTTCTGATGAACTTCCTTTTTCTTACCTCTATTTCTTCTATTGGATTTTTGTTTTGTTTAACAGTGTGGCTTAAAAAAAAGCAATACAAGCATTATGGGAATTTGTCTTCTGTGTTTCTATTGGTGGTGCAAATATTTCCACTAATTTTCATTTGTCTGTATTTTATTTTTTTAATTTTTTTAACTTAATGTTTATTTATCTGTGAGAGAGAGAGAGAGTGCGAGCAGGGAAGGAGAAGAGAGAGAGGGAGACACAGAATCTGAAACAGACTCCTGACTCTGAGCTTTCAGCAAAGAGCTAGATGCAGGGCTCAAACCCACAAACCATGAGATCGTGACCGAGTCGAATTTGGACGCTTAACCTACCAAGCTACCCAGGCACCTCACTTTATTTTTTCTTTTCCTTTTTTTTTTTTTGGCTTTGTTTTTTCTTTACAAAATTAAAAAATATATATATGTTCAATATAATAAAAATGATCCTTCTCTACTATCGTTACATCTGAGTGTAATGTCAACCCCTATTTTAGAAAGATCATTGTCATTCTGGATTATAAGAATAATTCCCCCATATTTTCTCCTAGGACGTCATAGATTGTCTTACATAAAAAAATATCTTCTCCATTTATAATAAAACTGGGGAAGGCAGTGAGATAAGATTTGAAGTGATTCTGCAGATGACTGTGTTGGAGCGTTGGCAAAAATGAATGCTTTGACACATAAATCTTACCTAAGAAAGTTATAGTTTCCTTTGATCCACATAAAAGACACTTCTTAAACAACATGTGGGAAGCCATCCTCCTTGCAGGTATGGGGTAAGCTTGCTTCCTGGGCTTTTGTGTTGTTTGTTTGTTTGTTTGTTTGTTTGTTTTGATTTGTTTTACTCTTAGGGGGAAACGCATAGGTTGTGTATAATGAAATTTTGTATTTCCAGGTTAAGGTGCTGCCAGGTACAGCATACAAATTTACCAGTTTATAAGACTGCCTCTCACACATCGCTTCCTGGTGGTAGGCAAAATTTCTTTCTCTGCAACCAGGGCCATACTGCCACTTGTTCACAGGTTAAGTAATGATGCCAAGACATTTTTATGCCTATGCTAACAATGACTCACCTGTGGACAAGTGCAGGCAGATACTGCCGACCTGTTAAGGCCAAGGAGGGATTGAGCCCATGGCCTTCCACTGGGCTCCGCCATTGTTTCTGCTCTTTCTGGTGTATGTCAGTTGTTATCATCACGTTTGAGAACACACGATCTAGAGTAAAACTATCTAGGTACTCCATCTTGAGCTATAGGGAAACAAATAAAGTCCCCTTACCTTTTTTGTTCTTTGCTTTCTCTTTTGTGAAATGGGCATTATCACAGTGTGGAAATTCAATAATTAAATAAATAAATACGTAAGTGCCTAAAATTTCTTAGCAACAAATGCTCAGTATATATTAAGAAGGCTTTTCCCAATAGACAAGAAAAATAACTTTCTTGTTTTCTCCTAGGATTTTATAGATGCATTTTTATAAGAAAACATATAACATTAATAATATGACATAATGCAAATTAAGACATTTATAAGAAAAGTATTGAAACTTCATGAATAGTATCTTTGTTACTATTATTCGAACAATGCATTTGCTTTGAAAGGTTCACTTAGTTATATACTAAATTTGCATATGCTTTGAACCTACTTCTGGATTCTCTATGACGTTTCATTCATTCAGCTGAACCACAATTGCTTTATCACATAATTTATTATCTGGTAGAACTCGCCTAATTCATATGCTACCTTTTCAGCAAAAATTTCTGGATCAGCTTGAATATTGATATTTATACAAAAATCTTAGAACCAGCTGATCTGATTTTAAAAAATCCATATTTTATTGGGCTTGCAAATAATTTCCATAGTAATTTAGAGATAGTTGGCATTCTTACAATAATAACTTTTCCTATTCCAACACAAGGAATGTTTATATTTAAGCTTTTTTTTTTTTAAATATCTCTCACATGGGTTTAAAGTTTTCTGAAAGGCTTATTTATATACTTTCTTCATGTTTCTTGTTAAGTTCCTCCCTCCCTTCCTTCCTTCCTTCCTTCCTTCCTTCCTTCCCTCCCTCCCTCCCTCCCTCCCTCCTTTCCTTCCTTCCTTCCTTCCTTCCTTCCTTCCTTCCTTCCTTCCTTCCTTCCTTCCTTCCTTCCTTCCTTCCTTCCTTCCCTCCCTCCCTCCCTCCCTCCCTCCCTCCCTCCTTTCCTTCCTTCCTTCCTTCCTTCCTTCCTTCCTTCCTTCCTTCCTTCCTTCCTTCCTTCCTTCCTTCCTTCCTTCCTTCCTTCCTTCTTTCCTTCCTTCCTTCCTTCCATCCTTCCTTCCACCTCCTTCTCCTTTTACTTCTGTTATGGCAAATGGCGCCAATTCACTGACTATATTTCTAATTATTTCTTGTTTGTATGAGAGAATGCTAAATTGTTACCTTGTGAGCCTGGATCGTGTAATTTCATCAGGAAGATTCATGAAAAATCTGATCTCCCTTCCTTCATCGCAGTTATGTATAATTGACACTTGTTGGAAGGAGATAAACAGAGTGAAGAGAATTTCAGTCTTAGAAGAGAAGCCCCCGAGGTGAGAGTAGCCTGAGAGAGCAACTGGAGAGGGAACAAATGTGACCCAACTTGAAAGTGTTAGATGTTTTCCTTGTATATCTTGTACTTCTTGTATTTCCTTGTATTCTTGTATTTAACCAAGAAATTTAAAAGTTAACCAATTTACCAAGTCACTAAAATTAAACTTTTTTTCTTGTAAACAGAAAATTCAAGGAAATCAAATTATTAAAGTTAAACATGGTAACATTATAGAGCTTTTGGTTATTAAAAACTCCTATGTACACATGCCAATAAAACAGACAATTAATGTTTTGGAGACAATGTAAATGACTACAACTGGTTTAAGAAAAAGCAGCAAGAGAATGAAAGCGATGCAAGTCATTTCTTTGAAAAACTAGCATAACCCCATAACTCTAACACTGGAGCAAATGAGTAAGACTTGGGGACCAGCTAGCCTGGCTGAGATGTTTCTTGCCAACACTTACTTAGTTCTTACTCATACCAGGTGAGGTTCTGAACATTTCACAAGTACTTCCTGTCATTCTCCTTAGGGCCCTATGAGGGAGGGGTTACTATTAACCTCCTTTTACATATCAGCAAATTGAAGAAGTTCAGAGGTTAAGGAACTTGTCTGCTCCCAAGGTCAACACAGGTGGCATGTGATGGAACTGAGAGGTGGCATGAAATAGTGTCCTCTAGTGCCAACTCACCCAAGTTTACATCCTGTCTCACCAGTACTAGGTGTGTGATCATCGGCACAGATTTTTTTAATGATTTGTGCTTTCGTTCTCATATATGTAAGACCAAGAGATGAATATAATGATCATCTAAAGAGTTTAGAACAATATCTGAACATAGCAAACACCCCTTATATAGAATCCTATTATTATTGCTATTATTATTATTATTATTATTATTATTATTATTATTATTATTATTATTATTATTATTATCATTAAAACAGGACGGGACAGAGAATACCTAAAAAGAGATAATAACACATATTCAAACAAATGAATTTCCTGAAACCTAAAATATTAGAAAATCCAGTAACTTAATTAGGTGCTCTAAATGTTTTTTTTTTTTTTCTGATAAACTGAATTTATTTTTAAATATTTTATGGTTTTGAAACAATATCTTATTTCTTTCTGAGAGAATGCAAGCAGGGTCAGAGAGAGAGGAATAGCATATCTGAAGTGGGCGTGATGCCTACAGCAGTGAGCCCAATGTAGGGCTTGAACCCACGAACTGAGAGATCATGACCTGAGCCAAAGTTGGATGGCCAACCAACTGAGCCACAAGGATGCCTCTTTTTTTTTTCACATATAGTGTTATATTAGTTTCAGATGTACAATATACTGATTCAGCAATTCCTTACAATACCCAGTACTCATGGCAACAAGTGCACTCCTTAATCCCCATCACATATTTCACTCACTACATCTGCACCCCACACACACACACACACTGGTAACCAGCATGTTGTTATCTATAATGAAGTGCATGTTTCTTGATTTGTCTATTACTCTGTTTCCCCAACATTTGATCATTTATTTAGTTTCTTAAATTTCACATATGAATGAAGTCATATGGTATCTGTCGCTGACCGACTTATTTTGCCTAGCATTATATTCTCTAGCTCCATTCATGTTGTTGCAGATGGCAAGATTTCATTATTTTACGTGGCTGAGTACTATTCCCCTGTGTGTGGGTATTATACAGAATATACCACATCATATAATTATGTGTGTATAATACCACATTATAATACCACATCATGTATACATACTAAATCTTTATCCATTCATCATTTGATGGACACGTGGCTGTTCCATAATGCTGCCATAATTATCAGGGTTCTTCTCTCTCTTTGAATTATCGTTTCTGGATTCTTTGGGTAAATACACAGTAGTGTGATTGCTGCAGTTGTAGTTTTCACGTTCTGAGGAACCCACTATGTTTTCCACAGTGACTGCACCAGTTTGCATTCCCATCAACAGTGCAAAAGTTCTTTTTCCGAATCCTCATCAACACCTGTTGTTCATTGTGTTGCTGATTTTAGCTATTCCAAAGAGTGTGAGGTGGTATCTCATTGTCCTTTTGACTTGCAATTTCCTGATGGTAAGTGATGATAAACATCTTTTCACGTGTCTGTTGGCCATCTGGATGTCTTCATGCAGGAGTGTCTGTTAAGGACTTCTGCCCATTTTGTAATTGGATAATTTCGTTTTTCAGTATTGAGTTTTGTAAGTTCTTTATATAGTGGATACTAATCCATTACTGGATATGTCATTTGCAAATAGCTTCTCCCATTCTGTAGGTTGCCCTTCATTTTTGTGGAGTTTTTCCTTAGCTGTGCAGAAGCTTTTTATTTGGATGCAATCCCAATAGTTTATTTTGCTTTTGTTTTTGTATTTTTGCTTTTGTCTCCGGAGATATACCTAGAAAACGTTTCTTTGGCTAATGTCAAAAAATTACTGCCTGTGTTCTCTTCTAGGATTTTTATCTCTAATCCATTTTGGATTTATTTTCATGTGTTTTGTAAGAAAGTGGTCCAGTTTCGTTCTTTTGCACATTTCTGTTCAGTTTTCCAACACCATTTGCTGAAGAGAATACCTTTTTCCCATTTTATATGCTTTCTTGCTCTGTCAAAGATGAATAGACCAGATACTTGTGGGTTTATTTCTAGGTATTCTGTTCTGTTCCTTTGGTCTACGTTCCAATTTGTGCCAGCACCATGCAGTTTTGATAACTACAGCTTTGTAGTATAACTTGATATCTGGAGTTTGTGATGCCTCCAGAGTTTCTTTGTTCGTCTGTCTGTCTGTTTGCTTGTTTGTTTGTTTGTTTGCTTGCTTAAGATTGCTTTGCTCTTCAGGTACTTTGGTGGTCCCATATAAAGTTTAGGACTGTTTGTTCTAGTTCTGTGAGAAATGCCGTTGGTGATTTCATCGGGGTTACATTAAATATGTAGATCGCTTTGGTAACATAGACATTTTAACATTATTTGCCCTTTCTATCCATGAGCATGGAATTATCCATTTCTTGGTGTTGACTTCAGTTTCTTTCAACCTTATTTAATAGGTTTCAGAGTATAGGTTATCCACCTCTTTGTATATGTTTACCCCTAGATATCTTATTTTTTTGGTCCAATTATAAATGGGATTGTTTTCTTAATCTGTCTTTCTGTGGCTTCATTATTAGTGTATACAAATGCAACAGATTTCTGTATGTTGATTGTACCCTATGAATTTACTGAATTAGTTCTTCAGTTCTCACACTTTTGTCCGTGGAATCTTTCAGGTTTTCTACAGTAGAGTATCATGTCCTCAATAAATCGAGAACATTATTCTTCTTCTTTATTGATTCCATTGTCTTTTACTTCTTTTTAGTGTCTAATTGCTGTGGCTAGGAGTTCTAGTACTGTGCTGAATAAAAAAGTGGTGGGAGTGGACATCCTAGTCTTGTTCCTAAGCTTATGGGAAAAGCTTTCAGGTTTTCCCCATTGAAAAAGATTTTAGCTATGGGTTTTTCATAGATGGCCTTTATTATGTTGAGGTATTTTTCCTCTAAACCTAATTTGCCGAGGGTGTTTATCATGAATGCATGTTGTACTTGTTCAAATGCTTTTCTTAGCATTCTGTGCAGAGGTCCTGTGCAGGCCTGGAGCTTAGAAAGGACTGGGATGAGCCTCACCTAGGAAGAGGTGAGTACTGGGGTACTCCTTCCACAGCAGATGGCTGCTTGCCAGAGATGTCTGTGCTAGGTAGGGATGGGGCAAATCTCCACCGTGCTAGCAGTGCAGTAGACAGAGTTCAGCCCTGTCCATCGCAGGCTCTTCTCTATCCCCAAGTTACACGGCCCTAGTACAGCGTGCCTGAGACTGATATCCCCACACTAATCTTCCTGTCTCCCAAGCTGCCCAAGCCCGCCAGGATCCCCACTGCAGTACTCTGAAGCACAAGAGTCTTCCCTGCAGTGGCTCTATTCCAGAGAAGGCTTTGGCAGTCCCAATGCATGGAGGCTTCTTGCCCCTACCAATATGCAGACAACATGGTCAGCGGGGTGTCAGCATGCTGTGGAGTCCGGATTTGTACGCCCAAGCCTTACCTCTTCCAGGGCGGAGGCTGTCGCACTCTCTAGAAGGGATGGCAGGTCTTTTTCTCGCTGCTGTCTGCACACTGGCTGGAGAAGCACGTCTTCTCAGCTGCTTGAAGTGTAAACGTCCCGGTACCCTGGATAGCTCCCTGTGCTGGCCCATGTCTTTGGGTATGAACATCCAAAGAAAGTATGGCCCATGATTCTGCAGTGGGAATACGGCCTCAGTGGTCATGATGCTGGGCCCTTTGGGACATCTTTCTGCACAAGCAGGCCGTTACTTGATAGGTCTTGCCGAGCAGGAACACTTTACTGGAAAGGGGAACACAGGGTCCCCCACATGTTCATATCTCCCGCCAATACCTGCTGAGGGGCCAGGTGACTTTTCCCCCCGGCCTGTCCCAAAGAGTATGTACGGGCAAGGTGTGGGTGTGGAATGCCCTCACGGCTCCCAGAGCCAAACCCTCAAGTGTGGACACTTGTGTCCAGGGACCGTGGTCAGAGGCCTGGGTGCTCTGTGTCCGAGGGATTACAGCCCTCAGGATGCACATCCTGCAGCCCCGGGTGTCCTCCCGTAGCCGCAGCACTCCCTGGGGAGCCCCAGGGTCCAGGAGTTGCTAAACCCCCTGCACAACTGTATGTGCTGCCTACCGGCCTCTTCCACCACTACACCAGCGTGTGTGGGCTCCAGAGTGCTGTCCCTCGACAGGGGCCACCCTCTGCAATTCAGGAGCCTTCTGACTTCCCTATCTCTGAAGCACACACGTCTCTCATTGGCCTGTTGGGACCGTCCTGCTGTTCTCTGTGTACAGGAAATGTCTTGCATTGCCTGTGCTCCTCTGTCTCCCTGAGTGAGCCCTGGCGTGTCTGTGTCCTTTCCTGGCTTTGCCTGTGCCAACGCCTCTCTGGTGATGCCTGCTTGCCTGGCCCAAGTGGGCACAGCTGTACCCGTGTATCCGCCTAAGTCTCTGCACACCTGCGTGTTGTGTCAGCTGCGGCTCTGCTGGCCTGTCTTGTCTTTGGTGTATGCTTCTGCGCTTGAGTGTGTTTCCCTCAGAATTCAACCCCTTTCTTCCACTGACAGATCCAATTGCTGTCCTGCTGTCAGGTGGAGGGGCTTCTGCGTGTTCTCTTAAAAATTTTTTTTTTCAACATTTATTTATTTTTGGGACAGAGAGAGACAGAGCATGAATGGGGGAGGGGCAGAGAGAGAGGGAGACACAGAATCGGAAACAGGCTCCAGGCTCTGAGGCATCAGCCCAGAGCCCGACGCGGGGCTCGAACCCACGGACCGCGAGATCGTGACCTGGCTGAAGTCGGACGCTCAACCGACTGCGCCACCCAGGCGCCCTACTGCGTGTTCTCTTATATGTTCCTGGAGCCAGAAATCCTTCCGTGCCCATAGGACCTTCGTCAGAGGATTGGCCATGCACTCACTGCCAGCCAGTTAATGTCCCCAAATGCAGCTGCCTTGCTGTGACCATTAAGTCACACATCTATTTTCCGTTCTTCTGTTTTCAAACCCTTTGTACCCTAGGGGCTCAAACGTCACTGGCTTGCACGTTTCAGATGCAGGCGTAAAGTGTGAAAGGTGGTCTAGCAACGTTTTCCCACTTCCTCCTTTGCCATGTGGCATGTTCCTGGCTGGGAGAGACTTACCCTGCCAGCGTGTGTCTCGTTTCTGTGTGCCTCCTGTGTGTTCTGTTCCCTCATTTGTCCATTACTTCCTACCTGGGAGTCTGTTTCATGTTTGCTGAACCATGCAGAGACCATGCAGAATTCCTGTGTGTGGTGGTTCAGTCAACATGACTGAGGATGTCACCATGCGGGATTCTGGGGGCATCATCATGGACATCATCAAACCCTGAGTATTGGACATCCCTGGCCTGTGCTGGCCTCTCCATTTCCTTGAATTTCCTCATTTTCACAGGAAAGATATGAACCTGGGCGCCTGCCTTTCTCTCAGGTTTGTGCCCTGTCCTCCCTCACTCAACTCTCCATTGGTTCAATCTTACTGACCTCACATGCAATCCCAATGTGTGACCCATCCCTAAAGACAATGTCCTACGTCCCGCCCTTTCTTGGAACTCCAATGTGCAGGCAGAGAACACTTACACCTCTGGACAGTCGCATGTATACATGGACACGCCCGAGAGCGTACCTGAGCCGAAAACACACACAAAGACTTCATGCTGTTTATCACCCATTCTATATTTCTTCAAATGTACTGGACCCCCACCCTGTGCCACGTGTCACCACGAGCCTTGTCCTTATTTCGTGGGCAGGAGAAACTTGTGGACCATCGGTGAGCGTCGGAGGCTTTCCACTAGGGTCCATGAAGTGCGATGCTCCTTATAGTCTTCTCAAGATTGTGCATATCCCTGGGATATAAGGGTACACACAGACAGAGACACACAGACACAACCCCCCCCACACACACACACAGAGGACAGGTGAGAGTCTTATCTTGGCCCTGTTTAAGGTTGCATGCATGTTTCCAAACGGAAAGTAGAATGGGAGGGTGTGATAAGCTGTGCCAAAGCTGACAAGTGGCTCCAGAAGCCAGACAACATGTGGGATGGTGGTAGGACGCCTGAGGGTGGGGTTCATGGTCCTGGAATGACAGTTGTCACCATGCTAACTGATGAGCCACCTTTGGATGTCCCGATTTGCTCATTCTTGTTGTCTAGCCCACTGCCCACCTTCAGCCTCCCCAAAGGGGCAAAGCCTCTTTGACACGTTACTTCTTAAGACTCCCTGTCTCAGGCCGATGTCCTTTTGACCTGGTGTCACCTTCTGTGCCACTGTGAGTCTCGGTGCCTCCATGCAGAAGAGAATTGTGCCATGGGCCCCACGGCACACATTTCAGTGCCCACACCCTTGGCTGCTCACCTCTTTCCCTCTCAGTTCTCTCTCCTGGGGCCTCCATCATCTTGAAATACATCAGGGGATTGCGCCAAATATCCTCTATGATTATCTGGTAGGGGATACAGGCCAGGCCTCAGGTAGCTATCCCACGCAGTGGGGGAACCCATGAAAATCACCTCCCTTCCCTGTTACAGGGCCCCACCTCAGCAATCCTGCTAGAGCCGGCAAAGCTGTGGTCAGAGAACCAGTTGAAGAAGTTGAGGCTGCTGTTGTCATGCCTGCGTCTGTAGGCCTCCTGTGTGTACCTTGGGTACCACTGGATGGGACTGGAATGAGACGCCCTATACCCTGCAGGAAGACGAGTATGTGAGAAGCCGCCAGAGAACTAATCACATTCAACCCTCCACCCACTGCCGCCCATGCATTCAGTGGACACTTACCAGCAAGGCCAAGGACCTACTCCTTCGTAACAACTTCATTCTGGAAGTAGGAGTTCTTGCCAAAAAACAGCAGGATCTTCCGGCATTCCCTGGGAAACTTGTGTTGCTCCACCTGCCGTGGTAGAAATGTGGGGCAGAAATGTGAAATCTTGTTCCAGGAGACCCGCCCTCCCCTGAGAAAGGAACACACCACTTCTCCCCACCACCTTCCCCACCCACACAGCCACCCACCCACACCACCTCCCACTCCCAGGCCGACCTTCAAATTGGTCATGTGGCGAAGCATGCTTTCATCGTGCTTACTAATCAGGGCTGACATCTGAGGGTGGTTCACAAACTGCTGCAGGTCAAAGAGCCTTCAGGTGCTGGGCGTGAGAGACCTCGACCCAGAGAACCAGTGTGGACCGCATCCTGGCGTCCTCCCCCAGGCACTGGCATCCTCCCCCAGGGACTCACGCCCTCCCCACAGGCTGCATCCAGGCCCACGGGGTCTCAGGATTCCGCAGGGATCTGCTAGACATGCACAGGAGGCTGTGCATGCCCAGACGCCCACATCCACGCCTAGCCTTGTGTGCTCATGAGGACACTGAGGACGCTTACTTCCACACAGCCACACAGCCACACAGCCACACAGCACACATCCAGTCTCGCGCCGACCAGTGGGCATACGCATCGCTTTCCCCGCAGCAAGATGCTTAGCGGGACCCATAACGTGCCCCCACGCGGCTTTGCATGGGAAGAAGCCCTCGGTCATTTCCCAGTCCTGGCCTCGACCTCCACCGCCACTCCGCACTCTCTCAGCGCTGTTTCCGTGCCAGGTGTGACATAAAGCACAGGTGCCTCCACCACCCCAGCACTGCCCTCCATCCACACTCATTGCAGAGCCAGGACCACTGGATGGGATCATGTTTGCACCTTCCCGGCCACCGGAGCGTGGCTTAGCTCCAGTCCCTGTCCTGGGTTCCTCTAAATGTCACCTCCCTTTCCTTCCTCTTGTGCAAGCCCAGCCCCCTCTAGACCCTCCACAGGCAGCAGGAAGGACACAGCCTTGGCCCAGATACCACGGATGCCCTGGATAAGGGCACTTCTCTGTTCCAGATGATGCCGCCGCCTCTGCCACATCCTGAGTTTGAGTCGAGCGTGCTCCCGGTTGGCTTGTTTATTCACGGGCTGTACCTCTATCTGAAGGGCCTACAGAGCCTCCAGTGGGGAAGGGCAATGACTGAGGCCTGTCTCGAACTGCCTCTTCTTATCCTGCTTCACCTGCAGATGCTGGGCATCTTCCACCCATCGACCTTCCTGCTCACACGGCTTCTGTTCCACCTCCTCCCGCTCCTCCTTGTCCTCCTTTCCTTCCACCTCCTCCTGACCCTGCTGCTCCTCCTCCAGCGCTCCCTTCTCCTGCTCCTCTTCCTCCTCGGTTTGCAATTCGGCTCTCCCTTTAATGGCTCCCACGCCTTCCTTTCCTCCTCCTGCTCCTCCTCCTGGTCCTCTTCCCCTGCCACCGCCGCCACCGCCGCCGCCACTGCCCCCTCTTGTATACCCCGTTGCTCCTGCTCCTACCCTTCCATTTCCGCCAACTCCTCCTCTTTCCGCTCTTCCTTCTTCTGCTTGGGCTTCTGCTTCTCCTCCTCCTTCTATTATTTTACTCCTGCTGCCTCTCCCCCTCTTCTTCCTCCTCCTCCTCTTTCTGCTCTTCTATTCCTGCTGCTCCCCCTCGTCCTTCACGTCCTCCTCCTCGTGAAACTGGACCTTCTCCTTCCCCGGCTCCTGCTCCTCGTCCTCCTCCCCCTTCTTCCTCTGGTCATGCCCCTCTTCCCCAGGCGCGTCCTCTTCCGCGGCCGCCACCTCAACCTCCTTCTACACCAGACCCCACAGCGCCTCCACCGCCACTATGCTATGCCCCAGCGGCACGGATATCTCACTGGGGCCGCCCACCCGCCCCTGGGGTCGGGCCTGGCCTTCCTGCACAGGCTGTTCGCTGGTGGCCTGCAAGCCTTCGGCCTGCGGCACCTCCGGCCCTGCCGGAGACCCACTGTCCCCACGGGCCCTCGTCTCTCGACCGCCCCCTTCCTGGTCGAAGGCAGCATAGGGACACCGGGCATCCCCAATGTATCGGAAACACGAGTTGCGCATCATGCGGCCCCGGCCCGAGACACGAACTGTGGCTGCTATCGACGACGAAGCGGGAGGTGAGAGCACGGCCCCCTCCCCAGACCCAGTCAGTGGAGACATGAGGGCAATGTCTGGCAACTCGCTCCCCCCTTCCTCCCAGAGCCCAAACGTCGAGGGGTCGCATGCGCATGGTGCTGTACCCAGGATGCCTCGCGGTGGCTAGCGCTATGCTGCTGCCGCCTAGGAGACCTTTGTGGTGAGAGGTGCGCCTGTGGCTTTGAGGCTGAGGGAACTCCAAGCCACGCCCAGGCTGCTTCACTGCCTTCAGGACCAATCATAGGGAGGGTGGTGTGCGTGGCTTCGGCGGTCCCGCCCCTAGGTCACCCGGAAACTGGGGCGCTTCTGTTGCCTAGTCAGGAAGGCTCTGGGCCCCATGCAGTGCAACTCCTCCCGGGGGCTTGCAGCAGGCCCTGCATGCCCTCTGGGTGTCCTGTTTGGCTTCTGGGCATGCGAAAGTGACCTTTGCATTCCACGGTGCTTTGGGCACGCGGCTCTACACACACGGGTAAAGGGGACCTCCATGCTTTTCCCATTTACACCGCCACCTTTGTTCATTGTGCCACTAGTCCAACAACTCCACTGAGCGGATCACCCTGGCTGTCTGGGAGAAGCATTTCAGCTGTGCGCCTGCTGTCTGTGCCCCCTGGTTTTCCATCTGCTCAGCCTCCTTTGCATACTCTCTACGTCCATCCTTGCTCCAAGGAGACATGTATGCCATGACAGCAGTCTAGCAGTGCACTGGCTCGGGAAGGTCGGTGACAAGAGGTGTGTGACGTGGGGAGGACGCCACACTAGGGGAGGCTGCGTAGCATGCGCGCTGCTCTTGCCGTTTGTCCCCGTTGCCTGGAAAGTGACACGCTGGCACGCACACACCGCCCCCCTCATGATCGGCTGCCCATTCCTCCCGTGTGTGGCCGTGCACAGGAAAGACCCGTGACCATGGGACCTGGGACTCCTGGAGCTTGTGCCTGTCTCACGGACAGCGGTCCCCTTCCTCCCACAGTGCTTGGCCATCTTCTCACAGGGACCCTCCCCAGGTCTTCGTTGGCTGTATGTCTGTTCATCCTGGTCCCATTTCCTTTACCACTCACTTAGGCGGCAGGCTGCCTTGAGCGTGGGCGCTGACTCAAAACACTGTCCCCCTGTGCCACAGACAGCATGATTTCAAGGGCCTCTGAAAGGTATCAGGGGGTTGGGGGATGTAGCTTTGGGACGCAAGTGAGGGACACACCCCAGGGTCTACACGAAGCCACGTTACCAGTTTGGGGAACCAATAAGCTGCAGAAAGTGTGAAGCGAGAGCAGTGATGTGGTCTCCCTCCGTGTCAGGGCAGTGGTGATGTGGACTCCCTGCCTGTCTCCTTCAGACAGCAGCAGCTACACACACACACCACACAGAGACACTGCAGGATTGGAGGCTCGAGATGCATTGCCTGGCCAGGCAACACACTCATGCATTGCCTTTTCCCTTTGGTGGAATGAAGTGTTCCCCTCCCTCTTTAGGGGACCAGGAGGCTGCCAGGCAGGCGGGGGATTCTAGGATTGCCAAATTGGTGTGCCGGGACCCCTGGCCAACATGTTGCTTCTGTGATACAGAAGAGGTTCCTCCAGACTCGCTGGACCATGTCAGGATACGTACGGGGTACAGAAATGCTCCAGGGTGGCTGTGATATATGAGGCAGCACACCACAGCTTCAGGTGACAGCAAAGCATAGAAACGCAGGTGGATGGGAAGAGGCTGAACAGGTGGTAGGGGGCTGAGAGGGGGTGGCCACTGTGACAGACAGAGAGGCAAACATTTACCCAGAAAGGGAGACGAACAGGTCCAGTGGTGAGCCCTCAAGCTGCCCTCAGCAGAGGATGTAGGGGGTGGGCAAGACAGAGAAGCAGACCCAGAGCCTGGTGCACCTGACCTATGCAACTCACTCCCTCCAGAGAAATGGGGCCTGTCAAACTCCCATGCATCGCTGGGAGACCCCGTGGCAGGAACGTGGGAGCAAATCTGGGTCCCAGGTGCAGGGACTGCCTGGGACAAGAAGGCAATGCCTTTCAGTTTGAACAACACCTACCACAATATTGGGGCCCAGGGGCCGGGCCCCAACTTCGCAAGGGGCCCTAGACCAGCCAGGCCTGTCTCTGCAGGGTCATCCAGGAGGACGTTCACCGAGACCCATACCCTGGCTGGGACCACAAGACCTTGCGATGATCCCCCTAGGCCGGTCCAGGAGCAGGTCCAGACTTACTCATGCTATCTGCTGCCTCCCTCCACTAATCCCCGCTTCCTTGCAGGGAACGTTGTTCCTCCTCCGCTGGGCCATGGAAGGCCCAACCCCAACTTGCCCCTGGCCAAGGCAACACAAGACGAGCGGACCCAGGCAAAGTCCAGGCTTTCCTCCCGTCATGAAAGGTGATCAGGTAGCTCCGTGTCGATCCCAGGAGCGAAGGGATTACACTCGCTGGACTTGGGCACTTGAGCCTCCCCCTTACCCACCAAGTCAGGAAAGCCCCCAGTCTCTTTCCTTCACTTGCCAACGGCCTACACACACTCACTCAGGCACAAAGATGCACGGCCACGCGGCACGTGGACACAGACACGCACACGCTGCCAGCACAAACGCTAGGTCTCAGGCAAAAGTACTCACAGGCGCCAGCCACAATACACTCACAGACACTCTACTGGACCTCTGCACTCACGCATGCCCTCTGCCACATCCCACTCACGAGGCTAGCTCCTCCCCACGACCCACACTTGCTTTCCCTCCTCACACCCCACACGCATTTGTCCTGGGGCCCAAACCTGGCTGAAAACTAGGGCAGATTCAGGACTTCCATTGGGTCACGTGAACTTGCGTTGAGATGCCGAGGAAAGGGAGCCACAACTGATACCAACATTCCAGTACCAATGGCACTGGAACATGGCATGTGGAGAAACACCAGCCACGACTAGGTTCCCAGCCTCCTCGGCCCCTGCCCTTTCTTCACACCCTCTAAACACTGGGGAGTCCCTTGGGTTTCAGTACCTCCCAGCTGGCTGCAACCTACAGGGCAAGGGCCAAGGGACTGACCTTTCACAGTTCACATGTATACCCAGCTTGTGGTGGCTGCTTGGAGGCAGTCACGGCTTAGGAGGCCTGGATGTGCTCTGACCCCTGTTACTTACGCGTCCCTTTGTGTGTTCCCTTGCAGCCCTGTGCCATCAGCAGCCTACTATGTCCATATGGGCATGCACAGCACACGGAAACCCAGATGCAATGAGACTGTCCAGGGACAGGACAGAGACACAGAAAGAGAGACGGAGGTGGGGGAGGGAGGAAGCGTTCCCTAGAAAAAATGATCACAGGGACTCAGAGACAGACAGAGACCAGAGGGACATGGAAGGAGGCAGAGGAAGGAGAGTAAGTCACAACTAGAGATAGCCACAGAGGGGGAGTGTGTGTGTGTGTGCCTGTGCCTGTGTGTATTCATGTGTATGAATGTGGGAAATTGTCTGGGACTGAGACAGGGGTGTGGCCACGATTCCTGGACTCTCGAACGCCCTCTTCCAGCAGAATGGAGGCCCGGTATTCTCAGGAATCTCCGCGTTTTCCAGAACATGACTCATTTGCTTTGGGGCCCTAGCCCATCCTCAGGCTAGGAGGGCCATAGAGCACAAAGAGTGGGAACTTGAGGCATGAGGCTCCAGATAGTCTGGCCCAGCAGGTGGAGCGTCGAGGCCCAAGGTTTTTAAATGCCTGCTGCCTCCTTCTGGAGCCCACCAGCATTTGGGAGGCACGCCCATGGCCCCGTGGGCCTCCGCACACTGCAGTGGCTGTGGCTGTGGCTGTGGTGGAGGTGGGGCAGAGGCAGGGCAGTGAACTTTTTGACCATGGGTCCTTGGGGTGAAGGATCTCCAGACCAGACCCAGACAGTTGGCTGCTGTTCAGGAACAATCAGCAGGAAGGGAAGTGGGCGTGGCTCCAGCATTTGAGCCCCTCCCTCCCCTTCCCGGGTCTGGAGCCAGTTCTCTGCCTCCCCCTCCAGGGTGGCCTCCCTGTTTGGCCCATGTCCTTTTCCGCTTTGTCATCGACCACCACTGTCCTGTGGGATATCTCATATCGGAGAACTGGTGCTACAGATCTCACCTCCCTGGGGAGGAGCCAAGATGGCAGACAGCATGGAAGTTTCTTAAGTGTCTCGTGTGCATGAAATACAGCCAGACCAACACTAAACCATCCTACCCACCCAGGAAACTGACGGGAGGATTAGCACAGCAATCTGCATATCCTGAACCACAGACTTCAACAGGTACCTGGCATGGAGAAGTGAACTTGGAGAGCGAGGAGGCTCAGGAAGGGAGGTGCTTCTGTGCCCGGAGAGGCGAAGGAGACTGCACAGGTGGAAATTTTACTAATTTTCTTTAATATGCTTCTACATTATTCTTTCCTTTCGTGTCTATATTCACAAATTCTATTTTACTCCCATATTCTCCTTTTAGTCTATTTCAGTGTTTTGATTTTTCAAATTCTCACAACATTTCCCTTTGTAATATTTTTTACTTTCTAAATTTTTCTCCACTCCCGCTTTTTTTTCTTTCGTGTCAAACCCCTTTCAACACCCAGATGAAACATGCCTAGAATCTAGCATCATTCATTCCCTTTTTTACGTGTGTGTTTTTAATTTTTTACTTTTAACATTTTATACTTTGAATAGTTCATTTGCATTTTCTACCTCATGAGTTCCTTTTCTCCCTTCAAAATGACGAAAGGAAGGAATTCACCCAGAGAGAAAGAGCATGAAGCAACGAGAGCCAGGGATTCAACCAACACAGATACAAGCAAGATGACTGAAGCAGCATGTAGAAGCATGACGATAAGAATACTAGCTGCGGTCCAATGTAGATTAGAGTCCCTTTGTCAGAGAAAACATGAAGTAAAAGCTGTCCAGAATGAAATTAAAAATGACATAACTGAGCTGCAATGACGGATGGATGCAGTGGTGTCAAGGATGGATGAGACAGAACAGAGAATCAGCGATACGGAGGACAAACTGATGGAGAATATGGAAGCAGGAAAATCGAGGGAGATTAAGGAAAAGAGCACGGTTGAGCAATTAGAGAAATCAGTGACTCATGCAGAAGGAACAACATCAGCATCATAGGGGTCCCGAAGAGGGAGAGAGAGAAATAGGGGTAGCAGGGGTATGTGAGCAAATCATAGTGGAAATTTTTGCTAACCTGGGGAAAGACACAGCCATCAAAATCCAGGAAGCACCAAGGACCCCCATTAGATTCAACAAAAACTGACCCTCAGCAAGGCAGCAAGGCATATCATATTCAAGCTCACAAAGTACTCAGGCAGAGAATCATGAAGGCAGCAAGGGGAAACAAGTCCCTAAACTACAAGAGAAGATAGATCAGGTTTGCAGCAGACCTGGCCAGAGAAACTTGGCAGGCCTGAAGGGAGGGGTAGGATTTGTTCAAAGTGCTGAGTTAGAAACTTACGCAGCCAAGAATTCTTTATCCAGCAAGGCTGTCATTTAAAATAGAAGGAGAGAGAAAAAGGTTCCCAGACAAACAAAATTTAAAGGAGTTTGTGACCGCTGAATCACTCCTGCATGCTATTTTAAGGGGGGACACTAAGAGGGGAGAAATGATTATCTATCTGTCTATCTATCATCTATCTATCTATCTATCTATCTATCTATCTATCTATCTATCTATCTATCTATCTATCTATCTATCATCTATCTATCTATCTATCTATTTATCTATCTACCTATCATCATCTATCATCTCTCTATGTATATGTGTATGTATATGTATATGTATACTTATAATTATATTTTTATTTATTTTTATTTATTTATATTTATAGATAGAAATATATATTTAGATATATAGAGATATATAAATATATAGATGTAGATGTAGATATAGATATAAAGATATATAGATTTTTTTTCTCCAACTCTTCAAAGAAGATAATGGCCATAAATTCATATCTTTCAGTACTCACTTTAAGTGTCAGTGGAGGGGCGCCTGGGTGGCCCAGTCGGTTAAGCGTCCGACTTCAGCCAGGTCACGATCTCGCGGTCCGTGAGTTCGAGCCCCGCGTCGGGCTCTGGGCTGATGGCTCAGAGCCTGGAGCCTGTTTCCGATTCTGTGTCTCCCTCTCTCTCTGCCCCTCCCTTGTTCATGCTCTGTCTCTCTCTGTCCCAAAAATAAATAAACGTTGAAAAAAATGTTTTAAAAAATAAATGTCAGTGGAGTCAATGCTGCAATCAAAAGACATAGGGGAACAGAATGGATGAGAGAACAAGCACCATCGATATGCTGTTTACAAGACACCCACTTTAGGTGTAAACACAAGTTCAGAGTGAAAATAAGAGGATGGAGAATCATCTGTCATGCTAACCGTCAACAAAACAAAGCCAAAGCAGCCATACTTCTATGAGACACTCTAGACTTTAATGTAAAGACTGTGTCAAGTGATGCACAAGGGCATGATGTCATACTCAAGGGGTCTATCCACCAAGAAGACCTAGCAATTGAAAACATTTATGTGGCGTATTTGAGAGCAACCAAATACACAAAGCAATTAATCACAAACATAAGGAACCTCATTCTTAGTCATGCCATCAGAGGGGGAGACTTCAACACCCCACTCGCTGCAATAGACAGATCATCTAAACAAAAAATCCACAAGCAAACGGGGGCTTGGAATGACACACTGGACAAGATGGGCTTCACAGAGATCTTCAGAACATTTCATCATAAAGCAGCAGAATATACGTTCTTCTCCAGTGCTCATGGAATATTCTCCTCTATAGATCATATCCTGGGGAAAGTAGTCAACCCTAAGGAAGTTCAAAGAGATTGAGGTCACACCGTGCATATTTTCAGACCACAACACTACGAGACTCGAAATCAACTACAAGAAACATTTTGCAAAAGTAACAAATACTGGGAGACTGAAGAACATCCTACTAAAGAATGAAAGGGCAAACCAAGGGTTTAAAGAGGGTATAAAAAGTATATGCAAGTTAATGAAAACGTATATGGAAGTCAGTGATAACACCACAACCCAAAACCTCTGGGACGCACCAGAGTCGGTAATAAGAGGACCTATCTAGCAAGTCAGGTCTTCCTAAAGGAGAAAGAAAGATCTCAGAGACACAACCTCACCTTACGCCTTAAGAGGCTGTGAAAAGAACACCCTATGAAACGCTAAACATTCAGAAGACAGGAAATAACAATGATTAGAGCGGAAATTAATGCTATGGAAACCAAAAGTCAAACAAAACAAAAACAAAAACAACCTCAAACAAACAAACAAACAAACAAACAAACCAAACTAGGAAAACAGATCAATGAGCCCAGAAGCTGCTTCTTTGAAGGAATTAACAAAATTGATAAGCCAGTCATCAGTTTGATGAAAAAGAAAAAGGAAAGGGCCCAAATAAATAAACTCAAGAATGAAAGAGGAGAGATCACAAGCAACACAGCAGAAAGGCAAACAATAATAAGAGAACATTAGGAGCAATTATTTGCCAATGAAATGGGCAATCTGGGAGAAATGGACAAATTCCTAGACACATATACACTACCAAAGCTGAAAGAGGAAGAAGAGGAAAATTGGAACAGACCCATAGCCAGTAAAGAAATCAAATTACTAATCAAAAACCTGCCGAAGGAAGAAGACTGCAGGGCCAGATGGCTTTCCAGGGGAGTGCCAGCAAACATTTCAGGAAGCGTTAACACTTATTCTCTTGAAGCTGTTCCCAAAATAGAAATGGAAGGAAAACTTCCACACTCTTTCTATGAAGCCAGCGTTACCTTGATTCCAAAACCAGAAAGAGACCCCACTGAAAAGGAGAAGTATAGACCAATTTCCCTGATGCACATGGATGCCAAACTCCTCAACAAGATATTAGACACTCGGATCCAACAATACATTAAGATGTTATTCACCATGACCCAGTGGGATTTGTACCTGGGAGGCAGGGCTGGTTCAACATCCACAAAACAATTCACGTGATTCATCACATCAATAAAAGAAAGGACGAGAAGCACAGGATCCTCTCAATCGATGCAGACAGAGGGTTGACAAAATACAGCATCCTTTCCTGGTAAAAACCCGCAAGAAAGTAGGGATAGAAGGAGCACACATCGAGATCATAAAGCCACCTATGGACGACCCGACATTACTGTCATCTCAATGAGCAAAAGCTCTCAGCTCAAGTCACCAACGAGACAGGAATGTCCACCCTCTCCACTGTTATTCAACATAGCATTGGAAGTCTTAGCCTCAGCCTCTTCATCCTTCTGCTCCCCCTCTTCAGCTACTGCTCTTCCAGCCCTGGCTCTACCTTTTCTCCTCATTCTTCCCTCTGCTCACGTCCTCCTCAATTTCCTCCCCCAGCTGCTCCTGCTCTTCGACTCGTGCTCCTCCTCTTGATCCTCCCGGACTTCCTCCTCCTCCACTTCTTCCCTCGCCTGCATCCGATCATTCACTCTTCCTCCTCGTCGTCCTTCTCCTCCTCCTCCCGTAACTCCTCCCAATCCTCCTCCTCCATCTGATCCTCCACCTCCAACTCTTCCTCCTAGGCATCTTCCTCCTTCTCCAGGTCCTCTCCTGCTACTGCCCTTCCTGCCCTACCTCTGACTTTTGACCTCCTCTTCTTCCCTCTGCTCTCGTCCTCCCCAAATCCCTCCTCCAGCTGCCCCTGCTCCTTTGGCTCGTGATCCTCCTCTTCCTCATGCTGGACATCATCCTCTTCCATTTGTCCTTCTCCTGTACCCAGTCATTCACTCCCCCTCCTCCTCCTCCACTTCTTCTTCTAACCCCTCCCAATCCTCTTCCTCCAGCTCCTCCCGTTCCTCCTCTTCCTCCTCGGTCTCTTCCTCCTTCTGCTCCTACACTTCTGCTCACGCTATTCCAACCCTGGCTCTACCTTTTCTCCTCATTCTCTTCCCTCTAATCTCGTCCTCCTCAACTTCCTCCCCCAGCTGCTCTTCCTCTTTGGCTCGTGCTCCTCCTCATCCTGGACATCCTCCTCCTCCACTTGTTCCCTCTCCTGCACCCAATCATTCACTCCTTCTCCTCCTGCTCTAAGGCCTCCCAATCCTCTTCCTCCAACTCCTCCTTATCCCCCTCCTCCTCCTCCTCCTGCTCCTCGTCCTTCTCCACCTCCTCCTCCTCCTCCTCCTCCTCCTCCTCCAATGCTTCCTCTGGTCATTCTTCTCTTCCCCAGGCACATGTTTGTCCCTTAAGACCACCACAATCTCCTCTAAGAATGGGAGCCAAAGCTCTCGCAATGCCCCCAGGACATCCGCAATGAGCACCGGACCCTGGGGCATGGGCCCTCACAAGCCATCGTGTCCCTGCAAAAGGAGCCTGGCAACATCCCAGGCCTCCAGGGGGACCTGGTAGTGGGAACCTGGGAGCAGCGACAGGGTCCCCGGTGCAGCGATACCCAAGGGACGATCATATCATGCTCTGTCTTTTCAACAACACCTATAGCAGTATCGGATCTAGAGGCCAGGCCCCAACGGGCCTCACATGCGACCCCTGACCAGCCAGCCCTGTGTAGGCAGCGCCATCCAGGAGGAAGCTCACCGACACACATGCCATGCCTGGGACCCTAAAGCGCTTCGATCACCCCCAAGGCAGATAAGGTCAGGGCTAGGTTACTCCATGGGACCTGATGCATCCCTACAGTCGTCCCCAATCCTTGTAGGACAGGTCGGACTTCCTGGGCCATGGGGTCTCCATGCTGTCAAGCTGGCAGCAGCCAACACATGACCAGTGGTACTTGGACACTGTCCAGCCTTTCCTCTCATGCTGGACGGTGGTCGCGTCTTTACCGAAAGCCCTGTATGGGGGCTAAGGGCTGTGGGGAAGGCAGATAAGCAGGTAGCCAGGCACAGATGAGACCACCCGCTGTGATCCCGCAGGGTCACTGGGACTTCACTTCCATCTGGCCCACCCGCAAATGCTAGGGATGGGGCTTTGGGGGCAGTGCGGACGCCTTGCAGCTTCAGCGTCAAGGAGCTGGGCACACACACCTGTGGGCACAGCCGGCAACAGACTGGGACCAGTGTTCCTACCTAGGCCCCCTTGACCCTCCCCCACCTGAGAAGAATACGGGGGGTGGGCTGTAAGGCTTTAGAGTCCCCAAAGCACACACACAGTGGGCCACGTGCTGCCCGTTGCGGTTTGGGTTGGGGCGGGTGGAGCACGGTCGGGATCCCTGACTCCAATGTCCACAGCATCCTCCGTGGACATGCAACCGCTGAGACACTGAGAAAGGAACCCAGTTCCCCATGTTACATGAGGCCTGGAGTCGACAAAGCCTGAGTCTAATCAGGGTCGCCCGCACAGGGACTGAGAGGCTCATGCTGGCACCACTTACATGCAAGGGGAACAGAGTTCTGGGACACACCTTGACATGTCCCGAGCCCAGCTGCAGTGGCAGGGGTGATCTTGTGGGGCGGGGAGAGGTGTTGCTGGCAACAAACTGTCCCCTAAGAGAGCAGCTGGCAGACTGTTCACCTGCCCATCCACACAGGGATCCCCAAACACCACACTGCTGCGGCACTCCAGGGGGACGCAAGTCACCTGAGGTCTAGGGTCTAAGCTCCTCCCTTTCCCTGGGCCTGGTGCACAGGAAGCAGAGAGGAGAGCCCCGAGGAAGAGCTGACTGGTGACAAAACATGGCACGTCTGCCTAGAGCAGAGATTCTTGCTGGACACCTCCCTCCAGTGAATTACCTACGCCTTCTGCACACAACGTAGCCTGATAGCTTGGGTTCGTTAGCTACTCTGTGCACAAGGCCTGGGCACAACCTTGTAGCCCCTCCGCATATGCTACTGTAGGCCACCAGGGCAATTCAACACACACACACACACACACACACACACACACACACACACACACACACACACACACACACACTCACTCACTCACTCTCACATAGACACAAACTAACACACATACAAGCACACTCACTTACAAATGGTCCACTGGCCACTGGGCAAGGGTTTCCTCCCCTCGGTCCCCGTCTTGACCTTGCACCAATTTCCCTTTTGCATCCTGACTTGAGCCCCCTGGCAGAGCAACAGTTGCACCCATCCCAGCGATTACCATCAGGACTCAGGAGGGAAGGGACTGCACTCCTATATTCTGGCACCTGACCGTCCCACATAAGCACCTCATCCACAGAGACCCCTGTGTCTCCGCTTGTCTCGCCGGCGGCCTACACACCCACTCCTGCACACACAGAGACACACGGCTATGCAATCGCATGAATATATGCACGCACACACTGCCGGCACCACCACGGATCTCAGGCCCAGTTTGCCACAGACACCCACACACACTCTCAGGAAATCACGCTGGGTCTCCACCCTGGCACGTACTCTCTCCATGAAATCCCACTCATAAGCCTCGCTGCTGCCCACAACCCACACCTGCCTCTTGCCCTCACACATATCCCATCCTGAGCCACTGTCTCAGGACAGGGCTCGGGGTCAAAGGGACCCCGGGTGTGGGAGGCAGCAGTAAGGTATACTGGGATCGACTGTGAGAAGCCTGCCTTCTCCTGAGTTCTCCAGGGGCATGGTTCCTTAGCTCTGATCCTCACTGGAAGTGTTGCTCACTGGATTCTCTCTCACCAAGGAGACGACACCCCTCTGGGACCAAGGATCCTGGCTGAATCTCCCCAAGTCCTGGACACACTGTACCAGAACCCAATGGACCAATTTGGTCCCGCTGTGCAATCCCCTTCCCTGCCTTTCGGCTCTGGCATATTCAACAAGTCTCCACATAACAGGTCTGTCTCTTCCTCCTCCTCCTTCCAGACTCTGCCTGCCCAGGAAGGCTGGCCTCTGTGCACATGGCAACACCTGCCCCACACCAGTACTGGATCTCCTCTGCACACACAGAATCATCCTGTCAGCGGCTAGGACAGTCACACTCAGGTCCCGTCCTCGTCCTCCCTCCTTGGGTCCCCCATAAACACACACACACACACACACACACACACACACACACACACACACACACACACAAACAGAAGGGTTTTTAGCTTCCTGTATGTGTCCACATAAACATCGTGGCAACTCTTCAAGGCTGCCACATGAGATCATTTCCCCAATTGTCTCCGGGGCTCAAAGAAGACAGGAGACGCATCCACCCATCTCTTCCAGCACTGCTCGCGTCCTGCATTGTTTCTGCATGGGCAAACATAGAAGTTCTGTGTCTTTCACGCCCACACAGATGCAGAGCCCCTGACGCATATGAGCACACCCAGACGTTTTCGCTTACACGCACACACACGCACCCCCACGCAACAGACACCAAGAGTGATATGGGGTATTTGCAAATACATCCCAGATGGTGTCACTCTTGTGCCTCGCCCTTTTGTGATCCCTCTTGCTTTCTCACCCAGGGATTCATTTCCAGCCCCCAATGGCCTTGGACTACTTTGAGAATGGCTGTCAGGTTGCGGGAGGACAAGGTGTGGTGGGGCACATGGAAAGAAGTGCGAGATTGTCACCACAGTGGTGCCTGGGGTCACGGCAGCTCCAGTCCCAAAGACTGGCAGGCAAAACCAGACTGAAGGAGCAGGGGGAAGCCCGGGAGAGGGCGGACATCCACGGGGAGCATTTGTGGTGGAGAAGCATTGCTCCTCCCCAGTTGCACTCCAAAGCCCCAGTCCACAGCACAACTGCATTTGGTTTGCAGGCATCGTCCAATGTGTGTTTGCAGCTGAGTCCCTGCAGGTCCCTTGTCATCCTCCCACCCGCTCCCCATGCTACCTGGGTCCCAGTCTCAGCGGACCTTCCATTTCCAAGCCAATGTCTGGCCCACGTTCCCTTGCCCATACAACACACGTGTCAAAACACAATACTGGCATTCTCACCGACATGTGCGCGCGTCAGGTCACTGTCTTCTGGTCCCTTCCTCCCTCAGTTGTACTGCAGGGGATTGGGCCACAGGTCCTCGCTGATGATCTGGTAGGGGACACAGGCCAGCGCCACATTGGGCATAGCCCACTCTCCTCTCTGGCTGGGGGCCACCCACATTCCCATTGCTGAGGAAGGCCTCAGGGGCCCCACCTCAGCAATCCTGTTTGTCCCTGGCAGCTGTGCTCACACAGCCAGTTGAACAAGTGAAGCTGGTGGGGTCATGCCTGAAACTGGGATCTCCATGTTCATAATCGCAGAACCACTGGACTGGAGTGGCACGTGATGCCCTGTAGCCTGCAGGAAGAGAGGTTTTGAGGAACAACCTGATGGCCTCCTCCCCACCCACCTCCTCCTCCCCCTCCCTCCTGCCCCTGATGCATGTTCATCAGCCTCCTGCCCTGCACCATCATGGGACCCACACCCTACCAGCAAAGCTAAGCTGATACTCCTTAATGATCACTGGGTTCCAGAAGTACGGGTTCTCCACAAAGAAAAACATCACTCTGCAGCGGTACTTGGGATGGCCCACTTCCTCCACCTGCGGTGAGCAATGGGACAGGAGGGGGCAAGTGTCCTCCCTCGGGGTCCTGACCTCCTAGCCTGGCTGTGAGGGTGAGCACCTTTGCCTCACCCTCTCCTGCCCAAATCCCACACCCGACGGGATGGCCCCCAGCCACAGCCTCCCCGGTCTGACCTCCAAGTCGACCAGGTAGCTGAGCACGTCTTTGTCCTGGACAACGATCATGGCCGACAACTGGGGGTGATTCAGAATCTGTGCTGGGTCAAGGAGCTGTGCCTTCACATGCTGTGGAAACAGACACAGCCCACCCCCCCAACCCTCCCAGGCTAAGAGCAAGGGACTAGATCAGGGCATGTGCAGAAAGACCAGGAAACACTAGCCCCCACACTCCTCAGCCTCTGCAAATGCATCAGACCCCATCGACACTGGGCTGTCTGTTGGCTTCCTGTACCTCCCACGCTGTCTGCACACAGCAGGGAGAAACTCCACTGCCTGGACTCCTCACAGTTCCTTCATATACCTGACCTGTGTGGGTTGCCAGCAGCCCATCATAGCTTGTGATGTTGGCATGTGCTCTGACCCCTCCTCACGGCAGGGTGTCTTGGCATATTCCCGTGAAGACCAATGTTGTCACCAGCCTTCTGAGTCCAGAAGGAATAACAAGGCTTACAAGAAACCGACTGCACACTTACGATGCAAACATAGGGTGTGGGAGGGAGAAAGGATCGAGAAGCACGGACAAGGAGGGGAGAGGAGGGAAATGAAAGTAGACAAAGTGACACAGCCAGTCAGGATAGAAAGACATGGGTGGGACCCAGCCGGAGCCTGAGGACAGAGAGGGAAGCAGGGGAGGAGATACCAGGAGAGAATCCCGTGTGTGTGTGTGTGTGTGTGTGTGTGTGTGTGTGTGTGTGTGTGTGTGTGTGTGTGTGTGTGTGATGGTCTGTGGAGGCAGATTGTACCTCGCTCGGAGTCAGTCTGAGTCGTCCCACTGTCTGGAACAGGGGGGTGGCATGGTTCCACTAAAGGCCATGAGTGTGTGTCTGAAATGCTCTCTTTTGACGGAACTGCTAGAAAACGTGCACAGCCTGTGAATGTGAAGGTGGGTGTACGGCCTGTGTAACTCTCCCATTTGGCAGCGAAACGTTTCCTTGCCTTATCTGCTCTGAGTGAAGGCTGCTTTGTGCTACCCTAGCTCTGGTAGCATGGGGACACATGGCTCACGTCCACAAATAATGTTTGAGTGCAGCCTGCAGGCCAACGCTGGCGGAGACCTAGAGGAAGCAGGTCCAAGTCCCCAAGTCCCCCCATCCCCAACAACCGCCCCTGTCCAAGGCCTTACATTGGATCCCAGACCACACAACCCAGGGCCAGGGACCACTGCCCAGCTCTCCTCCCTGGGGTCCCTCGCCCTGAAGCACCCTGCTCTCAGGGCCCAGGCCTCCTGCACTACGGCCCACGCCATTACCCACCAGCACCAAGAAGGATACCGCCTGGGCCCCGAAGCCAGGGATGTGCTTGATGATGGCCCTTCTGTGATCCAGGTAAGAAATGCGCCTCCGAAGAATCCTGCGCTTCAGCCGCCATAAGGCCCTGGAATCTTGGGCATTCCCAGCACTGATCTCCAGCTGAAAACGCTCCAGCGCTGCCAGCGGGTCCTGGGCTGAGGCAGGACGCAGCACTGGCTCTTGCTGCTGCAGCTCCTGTGAGAGCTGGGGCCCCTCCTCCACCTCTGCATCTGCCTCAGTCTTCTCCTCTTGCTCCGGAATCTCCTTCAGCTGCTGTCTCTCCTCCTCCACCTACTCCTGCTCAGGCATGTCCTCTGCTTTAGCCTAGGCTTCCTCAGAATTCTCCTCTCCAGCCACCTCTTCCTCGGTAGCCTCCCCGTCCTCTTCCTCCACCCCGATCACCACCTCAGCCGCCACCATTCCGTCATCCAATATCACCACCAATTCCTCCACTGGGCTTGCCACCTGTATCTCACACCCAGCCTGGGCTTCCTGCACAGGATGGGCGCTTGCCGCCCCTGAACCTAGGGACTGTGGCCAGCCCACGCCCTCCAGCGCCCCTGCATTCCCGCAGGCCAGAGACTCTCGACCTTTCTCATCCACACGATCAGGGCCCAGGGTCTCCGGGAATCACCGCTTTTTCTGGACCGCGACGCGCTGGCCATGACGCTCGGCCCCGGCCCCAGTGTAGCTAGGGCAGCCTCAGGACAAGGACAGGGAAATGGCAGCAGGTGGATGGAGCCTTGGCCGCAAGGCCTTGAGGTCCCTGCTGCCTCCCGCCGCAGCCCGCACAAGTGGGGCCCAGGCACACAGGCTCTGGGATTTGACGACTCTGCATTGGCTGTGGCTGCTGTGGAGGAGGGGCTGAGACAGAGGCAGTGAAGAGTGTGCGCCTGAGGTCTGGGGGCGAAGTGTTTCCAGGGCAGGTCATGCCCGCTGGCCAAGTTGGCGGAGCAATCAGTTGCAAGACAGCAAGACGGGGTGTTGGCCGCCAGTTAGCACGTGCCAGCGGCCGGTCCGGGCTCTGGAGCAAGGGACCAACCGCCAGTGTTGACCCCGTTTTCCCGCATGTCCTCTTCAGCACTGTGACCTTCCAGGCCTGACTCGCGAGGTCCCCGGTGTCACACAGTCTGTGTTCGCTTGTACACCCTTTCCCCAGAGGCCTCACTCCGGGCAGCAGAGCATTCAGCACAGGAACGTCCACAGGGTGAGCCACTGCCTGCTCTGTCCCCTTGCTCCTTTTCATGAAGCTGGGGCAAGGCCTGGAGAAGTCCTTAGGTGTCGCACCTACCGGGGCCACATGGCCGTCCGCACGGTTTCTCCTTGGCCATCAGGCTGAGGGCGGCGGTAAGGTGGGTGCCCACCCAGAACCAGTGACACCCCCCTTAGACCCACCCCACCGCCGTGTCCTTGCATGAAAGCAGCTTTGTAGAACTCACTGCACTGCAATTCAGAGCAAACAAAAACCCGCACAGCCCCATCTGCCACTGGTGCCCTACTGATCTCCGTACAGAGCACCAGGGAGATGGGGTAGTAGGATTTAGCAGTTCCCTCCGGTCCGGAAATCTAACCTTCCAACAAAAGTAGGACGACTCCAAGCAGGGTGCTTAGGGGCCCTTCACCGAGAATTACAAACTTGTCTGTGTCTGTCTCTGAGAAAGCCCCGTGCCTGCTGTCACTAGTACACACGAAAGCAGACGAGTTCCCTCCACATTTCCCAGGCGCCAACGAGAATTCTGAAGAAGAGTGCACCCAGACACAGAATGTCCACTGAGAGAGACAGCGAGAAAGAGACACACAGGGAGACAGAGATATAGAGGGAGAGAGAGAGACACATGCAAGCAGAGGGAGGAAGGACGAGTGGAGGGGAAGACCGGCCTGGAGAGGGAGAGTCACAGGGAGATTGGCGGGAGAGACAGGGAGGAGGAGCAAGACAAGAAGAGACAGAGGGGCATCTATTACAAGGAGACAGGTGGAGACAGGGGGAGGCATAAGTGAGGGAGAGGAGGGATACAAAGACAAAGAGACCTGGAAGAGAAGTGGGAGGGAGGGGCAGGAAGAAGACAAGGGAGGGGGAGGCAAGGGGAGGGTAAGAGGAAGGACTGCAGGGGCAGCTGAGGCAGAGACAGGTGGGCTGACTCTGACGACAGGGCAACTGCAGTGTGCAGTTTCACCTGGTGAAGTTCACCTGTGCAATTTCCACAGAGACGAATGCTGTACAGTGGTCAGCCCTCAGCACAAAAGGCACCGTTCCCACCTGGACCTTAAGGGCAGTCTGGAATGATCCAGGAACTAGAAGGAAGCTGCAGTGAGGTCACTCTGGGTGAGGAAGAGGGCACCGCAGGGAAGAAAGCAAGGACCCGATCCCCACAGGGCTGCTGGAAGCCCTGTATTTACCAGCAGCAGAGAGGAAACGGGACTGCCGGAAAGAGACCGCAGAGACCTAGGGACAGCACGTGTGGGAAGGAATCACGTCCCCAAGCTCGGCAAATTCAAGCAAAAGCAGAGGCTGCACATCCATGGAAGTCAATGCTTTCCGAGTGGAACCAATGAGGTTCTCACAGATGCCCAGGAAATGTGCTCCACTCTGAGGCCCCTCGCCTCTCGCAAGCTTCTCATTCAAAGCCACTCATCACAGAGAAAGGGTGCACCGTGAGCAAAAGAGCCAAGGTCTCCTTCGCATCCCCGGACGCAGACAGGTGATCCGCCCAGTAATCTCAAGCCAACGTATGGTGATAAAGGTTACATTCCACCACAGTGCTGGAGGAAACTCGCACCCGAGGGGAGGACAATGAGTGAGAACCGCATCCCAGGCTGTAAGGTAAGGACAGACCGTCAAGCTGTATTGACAGGTCACGAGACCGTGACTCAAATGTCTGTACAGACACAGAGCGTCTGCACAAGCACGAGGTCTGGATAGTTGTAAGCAGGGAGCTGGATTTCTAAGTCTGGGCTCCCCATATGATATGAAAGGCTAACACGTGCAAGCAGAGCTATGCCCATGTGATGCGGATCAGCTTCCTGAGGCGGTATTTGTACCTTGTGGAGGACCTGAGAGACCCATGCAGGCGGGCTCCTTGTGCACCTCTGCCACCGGGCACATATGTGAGAAACGTAGGGCCAAAGGGTTCCCGTTAGGCTTAGTTTGGCTCACCCTTCAGCGGGTGCATTGAGCATCAGTGCAGAAAGCACTGGGCTCCCTGAAAGAGGCCAACCCCTGACAGAAACACAGTGGTGGTGACCCCTGCTTGATGGACTCCTGAGGAGATTAAAAGGAGTTAAAGGCATGCAGTCCACTAGAGAGTAGAGAGGTGTTAAGCAGGGGAGGGTGCGATGAGGAGGTGTCGGGCCTAGGGTGTGAAGAGGCATTCATGCCACGTGCATGAGTTCTGGGGATCTAACTTGCCAGGGCAGCCGTAAGGAACGCTTCACCGCATCGTCATGTTTCTCAGAGCTAAGTGCTCTCACCACAAACATAGAAGGTTTGCTGAGAAATGTCTCGGTGAAGGTGGCTGGATGGAGCGCTTGCACGTGAAGGATACGGGCACCTCCGTGACTGCCCGTTGTGTTCCTCAGTCATGCACTAGTCCTGGTGGACTAAGCTGAGCTCAGTACCCTGCAGTCAAAGGTGTCTGCATGGTTCCCGCAAACATGAATCAGACTCCCAGGGAGGAAGTAATGGACAAATGAGGGAACAGAACACACAGGAGGCACATGGAAACGAGACACACGCTGGCAGGGGGAAGTCTCTCCCAGCCAGGAACATGCCACTTGGCAAAAGAGTAAGTGGGAAAACGTTGCTAGACCGCTTTTCACACTTTAAGCCTGTATCTGCAACGTGCAAGCCAGTGACGTTTGAGCCCCTAGGGTCCTAAGGGTTTGAAAACAGAAGGACGGAAAATAGAGGTGTGACTTCATGCTCAGAGCAAGGCAGCTGCATTTGGGGACATTAACTGGCTGGCAGTGAGTGCATGGCCAATCCTCTGACGAAGGTCCTACGGGCACGGAAGGATTTCTGGCTCTGGGAACATATAAGAGAACACGCAGAAGCCCCTCCACCTGACAGCAGGACAGCAATTGGATCTGTCAGTGGAAGAAAGGGGTTGAATTCAGAGGGAAACACACTCAAGCGCAGAAGCATACACCAAAGACAAGACAGGCAAGCAGAACCGCAGCTGACACAACACGCAGGTGTGCAGAGACGAAGGCGGTTACACGGGTACAGCTGTGCCCACTTAGGCCAGTCAAGGAGGCATCACCAGAGAGGCGTTGGCACAGGCAAAGCCAGGAAAGGACACAGACATGCCAGGGCTCACTCAGGGAGACAGAGGAGCAGAGGCAATGCAAGACATTTCCTGTACACAGAGAACAACTGGACGATGCCGACAGGCCAATGAGGGACACATGTGTTCCAGAGACATGGAAGTCAGAAGGCTCCTGAATTGCCGAGGGTGTCCCCTGTCGAGGGACAGCACTCTGGAGCCCACACACGCTGGTGTTGTGGTGGAAGAGCCCGCTAGGCAGCACATACAGTTGTGCAGGGGATTTAGCCGCTCCTGGACCCTGGGGCTCCCCAGGGAGTGCAGCGGCTACGGGAGGACACCCGGGGCTGCAGGGTGTGCAGCATGAGGGCTGTAATCCCTCGGACACAGAGCACCCAGGCCTCTGATCATGGACCCTGGACACAAGTATCCACACTTGAGGGTTTTGCTCTGGGGGCCGTGAGGGCATTCCACACCCACGCCTTGCCCTTACTTTCTCTTTGGGACAAGCCGGGCGGAAAAGTCACCCTGGCCCCTCAGCAGGTATTGGCGCGATATATGAACACGTGGGGGACCCTGTGTTCCCCTGTCACGTAAAGTGTTCCTGCTCGGCAAGACCTATCAAGTAACGGCCTGCTTGTGCAGAAAGATGCCCCAAAGGGCCCAGCCTCATGACCACTGAGGCCGTATTCCCACTGCAGAGTCATGGGCCATACTTTCTTTGGATGTTCACACCCAAAGACACGGGCCAGCACAGGGAGCTTTTCCAGGGTACCCCGGCGTTTAAACATCAAGCTGCTGAGAAGTCGTGCTTCTCCAGCCAGTGTGCAGACAGCAGCGAGAGAAAGACCTGCCTTCCCTTCTAGAGAGTTCGACAGCCTCCGCCCTGGAAGAGGTAAGGCTTGGGCGTACAGACTCCCAACTCCTCAGCATGAGGAACTCCGCTGACCATGTTGTCTGCATACTGGTATGGGCGAGAAGCCTCCATGCATTGGGACTGCCAACGCCTTCTCTGGAATAGAGCCACTGCAGAGAAAGCTCTTGTACTGCAGAGCTGTGCCGTGGGGTTCCTGGGGGGCTTGGGCAGCTTGGGAGACAGGAAGATTAGTGTGGGGATGTCAGTCTCAGGCACGCTGTGCTGGGGGCCGTGTAACTTGGCGATAGAGAAGAGCCTGCGATGGACAGGGCTGAACTCTGTCTATTGCACTGCTAGGACGGTGGAGCTTTTCCCCTATCCCTAGCACAGACATCTCTGGCAAGCAGCCATCTGCTGTGTAAGGAGTACCCCAGCACTCACCTCTTCCCAGGTGAGGCTCATCCCAGTCCTTTCTAACATCCAGGCCTGCCCGGGAACTCTGCACAGAATGCAAAGGCTGCACAAGTCCATCGTTCCCTTGTGGCCGAGGCAGCCTTTGTCCAGGCACTCGGGCCAAGGAATGCAGGCTGCCTGGGACGAGGCGACCTCTCTGAGTGCCTGCTGGTGTTTGCCCTTGGGAGTCTTCTCACAAGTCTCACATGGCGTGTTGGACACACAGCATAAGCCTGTGGACCCAGAGGAAGAACAGCACCCGACTCATCACGGCTGATGATGAGAGGGCAGCGGGCACACGGGAGAGGATGGCGTATCCGTGGCCTTTAAGAGCCCCACCTCCCCGTGACCCTCCACTCTGTTGGCTTGCAATCTGGGCCACCCATTCGTAACCTGAGGTCATTTCAGAAACAGCGAAGTTCACACAAGGACATCAGTACTAGGACTCTTTCAGGAGTCTTGTGGGTGTGAGTGTGTGATCAAATTGGTTGATCAAAAAATTGGGTACTTTTTTTGTTCACAATTTTATTTTCAACATTCATTCTCAAATTTGTTATGCTTTAATATATGATTTTTAAAAAGCTCCTTCAAAATATGATTTGATTTTCAATCTTGCAACACCTCTTAAATTTTTATTTATTGAAAATTGGGTTGACAAGTTCAAAGTCAATATTGAAACGCTTCTCAAATTCATTCCATATGACAATATTGCCCAAATTGCTGATATTTTATTTGATTTTATAGTGTCTAAACTTATCTTTTTAAAAGTTATTTATTTTGAAAGAGAGAGAGAGTGGGAGAGTATAGAGGAGGGGCACAGAGATGGTGAGATAGACTCTCAATCGTGAATTAGTAATCCAAAAGCTCTGAAGAAACAAAAGTTCAGGACCAGATTAATTCTACTGTAACTTAAAGAAGAGTTACTCCCTGTTCTTCTCAAAGGAATTGCAACTTCATTCTATGAGACCAGCATTTACTTGATATCAAAATCAGAAAACTAGTCCACTAAGAAAAAGAAGGACAAGCCCATATGTTTAGTGAACATTGATGCAAATATTCTCAAGAAAATACTTGCACACTGACTCTAATAATACATTATAAAAAGAGGTATTCACCACAATTGAGATAGATTTATTCCTAGTTTGCAAGTATAGTCCAATATTCACAAATCAATTAACACGTTACAGTACACCAATGAGATAAAGGAGAAGAGCCACATTATCATTTCAACAGATGCAGGAAAAGCATTTGAAGAAGTACAACATCCATTCATGATAAACAACCTCGGCAAATTAGGATTAGAGGAAAATACCTCAACATAATAAAGGCCATCTATGAAAAACTCATAGCTAAAATCTTTTTGAATGGGGAAAACCTGAAAGCTTTTCCCATAAACTTAGGAACAAGACAAGGATGTCCACTCCCACCACTTTTTTATTCAGCACAGAGCTAGAACTCCTAGCCACAGCAATTAGACACTAAAGAGAAGTAAAAGGCAATGGAATCAATAAAGAAGAAAAATGTTCTCGATTTATAGAGGACATGATACTCTACTGTAGAAAACCTGAAAGATTCCACGGACAAAAGTGTGAGAACTGAAGAACGAATTCAGTAAAGTCATAGGATAGAATCAACATACAGAAATCTGTTGCATTTGTATACACTAATAATGAAGCCTCAGAAAGACAGATTAAGAAAACAATCCCATTTATAATTGGATCAAAAAAATAAGATCTAGGGGTAAACTCATACAAAGAGGTGAATAAACTATACTCTGAAATCTATTAAATAAGGTTGAAAGAAACTGAGGTCAACAGCAAGAAATGGATAATTCCATGCTCATGGATTGAAAGGGCAAATAATGTTAAAATGTCTATGTTACCAAAGCGATCTACATATGTAATGTAACCCCGATGAAAACACCAATGGCATTTCTCACAGAACTAGAACAAACAGTCCTAAACGTTATATGGGACCACCAAAGAACCTGAAGAGCAATGCAATCTTAAGCAAAAAACCAAACAAACAAACAAGCAAACAAACAGACAGAGAAACAAAGAAACACTGGAGGCATCACAAACTCCAGATATCAAGTTATACTACAAAGCTGTAGTTATCAAAACTGCATGGTACTGGCACAAATTGGAACGTAGACCAATGGAACAGAACAGAATACCTAGAAATAAACCCACAAGTATCTGGTCTATTAATCTTTGACAGAGCAAGGAGCATATAAATTGGGGAAAAGGTATTCTCTTCAGCAAATGGTGTTGGAAAACTGGACAGAAATATGGAAAAGAACGAAACTGGACCACTTTCTTACAAAACACATGAAAATAATCCAAAATTGATTAGAGATATAAATGCCGAACCTGAAACCATAAAAATCCTAGAAGAGAACACGGGCAGTAATTTTTTGACATTAGCCAAAGAAACGTTTTCTAGGTATATCTCCTGAGACAAGGGAAACAAAAGCAAAAATAAACTATTGGGATTACATCCAAATAAAAAGCTTCTGCACAGCAGTATTGTTTTCTATAGTCGTAGACTACAAACAAATTAAATACACAAAAACAGGGGACAGATTAAATACCTCTAATGCAGGCAGGGTAGGATATACCATGAAGTATATTTAAAAAATAATGTCCCATTAGACCAGACACTTTAATTTTTAAGAGGGCAACCCTCATGTCATACCTTTTCACAATCACAAAAATCATGTATCTATAAAATGGGGAGCTCTAGATAATATCTTGGTACCAGCTATATATATATATTTCTTTCATGTGAGATATGCATGTTATATAATTTGAGATTCTGGAAAAAAAAAACCTACAAACTGTTAAAAGTGGTCTTCTTCTGGGGAAGAATAATGGAGGCCTAGCGAAGACATAGATTTCCTTTCATCGAATAACTTGTTTTGCTACTATATGAATTTTTACCATGTGTATATTACCTTTAAAAAGCTCATTAAAGGAAAAAAAAAAGGTTTCCTTAGGATACGTATAGGGAAGTTTATGAATGTGACCATAACACTCCTCTGATATTTCAATATTGCAGTTTGGATCCCAACTTCCTCCCCTCCCTACTCTGCCCACCATTTATCCTCTCCCTCTATTCAGGGTCACTAAACCGTCTTTTCACATACAGGACAGCGCTTCCGGGACTACTGTGGTCCTTACTGTGTGTTCCCCATGTTGTCACGGCTCTCACTGCACTTGAGTTTCATCGTGATCCAGAATCATCTTACATTATATAGTTCTTATAGATAAGCTTTCAAGGCTTGGCCTCTTAGGAAATTAAACTACCTTTCATATTTCTTCAAAAAAATCTTACTGTCTCAGCTGACAACGCTTAGAATATGGTAAATTCTCCCACGATTGGCTAAAGGACCCTCCAGTTGAATTCAAATGCTCTAGTGTTACTCTGGGTTGAATTCACAGGAACAAAAGTCTTTATTGAGCCCTTTGTCTTCAGACCCATTCCTTCCTTTATTTCTCAATTGAGCATCAATTTATTGAGTGTCTATTTTATTCCCAAATTGTAGGAGGTGCTAGAACTTCATGAATGGATAGTCCTGGTCCACAGAAATATTAAGTCCTATTGGAGACATGAAAGTGTAAGATGTGTTGGGGTACCTGGGTGGCTCAGTTGGGAAAGGGGCCGACTTCAACTTGGGCCATTATCTCACAGGTTGTGAGTTCAAGATCCATGTAGGACTCAGTGCTGACAGCTGAGAGCTGGAGGCTGCTTCGGATTCTACACCTCCTTGTCTCTCTGCCTCTCACCCACTGATGCTCTGTTTCTCTCTCCTCCAAAAATAAAAATAAATAAATAAATAAATAAATAAATAAATAAATAAATAAATAAATATTAGGAAAAAAATTATGTGTAAAAGGTGTCAATTGAAGTGTGTATAGAGATTAGAGTTAGGGCATAGAAAGAGAGTGTTGGATCAGGATAAGTAACTAGACCAACTTTTAAGAGTATGAAGGACGGTGGGTAGTAATAAAAGGTGAGTTGGGGTGCCCTAGGAGGACTCCTGAAAGGGACGTCATGTAACGCATTGGAAACAACGTAACTTGAAGCAGGAAAACAGGACACTTGAAGTAATGTATGACCTTTGATAGAAGATTAAAATGGTGAGTTAAGATGTCAGATGACATCATCAGTGTAATCATCACCCTGGAAAGAATCAAAAGGGAAGGGGAAAGGGAATAAAGAAGAGTGTCTACTACATCACCAGACACATAAAGATGCTCAACATCACTAATAAGAGAAACCTGAATCAAAACCACAATGACACATCAATTCACACCTGACAGAATGCCTAGTATCAGCTAGACAAGCAATAACAAGTATTGGTGAGAAGGTAAGAGAAAAAGTAACACCAATGCACTCTTGGTGGGAATGTAAATAGGTGCAGCCACTCTAGGAAACAGAATGCAGGTTCGTCAAGAAATTAACTCAGAAATACTATATCATCCAATAATTCCACTCCTGGGTATTTACCCAGAGAAAAGGTAAACCCCAATTTGAAAAGAGGCATGCACCTCTGTGTTTATTAAAGCATTATTTATGATAGCCCAGCTATGGAAGCATCCCAAGAGTCTGTCAACAGACAGACAGAATTCATAAAGAAATGTAGTGTCCATATAATGGAATATAATTTAATTAAAAAAAAAAAGAATAAAACCTTGACGTTTGCAACAACATGTGTGAACTTAGAAGGTATTATGCTACGTGGGATTATTCTGATAAAAAGAAATACCATATAATTTCACTTTTATGTAGAAGCTAAAAAACAAAACAGGAAAAGAAACAGATTCTTCAATACAGAGAACAAACTTGTGGTTACAATAAGAGAAGTGGGTGGGGTGTGTAAGATAGGGAAAGGTGACTAAGATTTACAAACTTCCTGTCATAAAATACATTATTTACAGAGATGAAAAGTACAGCACAGGAAATATAGTTGACATTAAAACAACACGATGTGGTGAAAAATGGTGATTACACTTACCAAGGAGGGCACTGAATAATATCTAGAATTATCAAATCGCTATTTTATACACGTGAAACTAAAATAACAGTGTATGTAATTTATACTTCAATAATAGAAAATTAAAAATGAAAAAAAAAAGATCATCTATTACCGTTGTTGTCTGGGAAATAAAAAAAAAAGAGAATAGGTTAGATATTTGATAATTATTTTAACCTGCCTTAAAATATGTACCAATTAAGATGCTGCATCAAAACATACCCATGGTGATGGGAAAGACATCTAGGTATAAAACAATAGGGCATATTAAGGAATTTGCTGATAGTTGATCATGAGGGAGTCTAAGGGCATGAACAATTGGCCCAGTACCAGTAAGGAAGCAAAGGTGGGGGCAGGGTGTGGATGGGAAAGGTGTTTTCTCTCATGCTGCAGTGTGGGGGAACCACAGCTTGGAAGGCAGTGATGTAATAACTTTTGCATGTTACAAAGTCCACTCTAAGGGGAGTAGAGATATGAGCTCCATCATGAGGCTCCACGGATGCCAAGCAAAGATACTGAAGGGTGCGGCATAGAGGAAATGTGGTTGCCATAGTATCCACAGAAGTGAGTTACTAATTGAATCATACTGGTGAGGAAATGAGAGGAATTACACTAGGATAAAGAATAAAAAATGCAGAAGGAAATTTTGGGAACATGTGCTCGTTTGTGGTTCTTTGTGAGATGACCTCTTCACAAAGCGTAGGGTACAGTCAAGAATTGGAATGACTCAATTTCCAATTTTTACTTATACCCTCTCCCTACATTCAGTGTGATTTTTCTCTACTGTGTAATGCCTGAACCTCTTGTCTCCGTCCTACTCCAACCTTGCCTAATTAATATCTACTCGCTCTTTAAGGATTAGTTAAAGATACCCACCCATCTAAAAGTCCCTTACAACACTTCATCTCCTTCCCCTGAAGGCTGAGTTACATGGATTTTCCCTTCACACTCTCCTCATGCTCCATGCATCTTTGGACCATTACACCATAATATCTGTCTACCCTACATGATCGTAAGCTCCTTGTGATTGTAAGCGCCTTGTGCATAGGGTCTACTACCTCATCTCTAATGTCCCAAGCATATAGCACGGTGCTTCGTAGGACTCAGTTGGCTCTCAGTGATTGCCGAATGAATTAATGAATCTAGAGTGGGAATAGGAACATTTTTGTCTCTCATACTGGGGTTGGGGTTGAAAGTTGTGTTGAAAGGTGTCATTATGAGGTCTGAGTGAGAGTTTGAAGCTGTCCACAATCTACGTTCTATCTATGAAATAAGTGCCATTTCCCAGGGAAAGGTGAAAAAGATAGTTTGAGGGAAATGATGGAGGTATGGAATAGCTGCTGTGGGGAGAAGACCGCTTAAGTTTGGCAAGAAGCTGTGGGGGTATGTTGACATCCGCAACCATAAAATTAGAGTGAGTGACCCTAGTGACTGTGAGTCCCTGTAACAGTTCACTGGGCTGAGTGACACAGAGGATGGGCTGACAGAGTGGAGGACTCAGCCAAGCTTCAAGGCCACCAAAGCAGATGCAGCAGAGGACTAGGACGTTCCAGCACAAAGTGACATACTGAGGTGTATACACTGCATTAGGAAGGGAAGTGGAGCCACAAGGGATGATATGCAGGGAAATGAGAGGGAGAAAGGAGGGACCACAAGTCTCTATCGGGCTGAAGAAGAGAAGTTACGAAGTCAAGTAGTGAGACACCTGTTTAGGGGAGGTTATCTTCTCAGATATTGGCACGTTAAGTTTGACATTCTAGCAGGAGACATCTGGAAGATCATAGAGCTCAGAGTACCGTCACGGAAGTTAGCTACGGAGGAAACTGACTCTTAAGGTTGTGGGAGCCAGAAAATTTAAAGAACCCTGAAGCTACATTGCTAGAGCAATTTTACCAGGATTCTGAAATTGCCCACAACAGAGGTAGGAGCAACATGAGAAGAAAGAAGAGTAGGAAGGGACTCCAGAAATTTCCATGAAGAGAAGGGTAGCACTCTGGGATTGAATAGATGGACTAAGGAGGTGAAGGCAGGAATTGCAGGGGAGTAGAAAGATCATGGCCTGGAGGTGGTAACAAAGGGCCTGTAGATCACTATCCAGCCTCTCCCCTAACCCTGAAGGAATTTTCTCTCTGCTGGAGCAATGTCTCCAACCTCTAGAACCTACACAGCATTTATCTTTGTTCCTCATTCTGGCATCTTGATTCTGCTTGCTGAGACATCTCTTAAATGGAGTCCCCAGTGTGATTCTTTTTTTTTTTCATGGGCATCACTACATGTCCCAGAATGTTATGACATCAATCGAATATGGCCTGTTTTTCATTCCTTCATGTGACCAATGGGACCAAGTCTACTGGACGTAGACTGAGTTTCACTCCAAATGATGATGGACTCAACATGCTACTTTGCCCATGAAATATACTTGTATCTTAGAAGATCCTCCCAGAAATAACAGTGTTACCCAACCCACCCAGCAGAGTTGGCAAGTAAGGCAGCCTGCTAAGAACACGTCAAAATGCAAACATGTTTTCTCGTGCTGCATCTTTTAGCAGGTAGGCAGGTAGTCCAAAGCCAAAGAAGTACATTATTTTAAGTTAGGGAATTAAAGGAAGGTAAACTGCCATCAAGGTATTTTAAACTTTTGGGAGAAAGGAGTAGAATATGAGTGTCATAAACTCACAATCATTCATACAGGACATCATACATATATTCCAGGAATTTTAAGAGAGTAACATGTGGTTCATATGGTAGAGAAAGCTCCACTATTGCCACTCCCTTTATGCTCTGCCAATAACGTGGTCACCATGAAAGCTGCCTGACACCTACTAAAAAACCCAATTAATAACAGATGATAACGGAGCGCCCATGAAATACTATGGTAGACATGTGTGGGCAGAGGTTAGGAAGCCCAGAACATGGTCCCTGCCCTTAAGAAACCTGAAACGTAAGGGAAAGTGAAGTGAAACCAATAAGAGTTAAAACCTGTGCTAAAATAACTGGTTGACTTCTAGTCAGCATCAAGAATCAGACATGTTATTTCTGTGGAACTGTGAACATCGCCTCTGTGTTAGAGAGTTCTCTTGAGTTTTACACTGTTGCGAAAAACTGGCCTTTTCTGAGCCTGGGCAATTCCCAAACTTGTGCATTGTGACACAAGCCTGTCAGATCAGAGGGCTCCTTATATGCTGCTTCCTGCAGAATGAGCTGGCAGTTTTATCTGTCTTCCACAACATCTGGCTTAGCAAATTAGATCATATTAGGGCTATTGTCTCTGCGACATAAGAGGCATCTATAACTGAAAGAGACCATGATGATATCTTCTAAAGAGACTTTGAAGAGTAGAAAGGTCAACAAGACGAGTATATCTATCATCAGTGTTTTTTTTTTTAATCCGTCGTTCTCTTCCTCTGTTATACATGCTACCCTTTAGTAAAATATATAAAATCAACACATTTCTTTTATCTTGGCACAGAGTGTTGTGAGAAAGAGTAACTTGCATTATGCAGCACATTTTTATGTACAAAATCCTTCTGCATATATGAACTCTTTTGGTTCTCAAAGCAAACACTATAGAAGTAAGAATTGTTGACACAATTTACAGAAGTTCATTTGGGGTTTCGGCTCCATTCACTCCACCACTACAGGTGAGGAAACAGTTACCTTTCCCACTTTGATGAGCTTGAGTTCCCCTCCTTATAGATCAGACAATCTTGTTCTAAATGTCACCACTCTTTCGAGGCTCTGCCTCTCGTACCTGCCAATTCTTTCTACCAATTCTCTCCATGCAATTCAATTCAATTCAATTCAATTCAATTCAATTCAATTCAATTCAATTCAATTCAATTCGACTCAATTCAATTCAACTCAATTCAACTCAACTCAATTGGTAATTAACAAAGACTACCCATAAGTCAAACTGTATACTAGGAACTACAATGACCAAAATGATCCCCTCAAGGAGTGGCCAAATTATCTAGGGAGACAGGGACGCAAATTATTACAATAATGCAAAAATTACCGTACAGGGCACTGCACTTGGTACCACAAGAGTTCCAAGAAGGGAGTAATGAACTCTGCCTGGTGGGATTAAGTAAGTAATGGTTGCGGCAAATTTGAAATATGAGTGATTAGGGTAGAGAGAGCTTCTCAGGCAGATGCAAACTTACTTATGCAAAGGTAAAGAAGGGCGGAACCGCAGGAAGTTCAATCTACTTCCTGCACATAGCCACATCCTATGTAATTGGAGGAAAGCAGCACAAAAGTTACTTGATGGCCACTGACTCAAGTGAGGTCAGAAGGCTACTTCCTCACACCCCTAGACCTCTAGTTCACAACTTCCTTCTCCACAAACTTCCAACTGTTATCAACCCTTCTTCACTCTGGTCTTATAATTTTGCCTATTACCGCACTGAGAAAACCAGGTCAGTGAAAAGAGAATTTGCAAAATCACCTATCGCATCTACCATTCCATCTACATCTATTTCCTTATGCTCTGCTTTCACCAACATTAATATGAGGGATCTGTTCATTCCTCTCTGAGCCAATTATCTTTTGGACACTAGACCAAAGTCACTCTTGCCCTGTTAAGAACATTTCTGTCAGCAATTCTCCCCCACTCTGCCATATCATCATTTCCATCAGCAATATGGAAATTACAAAAATGCTTCTATTTTCAAATTTTAGAAAGAAAAAGCAAAGCCCTCTCTTGACCCTGCTCCCTTCCTTTCCCACTGCTGCCTCATTTTTTTCTCCCTCATTTGGTCACAACGCTCCTTGAAAGAATTGCCTTACTCCCTGTCTACAGTCATTCTCCTCCAATTCTCTGTTGAATCCACTCCCATTCGGCATTTCCCCGGTGCTACTGAAATGGTTCTCATCACATGTCAATGACATCCACTTTGCAAAACACAGTGATTATTTATATTTTAATAATTTTTAAAGTGTATGTATTCATTTTGAAAGAAATGGAGAGTGAGCAGGGGAGGATATGAGACAGATGGAGGCATAGAGAGAATCCTAAGCAGACTCCACACTGTCAGCATGGAGCCCTACCTGGGGCTTGAACCCACAATCCAATGGATCATGACCTGAGGTGAAACCAAGAGTCAGACACTTAACCAAGTGACCCCCCCGCCATGTGACCCTGATGATCATTTATTTGACCTCATCCTATTTGGCTTGCCATCAGCACTTGACCAATTTGATACCTGCTTCCTTGAATCACATTCCTTACCAGGCTTCCTGGACTCGAGACCCTCCTCATGTCTCGCCTACTCCTTCAGTGGCCACTGTGTCTAGTTTCCTTCGCTAGGTTTTCCACATCTTGCAGTACTTTAAGAGTTAGAGACCCCAGAGCCCAGTCCTTGCATGTCTTCTCTCTCATCCATTCTCACTCCCTAGCTGATCTCATGTGATCGCATACTAAGTAATCCAGCCTAGAGTCCACACTAAACTTCTTGCTTTAAACTCCAGATGCCTATATCTAACTACATTCACAAAAAGGCAGCTTGGATGTCTGATAAGCATCTCAAAATCACCATGTTAAAAGAGCAAGTCCTGATGTTTCCCCTAAAACCCATGATCTCTAACAGACAACTTAAAACTACCACCCACCTGTGGTCCAACCCAAAAAAACAAAAACAAAAACAAACAAACAAAACAAAACAAAACAAAAAAAACAAACAAACTTGGTGTCATGTTTTATATCTGTTTTTCTTATACATTTTATTCAAACCACAAGGAATCCTATTATATCCACATTTATATTATACACATGGTCATAATTTTCTCACTATGTCCCCTTCTTCCATCCTTAATTCAGGATGGAAGTTATTTCAGGATTACTATAGTAACCTCCTTATTTTGTTGCTGTTGTTGCTTGTATGCTTGCTTCCCACTCCATCCTGCTCCCCAGACATTAGTCAGAGTGATTTGTTTAACCTACAAATTAGGGTCACCTGGGTGGCTCAGGTGGTTAGCCATCTGACTCTTGATTTTGGCTCAGGTCATGATCCAGAAAGCATGACGTCATGGGGTCAGAACCTGTATTAGGATCTGTGCTAGGCATGAATTATGCATGGAGCCTGTTTGAGATTCTCTCTCTCTCTGTCTCTCTCTCTCTGTCTCTGTCTTTGTCTCCCTCTAAACCCCTGTGGGCACTCTCATTAAATTAAATAAATAGACAGACAGACAGACAGATAGATAGATAGATAGATAGATAGATAGATAGATAGATAGAGAGATAGAGAGATAGATAGATAATAAATAAATAAATAAATAAATAAATAAATAAATAAATAAATAAATAAATAATAAAAAAAATAAAATAAAACAAACGAAAATATCAATTTGGTCAGACTACTCTACTGACTTTCCATCTCATCGAAAATAAAACTCAAAGTCCTTATAATGACTTTCACATTCTTCATGATATGCACCCCACACATACCCTCTGTGACTAAATAACAAATGAGTAAATGAGTGAATGGTTGGTAGAGAAGAGGAACATTAGATTAACCTTATAAATTAATCAGATGGTGAGCAACGTTCTAACTAAGCCAAGAAGTGTCTTCAGGTTTACTTGAATACAATGGGTAGTCATCAACTTCATTCGGGCCCAAAAGCTATCTCCTGTTAACTGTTTCTAGGATCCAATTCATATGTCACCTTCTACATTAATCCTCACTCTTTACCAATCTCCCATTCCCATATGAAATCCATCCAAAGGAAACTTTGCCACTCCTTTAACGTGTCACATTTTCATACTTCCATGGTTGCTCTCTCTCTTTTTTTTTTCCTGCCTGCAATGCCCTTCCTTACTCTGTTGATTTGAAATATGTCTTCTCTAGAAGACTCACTTCAAGTGACTCTCATTTTTGTAAAGCACTCCTTGGGTGCCCTAGAGAATCATGTGTTTTCTTCTTTGCAATTCCAGGGTGCATTTATCCACCTCTATTACACATGTTATCAACTCAGTATAGTTAATTTGTTTACACAGTGGCAAATCCCTGGATAACGAGGTCCATTATTACTTCTAGATAAGACCTCTGTTCTTTGTATACAGTGCCTACAACCTAGTAGGTGCTCAATGCATGCTTGATGAATGGAAATGAGGCAGGAGAATAGAATGAAAATTAGTAGAGGGAATATATATGAGAAACCAGGAGAGTCAAATGTTATCAAAAACAAAAGAAGAGGTAGTTTCAAGAGGTAAGGAGTGGTCCGTTCTTTAGAGTTTTGTGTTTTGTTTTACTTGAGTTGGAAATACGCTACAGGTATCATTGCATTTACCAAGTAGGAGGTATGTGGAAATAAAATAGTCAAATTTCAGTAGCATATGGCAGAAATTACCTTACATCCAAGCAGTGACTTAATATGAGGAATTATGTGTTCAAACCATAAAGAGAAGTGTTAGTTAAGTGGGGTGTACACCGCACTCCCAGAATCCAAAGACACCCTGAAGAATTGTCTTGGCAGAATAACCCCAGCAGACTCACTGGTCTGTCCAGGCAGACTCACTGGTGTTCTTGGCCTAGGGTATCACTAGGTAAGAGTCAAGGGTCAGTAGGTTGGGTTCTTATCTGGAGAAATCTACTTCTGAGATTATTTGGGTTTCGGACAATTAAGTTCCTTGCAGTTATACAACTGAGGTCTTCATTTTCAGATTGTGGGATGGCCAGCCAGAGAAACTCTCTGCTTTGCATGCGTTCATGATGCATGGGTTCATGATGATACTAGGTTGATCCAGAAAATCTGTCTCTATAATACAACACGACTATAGAAATGGTCTCTCTTCATATTCATGGGTTGTCAGCATTAAGGTATGGAATGTTGGGGCCATTTTTTTTTCTTTACAATAATATCTACCACATTCGGTTTTTTAAAAAACACACAGCTGTAGAACCAATAGATAATACTTTTCACCTTCTGAATTACTAAGATTCAACAGAGAAAATTTCTTTTTGTCATATATATATAATATATATTATAATATATAATATATTTATATTTATTTATATTTATATTAATACATTTATATAAAATATGAATGTATTACTATAAATATATTTATATATTTATGAATGTTTTATTTTATGTATGTATGTATGTATGTATGTATGTATGTATGTATGTATTTATTTATTTATTTATTTATTTATTTATTTATTTATTTATTTATTTATTTATTTATTTATTTATTTTAAGAAATTGGCTCCCATAAATGTGGACGCTGACAAGTCCCACGATCTTCAGGATGTGTTGGCTAGCTGTCAGCCCACGAGATCTGATGGCATAGTTGTTGTCCAATGGCTGGCAGGCTTGAATCTCAGGTAGAGCTGCTGTTTCAGTCTGAATCCGGGGAAGAGGCCAATGTCCCAGTTGAAAGACACTCAGGCAGGCAAGAGTAATTCCCTAGTATCCCTGGGAGAATCATCCTTATTGTATTCAGGCCTTCTCACTGATTACATAAGGCCCACTTACATTAGGAAAATAATCTGTTTTACTCACTGTACAGACTCAAGTATTTCCCATCACAAAACACCAGAAAAACGTTTCACCAAGCATCTGGACCTCTGTGGCCCAGTAAAGTTGACACATAAAATTAGCCATCATATCTTCCAAATTTCATGCAAGCGCATGAAGCGGATGAACCTAAGCCCTATCAAGAACCCAAGCTACTGAGGCACCAGGCAGCTTGATAAGGTGCATTAGCACAGCGGCTTTCAAATATTTTATCCCCAATCTACTGTAAGGAACACTTATTTCGCCACAGCCCAGTATAAGCATACACATACACATACACATACACATACACATACACATACACATACACATACATACAAATAAATGAAATAAACAACAATTAATGAATTATTGGTTATCCGTACTAAGGGTAAATGTACTTTTATATTTTCTTATTGGTTCTCTTTATTTTAATACATTTTTCCCTTGATCCACACCTTCATTACCTTCCAAAAAACAAGGCGTCATTAGTAAGGTGTACTGATTTTGAGGGTTAATCTTTGGGAAGTAATATTCCTTCAGTTATATGTTTCGCAATGTCTGACATGCAATACACTCTTTGTTAAGTTGAATTGAATACAGAAAATGGGCTTCCAATTCAGTCTTAAGACACACTAAGGAAATTCTGAATACTTTTATCGTGGTAGGTCCATAACTATCGAACAAAATGAAACAACAGGTACCAAGAGATGCCCTTTGGATATCTCCAACCCTATTCAGGAAGGCTAAGATTACAAGCCCACTGAAACACAGGGGACCATTTCTTTCTTGGGGAAAATGACCAACAATGGAATGTTCATGTGCAAAGAGCAAACAGGACTAATTATTACAAAGAGGAGTTGAAGCATGTAGAAATTGTCCACTTCAATGCCACTTATAATTAGTGCTTGTCTCACTTGGATTATCATGTCAATGCATAAGGCACAGTTAGAGAACATTGTTACCCAACAATGGCAGCTCTCAGATTTCATGTTTCTGTTATACATCCCCATAGGTTGAACTGAGTCTGTGCAATATTTAAGGCCCTAGAGAAGAATTCACCCACTTTGCACCACTCACTCTCCCTGATTAAGCTGTTCTGCAGGGAAACGGCTTACTTTTTCAAATGCTTGCTTTTTGTTCCTTGGATAAGCAGCAGACATATTTCTGAGTGCAGCATTTCTTTTGAACTGTACTCATGACCTAAAGAGATTCTAGGGATCAGCTCAGGGTATCCACTTGAATTGATCTTCTTCATCTCTATTGCAACATTACTGGCAGACGTTCACAGTCAGATTTCATTCTGTCTGACTGAGAGAAACGGAGGAATTTGGCTTTCTGAACCAAGACCACATTATGGAAGTGTCTGCACTCAGTTGCAAAAGATTGTGAATGAGGAGGAGACACGGGCATTATATGATCCAGGATGTGAGGTTGTAGGGTTAGGTTATGGTGGTGGTAACCAAACCTTAATATTGTGTGGGTACTAGACAACCTTGAAATCCCTATAATGTGATGGTCTGGGGACTCTTACCATATAGATTGTCAAAAATCTTGTTATATGTCCGATACAGAAGCAATAGAACTCATTCACTTAATATAGATTTAATGAGCATATACTATGTGGTATTTAGAGCTCTACTCTTGTTGGAGAAGTGAATAAAGTACTCCAAAGATGGTCAACGGGGCTCAAACAGACTCTGGTCACTAGCTTAGAGACCTCGCTTCTGGGTTCTTCTTCCTTTCTTTAGTGCATGTGCGAAAACCCCCACAGATAAGGAAGCTGACGACTATAAATTACCCTCCCCACTTGACTCTATGCTCAGACGTTTGGTGAGCCAAACTCTCTGTCCAAACTCTCTGAGTGCCACTTGGTTTTTCCTCCAGTGTTCCAGCCTGGTTCGAAAACATACTAGATTGCTGACCAGGAAACCCAAACGCACTAGCCCATTGTTGCCCCCGGTTTGGGAGAAGGGCGAGGTGGTGGCAAAGCAAAGTCTCGAAAGGGAGAAAGTGCATGCTCTGCCTGAATTTCCTCAGCCTACTTCTCCGTTGTTTTAGGCAGGTCCTGCTCCATGGAACTGGTAAGGATGGGGCCCCGAAGTGTCAGGCATACCCAAAAGGGCGGAAGGGGGACATGATCAATCCCCAGAGGACTTAATAGGTGTCCCAGGTAAAAAATTTTGTGGAAGGAAATGTAAAGGACTCTGGTGTGCGTGTGTGTGCATGTGTGTGCGTGTGTGTGTGTGTGTGTGTGCGTGCGTGTGTGTGTGTGTGTGTGTGTGTGTGTGACAGAGAGAGAGAGAGAGAGAGAGAGAGAGAGAGAGAGAGAGAGAGAGAGAGAGAGAGGATGTGCAGCTAAGCCAGGGTTGCCAGTCGAGTTAGAGTTTGTGGCTTCATGGACGGGCACCCTTAAGGACCCCAAAAGTCTATGGAGTCTGAATGGGCTCCCCTGTGTCATTGTGAGAGTATAAAGTCGAGGGCAGTATCAGATCAGTTGCCCATCACAAGTCACAAAGCCGAGTCCACTATAGTCAAACCTCTCCTAAACATTCCCTCAGGAATAGGACCAGAGGAGTATCTGAATAGTCCTGTCATCTAGCGGTATATCCTAACTTTGTCTGTCTTTGTGACACCAAATATGAGAAAGAAATTAATAATGGGATGAAAACACAGTAAGCCTACGATTTTAGAGGTCGTGATCAAAAAATGTTAAAATGGGTTTTCAGGTTACCATGGGGTGACAACGACACCCAAGAAGTTAAGGAAATTTTGTGAACTAGAATGGCCCACATTCAATGTAGGATGGCCTCCAGAAGGGACGTTAGATACTCAAATAGTGCAGCAGGTTTGGCTAATAGTCACTGGGAAACCAGGGCACCCTGATCAATTTCCATACATTAACTCCTGGCTTGAAATTGCCCCAAATCTACTGCCTTGAAGTGATCATCATTAGCAAGCAGAGCCAGGCAAAGGTTTAGCCACCTTATATGGAGGCTCCCACAGGGAGCCAAAGAAGCGACCCACTGCTCCTCTAATATTTGAAGGAGATATGGAGGAAAATATTGTATTTCCACCTCCTCATGACTCTTCAAGCTCTCTGAGCTTGAGATTCCTCCTGCATCTGTCTCTCCAGCCACAGCCAGAGTCAGTGCAGTTGCCACTGCAGTCAATGCCCCCCAACTCCCTGCTGCTCTCAGACCCAGATAACCCACCCCAAAATGGGCCAGCAGCCAGACTGCGCAACAGACACAGACCTAAAACTCTCCGAATGTATGTAACGGAGACAAGAGAGCCTGAAAGACAGAATGAGGATGGACCAGTCCAGACCAGCCATTCCATGATGTGTTATCTACCTTCCTCTACAACCGACCTCCTCAATTGGAAACACAACACTCCACCATACTCCGAAAAGCCACAAGCAATGGTTGACTTGATGGAGTCCCTCCTCCAGACCTACTGACAGACTTGGGAAGATTGTCAACAGTTACTCCATACTTTGTTGAATTAAAAATAAGGATGACAGAAACATGACAGTACACAGAAGATCACACATCTCCAGGAATCAATAACCCTACTGTCTGGGCTCAAGCTGCATCCCTGAAGAACCCACAACATGGGATTTCACCACAGAAGGAGGACAGGGTCATGTCTGAGGATACCAGGAAGCCCTCCTTCAGGGAGTCTGAGCTGGAGTCAACAATCCCATGAACATGACTAAAATATCATCAGTCACACAGCACCCTGGGGAGTCTCCCGGAGACTGCTATGAAAGATTCTGTGAGGCGTACCATGTATACGTCCCGTTTGACCCTGTGGCACCAGAAAGTCAACAGATGGTAAATACCTCTTTTGTGGCACAGGCTGCTCCACATATCCGACGAAAACTCCAGAGGTTGGAGGGCTTTGCTAGATGAATATCACTCAGCTGTTAAAGGCCGTCAATGCAGTTTTCACGAACAGAAATTTTCAGCTGAAAGAGAAGTGAAGTCTAAAAAAGAAGGCCACCTTTCTCACAGCAGAACTAAAGAACAGATGCTGCTGTTTTTTAGTAGCATCGAAAAACCCCAACCACAAAAGGGGGGAAGCCCATAGCCCCCTTCGTAAGGGACCAGTGTGCATACTGCAAAGGCAAGGGAAACTGTAAGAATGTCCGAATTGGATGGGGACCTCAAAACCCAGCCAATATCTGGAGGAACCTCGAGGTGAGAACCTTCTTGATCTGGCCGGGGTAGCATTGGACTGAGGGGCACCAGACTCTTTCTTTCTTGGCCCCCATGAACCCACGGCTGAAATGAGGTGGAGGGCTGAACAATAACTTTCATGGTTGAAATACTTTTCAACTGGGGCTGAATACTCCTTGGTTACTTCCCTGGTAGCGCCCATAGGCCAAAAGACAGCAACCATACTTGGGGCTACTGGGACACAGGCAATGCAACAGCCCTTCTGTCAAGCTCAACAAGGTGCACTTGGGGGTCACAAGGTCCGGCATGAGTTCCTCTACTTACTTGACTGCCTGATTGCTCTACTGGGTCGCGATCTACTCTCCAATCTTGGGGCCCAGATACCTTTTGAACCCACTGGACACACTAGCTCCAATTAAACCCAAGGCAGAAGGAAACCCTGGTCTTGGCGATACCCCTGCCAAGGGAAGAAGAATGGAGACTATTCTGTACCCAGGCCTTACCTTGTCGCCCCTAAGAATTCAGGCTTACATTCCCCTCCCTTTGGGATGATGATAACCCGCCTGAAATAGCTTGGAATCGGGTCCCAATCATTGTCGACCTGATCCCTGCAGCTCAACCTGAGACACCAAGGCGGTACCCCCTTCCACTAGAGGCTAGAATGGGCATACAAGAGCACCTGACCAAGCTCAGAGAAAGAGGTATTCTAACTGAGTGCCAATCAGTTTGGAATACCTCACTCTTGCCAGGCAAGAAGCCAGGAGGAGGACAACAACCAGTACAGGATTTGAGGGCCATTAGCAAAGTGACTGTTTCCTTACACCCAGTCATTCCGAACCCTCAGTATACTCTCCTCAGCCAAATTCCGTGGTCAGCCAGAAGGGTTGCGTGCTTCGATCTGAAGGATGCTTTCTTCTGCCTCTGCCTGGCTCCACAAAGGCAATCATTGTTTGCCTTTGAATGGAGTGAGCCCGTTAAGTGTGCCAGATGCAGCTGGCCTGGACACTACTTTCCCAAGGTTTCAACAACTCGCCCATTCTTCTGCGGGAAGCCCTAGGTTCAGATCTCGCTGACTTTCCGAAGAAAACCGCAGGGTATGTCCTTCTTCAATACGTAGAAGACCTCCTTTCCAGTGACACCCAGGAAGACTGTATGAAAGGTACACAGGCCCTCCTACAGCTCTGATCCTACTTGGGGTACCAGGCCTCTTGGAAAAAGGCACAGATTCGTTAGCAGGGCCAATACTTAGGTTCCCTCCTCACAAAAGGAAATAGAAAACGAGGACCGGAAAGGAAGAAAATGTGGCACCACACTGCCCCAGCCCCAAACAAAACGAGGCTTGTGTGAATGTTTAGGGGCCAGAGGGTTCTGTCGCATTGGGAATCCTCAGATGCTCAGCCATAGTGAGGTCCCTCTATGACCTGTTGGGAGGACCAAACTGGGAGCCCCTTGCATGGACTGAGGAGGTGAGGGCTGCTTTCACAGAAATAAATTTGGCTCTGGGACAAGCCCCAGCCCTTCGTTTGCCTGACATAGACAGACCCTTTAACTTCTTCACACGAAAGGGAGTGCTCACTCAGAGCATGGTGCCTCGGCAATGGCCAGTGTTCTAACTCTCAAAAAAAAAAAAAGTTGATCCTGAGGCTGGAGGATGGCCCCTGTGTCTCAGAGCTCAGAGCCACAGTCCTGCTCATCAAGGTTGCAGACAAGCTCACACTGGGCCAAACGTTTAATGTTAAGGTCCCAACACGGTCGTCTGGCTCACAAGCACCCAAGGATATCATTTCCTCTCCATTTCTCAGCTGACACAATCCCAAGGCCTTCTCTATGAGAACCCAAGGCTCACTCTTGAAACAGTGTTCTCGAAACAGAACACTAAACCTGGCCACCTTCCTTCTCAAAGAGGAGGGAGAACCTGACCATGACTGTTCTGGAGTAGTGGATGAAGTCTACGCCAGCTTTCTAGACTTCCAAGACCAGGGTATAACAAGCCCAGAGATTACCCCGTTCAGCGATGGGACCAGCTATTTAGAGGAGTGCAGCCAAAGAGCAGGGTATGCGGTCATCACAACACGGAAGCTCGGAAAGCCATGGCCTTGTCGGAAGGATGGTCGGCACAATGGGCTGGACTCAGTACGCCTTAACCTGAGCCATCATCGTCAGCAAAGGTAAATGAGTTAACATTTACATCGATTCCCCGTATGGCTTCGCTACTGTGCATGTACATGGGGCCATCTATAAAGAAAAAAGCCTCCTTACCGCATCAGAGAAAACTATCAAAAACGAGGAAGAAATACTAAAGCTTCTTGAGACCATATGGCTACCAGTCAAAGTAGCTATCCTACACTGTAAGGGACCTCAGAAATGAGATGACCCCATAAATCAAGGAAATCACCTGGCCGACAAAACAGCCAGAGTGGCTGCCTGAGGTGACCTAGGTGACGCTCCTCCCTACACTCTGACTCTTGCGCCCCAGAAGGAAGCCTCCCCACCCATGGACACAAGTGAAGAAAGAAGTTGGGCCTCGACAGAAGTGGGCACACTAAGCAAAGACGGATGGTGAGTCTTGTCCCGTCATCTATGTGAAAGCACCTAGTGAAGGAAGATAACTAACTCACCCTCTTAGGGAAAACTGCTCTAGAGGTCCTCCTCAAAAGAACTACGATATCAGCCAGCTGCCGGTTTATGCCAGGCTGTCAGTGAATAATGTGTAACGTGTGCCAAAAACAATGCTTGCTCGGCTCCACGGCCCGTGCCTGGCTCACAAAGGATGGACTTAGGGGCGGACTTTACCAACATACAACCAAATAAAGGGTTGAGGTACCTCCTTGTAATAATCTGCACCAATTTGGGATGCGTCCAAGCTTTCCAGACCAGAATGGAATGAAGTCACGAGGTGGCCTAGGCTCTTCTATGGGAGATTAGGCTTAACCACACACAGTAATAATGGGCCTGCCTTTGGAGCGGACATTATACGAACCCTAACAAAGTCCCTTAACATTGCCTGGAAACTGCACACTGCTTAACGCCCCCAGGGCTCAGGGAAAGGTAGAGCAGATGAACTGCACCCTCAAGGAAACCGTGGCCAAGTTCCACCAAGAGACTAACCCCCCATGGCCAGATTTGATTCGGCTGGTCCTCCTGTGTGCCCAATGCCCGCCAGGGGCACTGGGATTCTTCCCTTTTGAGTTATTTTATGGGCGATCCTCCCCCCCCCCCCACTCCCAGGCGCACACACACACATTTAGGAAAGCTCCAAGGAGACCTAAACCAGATTGCAACAAGGAAATAAGATAACAGCTCCAGAACTTGGGGATGTCCTAAACAAGTTAGAGATACATCATAGAGAGGGTCACAATTTCCTTAGGGACCCCGTTCACTTCTTTCAGCCAGAAGAATCGGTGTGGGTCAAAGATTGGAAGAAGGAACCTTTTATACCATAGTGGACTGGGCCTCACACTGTTATTCTAACAACTCCTACAGCCCCCAAAACTTCAGGTATCACCCCATGGGTCCATCACTCCACAGTTAAGAAGTCCAACTCAGAAGAACCCACAACCTGGCGAAGTGATCCAGATCCAGTCATCCCTCTTAACCTTCCCTCAAAAGGGAACTGACCCCTGAGGTTTCCAGCCCTGCTCCAGCCACACCATGGGAGATGGCTGGCCTGCACACAGCAGAAGCTTGAAGAATCAATGCGTGAACCAAGCCCAGGGGTTTGAATGCAACTCTGCCAACCCTTGCCCCTTACTGGTGTCATAAGCCTGGTCTTACTTCTTACTGTTGGGCTGATAGAGACCGTGCCAACAAGCTGGACATGGTGCAAAAGATGCATCCTGCGCCTCACATACCTTCTCTGGATGGGAGGGTTACCAAGCATTGCCTGTGTATTATGATAACCGCTCTCACCCTCACAACTGCCGCTTATCCACTTTGCCCCCACAATTGTCATGGGACAATAAGGGGGTCCAGGGGGTTCAGCACCTTTCCCTCCTTCCACAAAGATTGCTACATGGGAAAAACACCCACTCTCTGTCAGTCATCTGGTGCCCCAAGTACTAAGTATTGGACCCAGGATATAACCAAACTATCAGTAACCCATGTCACAACAAGGGCCTCCAGAGAGGGAAGCGAGCTGGCTACACTTACTTTCCTCAATGGGGAATCTCGAACAGGGGAGGGCTGCACTACAGGGCCCTTCAAAAAGTTATAAAGCATACTCAGGATAGGGTAATACAAGCCATAAAGGTTACCACTCTGCCACCAGCGTACCAACGTTTGAAACTTCAGCCGTCAATCAGATGCCTACCAATTCCTCACTCCAGTATTGGGCTGACACTGCTCTACTAGTCCTCCATAAGATAGATAATCACATGCAAACCTGCTGGATGTGCTTGCCCCTCAGCCAGAGGACTTACTTAGCTACTCCAATCCATTTGACCTAGGAAGCTCCTGAAAACCTGAAAAGCAACACCTCTGTCTCAATTGGACCCCTGGCCACTAGGGTCCATCTCCCAATGCTGACAATCTAATCCGTACAGTCCCTGAATTCCCTCCCTAGGAAGAAGAGATAGAACCTTAATGAGGACTACAACCCTATTTTGCACCCTTGGGGTGTTCTATCTGTGTTCTAATTCGGCCTATCGATGCTTAGAGGCCAACTGGACTCCGAAATGTTATTCCATCTTCCGGACCCCAGAGATATTTGCATACACTGAAGATCAGTTCCTAACAACCTTTAGCCCCAAGTCTCAGGCTAAACGGGCAGTCCTGCTACCCATTCTGATAGGGTCAGAAATTGTGACAGGAATAGGAACTGGATAAGGGGGCATAGTTTTATGCATAGGACTGTACCATAGATTATCTCAAGAGCTAAATGAAGACATGGAACGGGTGGCCGATTCTCTGGTAACTTTACAAAACCAAATAAACTCTCTGGTGACAGTAACCCCCCAAAATAGACAGGCCCCCGACCTCCTCACATCAGAAAATGGAGGACTTGCAAATTTTGGGTGGAGGAATGCTGCTATTTTTTAAACCAGTCAGAAATACTCACAACTAAGGTTAAGGAACTAATAATAATAATAATAATAATAATAATAATAATAATAATAATAATAATAATAATAATAATAATAATTCAACATAGACAACAGGAAAGTAGCAATCAATGGAACAAATGAGATCTCACGGATTGGAATCCTGGCTTCCTGTCCTGGCGGGGCCCCTCTTCTCCATAATTTTATTTGTACCCATTGGCCCCTGTATACTGAATACCAGAATACATTTTATTGAAAACACTGTTGCTCGCCAAACTACTGCAGGCATCTTAGCCTTCTGAGGGTACCAACCTAAAAAACTGAAATCTGATACCTACGAAAAGGTTTCTTAAAAGGCATAAAATGGGATAATGTTGGAGAAGTGAATAAAATACTGCACCATAGATGGCCAGTGGGACTAAAATGAACTCTGGTCTCTATCTTAGAGACCCCACCTCCTGGTTCTTCTTCCTTTGTTTTCTGTGTGCAGGAAAACCCCCACAGATATGGCAGCTGATGACTGTAAATATCCTGCCCCACTTGCATTCAGCGCTCAGACGTTAGGAGAAACAGGGTCCTCTGAGCCCGCCGTTCCACCAAGATCTGCAATCCAAAGAAGATCTCCGAGCGCCACTTGGTTTTTCCGCCAGCGTTCCAGCCTGGTTCTGGACCATTATAAACACAGAAGTGAGCAAGACAGACCAAGTCCCTTCTTATACAGTATAAGGAGGCAGAGGACCATGAACTGGTAAACAAGTAATGAACAAGTGTACAAGGGTAATGGGGTGCTGGGACTCAACCAGCTCCAAGTTGTCGAAAGCAAACATATGCTATATCACCCATCTCATGTATGGATCATAGTTCTAAGTGTTGTGACATTTATAATTGATACACGTGATAACTGCCAGGGTATTTCCCCTTTTCCCAAGTTACATTTATTTTGAAGAACTTATGTGAGGGTATGAAAGATACTGGCGATTCCGAGAATCAGTAGATGCTGGGGGACCAGGTTTGAAATAGCAGCCCCAGAGGTCAAAAGACACAATATCCAATCATGTTTGTTTTTTTTTAACAACTTCATTAATGTTTAACTGATATACACAAACTGTAGATATTTAAAGTACGTAATTGGTGGAGCACCTGGATGGCTGTCACTTGAGCATCGACTCTTGATTTTGGCTCAGGTCATGATCCCAGGTTCGATTAAGCCCTTTATTGGGCTCCATGCTAAGCATGGAGTCTGCTTAAGATTCTCTCTTTCTCCCTTGCCTCTCTCCCCCACTTATGAACGCTTCACCTCTCTCTCTGAAAAAAAAATCCCTAATAAATAAATTACTTAATTCATAATTAATAATTAATACTAATACTAATACTAATAGATACAACTACATAATTTGGTAAATTTTTGTCACATATCCACCAATGTATACATAACAAGGAAAAGAATATGTCTGTCAGCACTAAAAATGTCCTAGTATCCCTGAGATATCCCTCCATCCCCCACGTCTTCCTGATTCCCATTCCTAGGCAATCTCTGGTCTGTTTTCTGTCCCTACATATTATCTTGCATTTTCAGGATACTATACAAATAAAATTATATAAGACATACTCCTTATTATTTAGGAGTGGGGAATTAACTTCTTTCACTTAGCATTTTGAAGATTATCCATAGTGTTGTGCGTATCAGTAGTCTGTTACTACTTTGTTTATCCGTTCACATGTCTGTGGACATTTGTATTATTTCCACATGTGGCGTATTTATTTCTTTTTATGACAGAGAGAGAGTGAGAGAGAGGGAGTGAGAAGGAGAGAGGAGGGTGGAAGGAGAGGTGGGGGAGAGATAGGGAAAGGGAGATGGAGAGGGACAGGGAGATAGAGAGGGAGAGGCAGAGGGGGAGGGAGAGAGAAAGAGAAAGAGAGAGCAGAGGGAAAGAGAAAAGAATCTTAAGCAGCCTACATACTTAGTGTGGAGCTCCATGTGAGTCTCAATATCACGACCCTGGGATAATGACCCAAGCAGAAATCAAGAAATCTACCAACTGAGGATCTACCAACTGAGGAACCAGGTGCTCCTTAGTCTATTGAAAACAAAGCTTCTATAAACATTCATTTTTTTCTTTTCTTTTCTTTTTGTTTCTTTTCTTTTCATTTCTTTTCTTCTCTTTTCTTTTTTTCTTTTCTTTTCTTTTTTTTTTTTTTTTTGTATGATCGTATACTTTGATCGCTCTAGGGAAAATATTTGAGAGTAGATTTGGCTGAGTCATAGAATAGGTTGCATGTTCAGCTTTTTAGGATACTGTCAAAATGTTTGCCCTGGTAGTTTTATCACTTTGACATTCTCATCAGCAATGTGTGAGAATTCCAGTTCTTTCAGATCCTAGCTAACACTTCGGAGCCCTGTCTTGATTTTAGACAACTTGTAGGCATGAAGTAGTAGTTGATCTCATTGTATCTCATTTATCTCATTGTAGTTTACCTTTGCATTTCCGCTCATGATGCTGAACACATTTTCATGTGTGTATCTGCTGTACATATATCTTTTTTGGTAATGTGTCTTTTCAAATCTTTTGCCTTTTTTTGGGATTATTTGGCTTCAGAATATTGAATCTTGCGGATTGCCCATATGTTCTAGATATAAGTCCCATTTCACATAGATGATTGGTAAATATATTCTCCCAGTCTCAGTATTGTGATTTCAAAGTCTTGGTTCTTTGAAAAGCAAAAGTTTTAGTGTGATAAAATCCAATCATATTTTTTTCTTGTAATGAATCATATTGTTGGTGGTGTAGCTAAGAAATGTTTGCCTAACCGAAGATCATAATGGTTTCCTACTTTAGGTACTTTAAAAATGTTATCCTACTGTATTCTAGATTGCATTGGTTCTGATGAGAAATCTTTTCCCTCCCTTTCCCTGGATGAAAGCAATTTGACTGTGGGGTGCCTTGGTGTAGTTTTCCTCATATATCCTGTCTTTGAAGTTCATTGACCTTATTGGAACTATATATTTTTAGTTTGCATCAACCCTAACAACTATAAATTCAAATTAGTTTCATTATTTATTCAAATTAGTTTTCTTGTCTGTGTTCCTTGGAGATACAATTGCATATACATTGGATTGTTTGCAGGCATATTTTGTCTGTGTGTTTCAAATCAGACGATTTCCATTGCTATGTCTTTAGGTTCATCAACCTTTTTTTCTGCACTGTGTCTATGCCTTTAATTCCATTCAGTAATCATAGACCAGATTGCTTATTTTAGTCATTGCTTTTGTCATGCGAAGTTTGGTTTAGGTCTTACATACCACTTGCATGTCTCTTTTTAACATGCTCATTCTGCCCTATAATTTCTTGGATATACTGATAATAGTTATAATGACTATTTGAATGTTCGGATGTATAAATTATATCATTTGTGTAATTTCTGGGTCAGTGTCAGTTGAGTTCCCCTTCCTTACGTGTCTTATTTTCCTGCTTCTTTGCATGCCCGATAATATTTTATGGGTTGCCAAACATGGTCAGTTTTAGCCTGTCAGATGCTGGATACTTTTAGATTCCTAAAAATATCCTTGCCTTTGTTTTTGGACATAGTTTAGTTACTTACAAATAGCTTGATCTTTTCAGGTCTTTCTTTTTTTTTCTTTTTTTTTTTTAACGTTTATTTATTTTTTTGGGACAGAGAGAGACAGAGCATGAACGGGGGAGGGGCAGAGAGAGAGGGAGACACAGAATCAGAAACAGGCTCCAGGCTCTGAGCCATCAGCCCAGAGCCCGACGCGGGGCTCGAACTCACGGACCGCGAGATCGTGACCTGGCTGAAGTCGGACGCTTAACCGACTGCGCCACCCAGGCGCCCCTTCAGGTCTTTCTTTAAAGACATTTTGGGCAAGGCACAGGCAGCACTTAGTTTAAGGACAATTTTTGTCCAGTAACTGACACAAAAATCAAGTATTCTCCAAATGGCATGTACATTCTGAGGTCTTCCACACTGGCTGTCAGGCATTATTCCTGACCCTGTATGGCAGTGAGTTTTGTTCCTTCCCCTGGTCTCAGTGTCCTCATACACAAGAGTTTATCAATATTCAATTGAATACTCAAGGCAGACCATCTGTTGATCTCTGGAGTTCTTTCTGTGAACAACTTTCTCTTCTTTGGTCCTCTGCTCTGTGAAATATAGCAGTCTTCCTGAATCAGTGACTAACCCTTCCACAATTCAGGGAATATGTTGGGCTATGCCACTTCCTCCTCTCTATACCACAGACTCAATACCGTGCCTAGTCAATAAGCTCGGGCACTATAGGAACCATTTCACTTATTTCCCAATATCAGGGATCACTGCCCTTCACTGCCTGAGTGTGATGTTTTGAGAACAGCTTCTTATATATTTTGTCTACGCTTTTAGCTGCTTCCATAAGGAGTATAAATCTAGTGTTTGTTATTACATTTGGCTGGAAGTAGAAGTGTTAACACCAGTTTACATTTTAGTATTGAGTCTTACTTCTCTGCCTTTGTTCTTGTATCTTTTTTTCTCCTTTGATGACAGATTTAATGTGGACATATGGAGAATGGCCATTGCTAGACAGAGGGAGAAACTAGCGTTGAGCTGGCAGATTGGAAGTATAGTTAGAAAAGAGAAAAAAAGGAAAGAATGAGAATATGCAGTCAAATCTTGAAGAAAGGAATTGATGGCGATTGTCAAAGCCATGTGAAATCCCAGCTCCCCCTTTAATACACATAATATTAGAATTGAAACTAATGTTTTCGACTTGGAAAGCTCAATCGGCCAGTGAGCTTTACTAATTTTTACTGGTCTTCATAACTCCATAACAAAAGCCGAAGTTTGGAATTTTTCACCTTTGTTTTTCAGAGAGAAAAAACACACCAATGTCACCCAGAAAGCAGTGTTTGGGTGAAAACTAGGCGTTTTAAATGATTTTTTTTTTTTACTGCTTTGTTCACATGATTCTTTAGCAGTGTTTGCCTTGGAAGACAACAAACTGTGGCACAGAAGAAAACACACTGGACATGGAGTAGGAGTGTAGGGTTGTTGTCTAACACGGTCATAAACAAGTTATGGGGAAGGCACTTGACTTTCCTAGGTCTCAGTTTCCTCACCTGGAAATTGGAATAAAGACTGCCATATGAAGGGCCATTGTGAGATTAAATGAGATGATGCATGTGCCAGTTTTACAGAGCCTAACAGTTAATATTACATGCAAGGGTCTGGGTATTATTTCTTCTAGAGGGAGGGATTTGCATTTTTTTTCAGTGGAAGGAAAGAGATGAAGATACAACTGGACTATCAAATAAGAGGTGGATTGAGGACTGGCTTACTGGACTACCTCCTTATACTCTTTCACCATCCTGGCCCTGGGCTGCCTCCAAATTGAAGAATCAGTGTCAGAAGACCTGAGATTCCCCCGTAGGTATCTGACCCCAGACAACCTATTAGCCTGTCTTAGCTATTCAAATGAGTGTAATGATGGCTATCATCTGTGGAGCACGTGTTCCGTGTTGTCAGGTGTTGGATTAAGCACCTTGCCAATAGTGTCATTTAATCTTTTTGACCCTTTGTTATTATTTCCATTTTATACATTAGGCAACTGAGTTTCAGATATGTTAAGTAATTGGTCCAAGATAACACACACACGAGTGGGGTGGCTGGGATGGGCACCAACTCTGCTCCTATGCCAACATGCATGCTCTCACCTATGTTACACTGCCTTCCCATGAGCGTGTTAAGGGTTTGGAAAGCTAAGGGCCACCCCTGATAAAGTAACGTGGAGTATTTTGGTGCCCTAGCTAAGGTCTTTTTCCCTTACCTTACCGAAAACATTTTCATATCAACTCAAACACTAGTCCCTGCGCAAGACAACTTTCCTTGAATTTCTCTTAACGCCATACACTGGTCAGAATATAAAAAGCAACGACCTCAGAACTTGAAAGTTAGCAATAGGAGGTGAATGAGGGAAGGGAAGCAAAACAAGAGTGACCCTGAGATGGTTATTATTTCGTGTCTACTCGAGTTGGCCATGGGGTGCCCAACACTAAACATTTTTTCTTGGGATATTTGTAGAGTGTTTCTGGGTGAGATTAGCGTTTGATTTGGTGGACTCAGTAAAGCACTATCGTCCCCAGTGAATGTGGGCAGCATTCAATCACCTGAGGTCCCGAAGAGAACACAGGGTAGAAAAAGGAGGAATCCATGTCCCACCGCTTCTTTTCTCAGCCTTAGAAGGTGATCCCGCTTACAGGCAGAGCAGTGGGTAGGAGTAGGGTTGGTTCCCCGGAAGTGCCTTTGGTGCAACCACCCACAGTGATGTGATTTCCCTGCAGGACTGAAATGAGGGCCCATGTGCGGTTTTGGGTCAGGTCTAGCGTTGGAAGGGCGGAGCCAACGTATGGGTGGGCTAGACTGAAACTGTCTCAGGATCTGCTCTTCCAACTCCATCACGGGCGTGGAGATGTCATGGAGAGAGTGTGACTTCCACTCAGGATTTTCCCCAATGGTAATTGGCCCCAATCCGTTATTTCTTTTAGACGTCCATGCTAGGTGCCTAAGCGCCAGAGCCCAGGCCAGCGTTAGGGTTAGGTCCTAGCTACCTGCATGTAGATTTCCTGGTTTCCCAATACCATTTGTTGAAGAGACAGTCTTGCCCCCATTGTTTTTTTCTTGCCTCCTTTGTTATAGGTTAATTTGCCACATAAGCATGGGTTTATTTCTGGGCTTTCTATTCTGTCCCATCGACCTATGTGGCTGTTTTTGTGTCTCTACCCATACTAATTGGTTTACTTGAAGCTCTGTAGTACATCTTGAAATCTGGGCTTTTGATACCTCCAGCTATGTTTTTGTCTTTCAAGATTATTTTCACGATTCAGGGTCTTTTGCGGTGCCATACAGATTTTAGTATTAGTTGTTTCAGTTCTGTGAAAAGTGCCTTTGGTATCTTGATAGGGATTGCATTGAAACTGTAGAGAGTTATAAGTAATATGGACATTGCAATGATATTAATCCTTCCAGTCCATGATCATGGGATATCTTTCCATTTGTTTGTGTCATCTTCAATTTCATCATTGACTTATGGTTTTCACACTACAGGTCTTTCACTTCTTTGGATAAGATGAGTCGTAGCTATTTTACTCTCCTTCTCTTTTTGGTGCAAATATGAACGCTGTTGTATTCTTAATTTCTCTTTCTGTGACTTCATTATTATTATATAGAAACCCTACCAATTGCTGTGTATCAGTTCCGTATCTGCAACTTTCCTGAATTCGTTTATTACTTCTCCTGGTTTTGGGGGGAAAGTTTTAGGATTTTCTATGCATATTCTTATGTCATCTGCGATAGTGACAGTTTAGCTTGTTTACCAACCTAGATGACTTTAATTTCTTTTTTCTTATCTGATACCTGTGGCTAGGACTTCTAGTGTTATATGAAACAAGAGTGGCAAAAGTAGACATATTTATCTTGTTCTTGATCTTAGAAGGAACGCTCTCAGTTTTTCACCATTGAGATGTTAGGTGTGAACTTTTTAATATAAACATTATATAAAATAATATTTTCATGTGTTGAGGCATGTCTGCCCCCCCGACTTTGTTGAGAATTTTTACCATGGATACATGTTAAATTTTGTCGTATGCTTTTTCTGCATTTATTGGTATAAACATATGATGTTTACCCTCCGTTTTGTTGAGGTGGGATATTATGTTGATTGATTTGATGAGCCATCTTTGTTTCCCTGGAATAAAAGCCACGTAATCATTTTAGTGTGTTGTTGAGTGGAGTTTGATAATATTTTATTATGGATTTTAAAGTCTATTTGGTTTGATATAGGTGTTGCTACCTGGTTCTGAGGTGGTGTTGTTGTTTGATGTTATTTTTGTTGTCCTTGTTGTTGTTTGCTTTCATGTGCATGGGAAATGTATCTCCATCACTTCACTTTCGGTCTGTATGTGTCTAGGTCTGAAGTGAGACTATGCTAGGCAGCATATGGGTGAGTGTTGTTTTTTATCCATCCTGTTACCCTATGTATTTTGACTGGAGCACTTCAGCCATTTATATTTAAAGTAATTGTTGACTGTTATGTACTAATTGTAATTTTGTTCTTTGTTTTCTGGTTGCTTTTGTAGTTCTCTGATTCCTTTTTCCGTACTCTCTTTCTTTTTCTTGATGAACTTGTGTTGTGCTTTCCTTGGCTTTCGTTTTCCTTATTTTTCATGTATTTTGTGTTTTGAGTTTGTTATCACAAGGCTTACATCTAACATCCCAAGGAAACAGCAGTCTATGTTAATTTGGTGGTCACTTAAATATACACACATTCAAGAAATTTAAGAAGACTAACCTTTGGGGCAACTGGGTGGCTCAGGCAGTTAAGTGTGCGATTTCGAGCTCAGGTCATGATCTCACAATACGTGAGTTTGAACCGCACGTTGGACTCTGTGCTGACAGCACAGAGCCTGGAAACTGCTTCAGATTCTCTGCCTCCCCCACTCTCTGTCCCTCCCTGTTAACACTCTGCCTCTCTCTCTCTCTCTCTCTCAAACATGAAATAAAACATATATTTTTTAGTAAAATACAATACAAACAGTAACGTTTTAAAGTCCCTCCTCCATATTTTATTTGTATGTTGTCAGATTTTACATCTTTTTATTCATAATTCTGTAATATCTAATTATGATTTTCCCCGGTTAACATTCCTTGCATTGCTGATTCGTGGTGATAAACTTCTTTATCTTCTGTTTGAGAAACTCTTTATCTCTTTTTTTTCAAATGTTAATGATAATCTTTCCAGACAAAGTTTTTTGGGTCGTGGGATTATCCTTTCAGGCCTTTGAAGATACCATGTCACTCTTTCCCAGCATGCCAACTTTCTGCTGAAAAATCAGCTGACAACTTTAGGTGTTTGTTGAGATCTGTTTTTCAAATCATAGGTAACTTTTGCTTCCCTCTTACAACTTTGAAATTCTTTCTTTATCTTTAAACTTTGACATTTTAATTATTATGTGTCATAGTGTGAGGCTCCTTGGTTTCATCATGTTTGGAACTCTGTGCTTCTTGTCCTAGATGTCTCTTTTCTTCCCTAGTTTGGAAAGTCTTCTGTTATCTTTTCTTCAAATACTTTTGTACCCCTTTTCCTTCTTGTGGAATCCCTAGTATGTGGATTTTTGCTCACTTGATATTTCCAAAGTATCCCTTAACTTATCCTTTAAAAAAAAAATATTTCTGCTGTTTGTTTTGGGTGCTTTCCCTAAATCTGTCTTCCATATCCACTAATATGTCCTTCCTCATGCCGTCTTCTAATGTTGATTCCCTCTAGTGTTCTTTTTTTTCCAGCTATTATCTTCTTGAACTCTGATTTTATGTGTGTTTGGTATATGTTAATTAAGGGTCTCACTTAGTTCTTGTCTTTTCTCTGCAGCCCGGTGAGCATCTTGACCATCATTAATTTATATTCTTTATTTAATTGAGGCAAAATGCTTACCTCCGTTTCAGCTCTTTTCTGGGTTTTTTATTGTTCTTTCTTTTGGAGCATATTTCCATGTCTCTCCATTTGCTTCTCTTTCTGCATTTGTTTCTATAGACTGGCAGAGCAGCTACTTCTCCTACACTTGAAGGAATTGTCATCTACATGATTGGCCCCCTGGGTAGAATCTGTGTGCAAGTTGGTGACATTTGCTGGCTGGCTGAAGCCGTGGCTTGCATGGACTGGGGATCCTGGGGCTTTCTACATAGCAGGCGCCCTGTCAGGATAGTTAAAGCTGAAGTGAACGCAGACTGTGGTGTCCCAGGATTCTGCGTGTTGAGAGTACCCTGGCAGGACAGCTGAAGCTGAAATGAATGCAGGTTGAGGCATGCTGAGGTGCTGTGTACAGGTACCCTTTACAGGGTGGCTAGAACATAAGCAGTCTGGGAGTCAGGATGTCCTTGATCTCTCTATGCAGAGGATTCCTGGGCAAGATAGGTGAAGCTAAAGTGCGTACAAGCTGAAGGCACCTGGGGCTATACATGCAGAGGATACCTTGCCAATATAGTTGAAGCTGAAGTGGATATAAACTAGTGTGTACCAGGACTTTCCACGGAGAGGGTGCCCTGAAGGGGCCGTGGGAGCTGAGGTGGGTTACAGTCCAGGAATGGCTCTTTTTATATGCTAGTTGCTCTTTAAACTGCATTGATTAAGGGGGGAAAAAGCATGTCGTCTGTGTGTGTGTGTGTGTGTGTGTGTGTGTGTGTGTGTGTGTGTGTGTCCAGTGCAATTGGGGCTTGTGTTATTGTGGGCCTGGAACTTACTGAGGCATCAGGCCAGCTATAGCAACTGGACCCTGCTCTGGTCTATGCATTTCAGGTGGATGGAGAATGTGGGGCAGCTGGGTGGCTCAGTGGATCCAGTACCTGACATCAGTTCAGGTCGTGATTTCACAGTTCATGAATTTGAGAACCATTTTGGGCTGGATGCTGTCAGTGTAGAGCCTTCCCTGAATCTTCTGTCCCCTTCTTTCTGCCCCTGCTCTGCTTGTATTCTCTGCTTCTCAAAAATAAGTAAACAGGAAAAAATGTGGATGTAAAATGTAACCCTGCCCCTCTCCTGTCTCTATGACCCAGAGAGAACTCCTGCGGCTCCTCTGACGTTGATAGAGTTCTACTGCTCTCTTTTATATGACATTTGTTCTTTTCAAACTGCCGTGTTTTTTTTTTTTTTCTTTCTGTTTTCTGCCCAAGGACAGAGGAGTCTGTTTCTGGTCCTTCCCCAACTGCCCTTGGCAACATTAGGGGTGAGTGTTTCCTTTGTTACTGTCTCACTGTCTTGCTGTTGTCTTTTGATTTTCTATGTTTTGTTAGGCACCATCTGTGCCGTCAGTCCTCAGCTCCTCAGGAGAAATTGTTACATCAATAGGTGCAATCCCCAGGGAGCTGGACAAATTGGAAGTATACCTTCTGGATGGTTCAGCAGAAAATGTAGTCAGGGAGTTCAGGCACAAGAGCACCTCGCTCCAGGGGACCCAAAAAAGGTGAGGTTTGGCTACTCATTACTGACAAAATCTCAATTCAAAGGAACTAGAGGAGGTGAAACAAATGGGGAACTTATTCAGAGGCCGACACCAGAGATACAGCAGACTCCCATCAAAGACTCTCTGTAAAGTGCTGAGAATACCTCCAGGTTTATGTAAGGAAAATGTGGGATAAAAAGAGGTAGGTACACACAGGTGGTCACTAAGGTCAGGTTGGTCATTGTCTTGGGCTTGAGGGTGGAGTCTTATTGGCTCAGGGAGTCCTTATTGCTAGAGGGGTAGTTTCAGTTCCCATGAGGTGATACTTTGCTTTCAGGTTCCTAAATTAAGAGATAAGCTGAGAGTGGGGAGGGGGCGCCTTGGTGGCTCAGCTGATTTAGCATCCGAATTCAGTTCAGGTCATGATCTCATGGCTACTGGGTTCGTGGCCCACATTGGGCTCTGTGCTGACAGCTCGGAGCCTGGAGCCTGTTTCCGATTCTATGTCTCCCTCTCTCTCTGCCCGTCCCCCAGTTGCGCTCTGTCTCGCTCTGTCTCAATAATAAATAAACATAGAGAAAGAGAGAAGCTGGAAAGAAAAAGTGAATCAATCAGAAAGTTTATGGTCAATGTGGAGGTAGTTGAAACCCTCTTTCGCCTTGGAGGAGTTGAGTTCAAGGCCTTCCTACACAGCCATCTTAAACAGAAACTAGAATAGGGTCCCTCTGAATCCTATTTTGATTGGAGAAAGTTTGCAGAAATCCAAGGAAGGAGACAATAAAAGCAGGGAATCAGCCAGTTCTGTGTTCAAATCAACATAAACACCAGTACCTCCCCTGATGACAAGCGTGGCATGTACAGAAAAAGGCATAGAAAAGGCCTTCGCATTGGAAAAAGTAAAAACAAAAAGTATCTCGATTCTTTCATTTATTGATTTTTCAATTCATATTTTGGAAAGAGAGAATGAGCAGAGACGGGGAGAGAAATAGACAGAGAGAAAGACAGAGAGAGAAGCTTAAGCAGGCTCCATAATTAGCACAGAGCCCCAAACGGGGCTCAATCCCCTGACCATAGGACCATGACCTGAGCTGCTGAACCCAGCAGTCTGGTAGTCAATTCTGGAGCCATTCAGGTGCCCTGAAAACTGCCTCAACTCTTAAATCATGTGATTATCAACATGAAACAAATTCTAAGGTGTATACATCAGTTTTCTAGAACTCAAATATAATTAAATAAGCCCCAGAATACACGGTCAATATATAAAACTCAGTCTCATTTTTACACACAAGCAATGAACAATTAGAATATGAACTGTTTTTTTAAAGAACCATTTAAAACCACACCAAACATTGAAATACTTACATTTAAATCTAACAACCATGCACAGGATCTGTACATGAAAAGCCACAGAAGGCTGATTGGGTAAATCAAGGAAGATATAAATAAATGGAGAGATATACCATATCTATCCATGGAAGTCTCGCTAGTAAGATGTCAATTATCAACTTGATCTAGAGATTCAACATAATCCCAGTCGACATCCCAGGATTTTTTTGTGGATATCAGCAAGCTCATTCTAAAATATGTGTGAAAAGACAAAGGAACGAGAACAGCCAAACAGCTCTGGAAAATAACCAAGTTGGAGAACTCATGTTTCACCATTTTAAGACTTACTATAAACGTCCAGTAATCAAGGCAGTGTGATATTGAAGAAAGATGGACACACAGATCAAGAGATAGAACAGAGAATCCAGAAACTGACCCCATACACAAGCATCCTCACCCAAATTCTGATAATGACATATAGCCAACCTAACAAAAAAGGGAGATAGTCTTTCCCAAGTGTTACTGGAACAATTAAGTGTTCGTATGCAATAGTAATCAATTAACTAAGTTTTAATTTAACTAAGTTAATTTAACTAAGTATTTAATTGTTTAATCAAACGGTTCATTGATTAATTAATTAATTAAAAGAAGCCTTGACCTACATTCATCACTTATACAAATATTCCCTCAAATGGATCATAGATGTAAGTGTAATGTACAAAATTATAAAACATTCTTAAGAAAGAAGGAGTGATGTTGATTCATTGAATCATTCAATAAATACTTTTGGAGCATTTGGAATGAGTCTACGCCCTGAGGATCCACTAGGGAACCAAAGGAGCGAGGACCACTGCGCTCTTGGTGCAGGGAGAGAAGGGTGTAAAGACTGCCAGCAATAGACAAGGTGAAGCGAAATCTGGTCATCCTGTTCCTCCGCCTCACATTACCGGCTGCAGTTCTTTTTATTTCTTAATTCACATTTACTAAACTGTGTCTACACCATGAAAAGCTAATTCTACTTGTAGCAACTAATTGAAGCAAGAAAATGGAACATCCTAAATGATCAATAGCCGCGTTTAAATAAGTTATGCCCTGGGGCGCCTGGGTGGCTCAGTTGGTTGGGCGTCCGACTTTGGCTCTGGTCATGATCTCACGGTCCGTGAGTTTGAGCGCCGCGTTGCGCTCTGTGCTGACAGTTCAGAGCCTGGAGCCTGCTTCGTATTCTGTGTCTCCCTCTCTCTCTGATCCTCCCCCGTTCATGCTCTTTCTCTCTCTGTCTCAAAAATAAATAAACATTTAAAAAATGTTTTTAATAAGTTATGGCATGCTATGTGGACTTTACATTTCATAGCCCTGCAGAACATTTGAGACCTAGCAAAATGCTCGTATCACTAGAGGACCAAATATGGGATTTACAGCTACATAGCAAATTTTGGTTAATGCCTGTACATACCTCTTCCCTGAAGATTATCCACAGTGTTAGAGGTGCTTACCTCCACGGGCGCCTGAATGGCTCAGTCAGTTAAACATCTTGCTCTTGATTCCAGCTCAGTTATGATTTCACAGTGTGTGCAATCAAGCTCCACATTGAGCTCTGCACTGATAGCGTGGAGCCTGCTTATGATTCTATCTCTCTCTCTCCTCCCATCCCCCACTCTTGCTCATCTCTCTCTCGTTCTCTCTCTCTGCCAAAAATACATAAACATAAAAAAGGTGATTAGATGTGCTTATCTCCAGGTGTTTGACTTATGACCATTTTTCTTTCTTTCTTGTTTGTTTTCTAAATTTTCTGCAATAAACTTTAAGACCGCCGTAATCATAAAGTAACATTTCAAATAAATGATTTAGTCTAGTATCAGTTCAATAAATAAAATGTGTCAATTCATAAATTCATTAGGTCCATTCAACATGTCAAGGATAGTTTCAAACAGTCCAGTGTTATTCCTTCAGCAGACTCCCCTCCCACCTGATTTGACGTTGACTCAACCACTTCACCAAGAAAGATTTCTAAACTTTGACCATGTTTGAGTGTTTATAAAAGTTTCCGAAAGCATGCAAGACCTCCTCCTTGCCTTCAAGAAACTTTCAATATTTGAGGGTAGAAAAAACCCAAACACCATACAAAGCACAGTGAGACTTCAAGGTCAAGTTTCATGTAGCAGGAGAAGTCCACTGAGTCGAGATGATCAGTAAAGCCGTCTCAGAGGCATAGCACAAAGAATCTTAAAGGGTGACCAAATTTCTAGTTGGCAGACAGAAAGGAGGATCCATGTGTGGATCCTGAGTAACTTAGCAGAAGACCATGGGGGAGGTGATGCGGGGAAAAAGTTATAGAGAGGGAGGGATGCAAACCATAAGAGACTCTTAAATACCGACAACAGACTGAGGGTTGATGTGGGGTTGGGGAGAGGAGAAAGTGGGTGACGGGCATTGAGGAGGGCACCTGTTGGGCACCTGGTCCAGGTGGCTTCCCTGGCAATTTCTAGCAGACATTTATTTTTAATTTTTTTTTCAACGTTTATTTATTTTTGGGACAGAGAGAGACAGAGCATTAACGGGGGAGGGCAGAGAGAGAGGGAGACACAGAATCGGAAACAGGCTCCAGGCTCTGAGCCATCAGCCCAGAGCCTGACGCGGGGCTCGAACTCACGGACCGCGAGATCGTGACCTGGCTGAAGTCGGACGCTTAACCGACTGCGCCACCCAGGCGCCCCAACTAGCAGACATTTAAAGCAGAGATAATAGCTATCCTTCCCAAGCTGTTCCAAAAAATGGAAATGAAAGGAAAACTTCCAGACGCATTTTATAAAGCCAGCATTACGGTGATTCATAACCAGACAGAGACACAGAAAAACAGGAGAATTACAGGCCAATATCGCTGATGAATAGGGGTGCAGAAATTCTCAACAAGATACTAGCAAATCACATTCAATAGCATATAGGAAGTATTATTCAACACGATCAAGTGGGATTCATTCCTGGCCTGCAGGGCTAGTGCCATATTCACAAATCAATCATTGTGCTACATCACATTAATAAAAGAAAAGATAAGAACCATAGTACATGTCAATAGATGCAGAAAAAAAGTATTTGAGAAAATATCGTATCCTTACTTAATACAAACCCTCAAGAAAGTTGTGATTGAAGGAGACTACTTTAAACATCATAAAAGCCATTTATCAGAAGCCCACAGTAAATATCGTCCTCAAAGCGGAAAACTGAGAGCATTCCCCCTGAGATCAGGAACAAGACAGAGATGTCCACTCTCACCCCGTTTGTTGAACATAGTGTTGGAGGTCTTAGCATCAGTAATCAGACAGTAAATGAAATTAAAGGTATCATCATTTGCAAAGATGAAGTCTAACTTCCACTTTTTGCAGATGGCATGACACTATACATGGAATTTCCGACAGACTCCATCAAAAGTCCGCTAGTACTGATACATGAATTTGGCCATGTTGCAGGGTACAAAATCAATGTACAGAAATTGGTTGCGTTTTATACACCAATAATGAAGCAACAGAAAGAGAAATAAAGAAACGGATACTATATACAATGCACCAAGTGTCTCAAAATACGTAGCAATAAACCTAACCAAAGAGGTAAAAGATCTGTATGCTGAAAACTATAGAAGTCTTGTGAAGGAAATTGAAGAAGATACAGAGAAAGTGAAAAACATTCCATGCTCGTGGATTGGAAGAATAAATATTGGCGAAATATCAATACGACCCAACGCAGTCCTCACATTATAGGCAGCCCCAATCACATTGCACCAGCATCCTTCTCCAAGCTGGAACAAGCAATCATAAAATGTGTATGGAAACACAAAAGACCCTGAATAGCCAAAGTAATGCTGAAGAAGAAAACCAAAGTGAGAGGCACCACAATGCCACACTTTAGCCTCTACCACAAAGCTATAACCATCAAGACAGCATAGTATTGGCACAGAAACAAATACATAGACTTAATGGCATAGTTTAGAGACCCCAGAATTGGACCCACATACGTATGGCCAACTAATCTTTGACAAAGCAGGAAAGAATATCCAATGGAAAAAAAGTCTGTTTAACAAATGGTGCTAAGAGAAGTGGACATCAACATGCAGAAGAATGAAACTAGACAAGTTTCTTACACCACTCACAAAAATAAACTCACAATGGATGAAGGGCCTGAATGTGAGTCAGGAAACCATCAAACCCTGGAGGAGAAAGCAGGAAACATCCTCTTTGAACTCAGCATCAGCAAGTTCTTAGCTGACACATCTCCAAAGGCAAGGGAATTAAAAGCAAAATGAACTATTGGGACATCATCAAAATAAAAATCTTCTCCACAATGAAGGAAATAATCAACAAAACTAAAAGGTAACTGACTGAATGGGAAAAGATGTGTGCAAAAGTCATACTGGATAATTGGCTAGTATCCAAAACCTGTAAAATGAACTCACCAACTCCACACCCGGAAAACAAAAAATCCAGTGAAGAAATGGGCAGAAGACTTGAACAGACACTGTTCTAAAAAAGACATCCAGATTGTCAAGAGACACATGAAAAGATGCTCAACAGCACTCCTCGTCAGGGAAATCCAAAGCAAAACCGCACTGAGATACCACCTCATGCCAGTCAGAGTGGCTAAAATGAGCAAATTAGAAGACTATAGATGCTGGTGAGGATGTGGAGAAACAGGAACCCTCTTGCACTGTTGGTGGGAATGCATGCTGGTGCAGCCGCTCTGGAAAACAGTGTGGAGGTTCCTCAAATCAGTAAAAATAGATCTACCCTAAGACCCAGCAATAACACTGCTAGGAATTTACCCAAGGGGTCCAGGAGTGCGGAGACATAGGGGCGCATGTACCCCAATGTTTATAGCACTACTTTCAACAACAGCCAAACTATGGAAAGAGCCCAGCTGTCTATCAACTGACAAGTGGATAAAGAAGTTGTGGTTTATGTATACCATGGAATACTACTTGGCAATGAGAAAGAACGAAATCTGGCCATTTGGAGCAACGTGGATGGAACTGAGGGGTATGATGCTACGTGAAATAAGTCAGGCGGAGAAAGACAGATACCATATGTTTTCATCCATGTGTGGATCCTGAGAAACTTAGCAGAGGACCATGGGGGAGGTGATGCAGGGAAAAAGTTATAGAGAGGGAGGGAGGCAAAGCATAAGAGACTCTTAAATACGGACAACAGACTGAGGGTTGACGTGGGTTTGGGGAGAGGGGAAAGTGGGTGACGGGCATCGAGGAGGGCACCTGTTGGGATGAACACTGGGTGTTGCGTGGAAACCAATTTGAAAATAAATGACATTTAATGAAAAAGGAAATCCAGGGGTTGCTCCTACTGAATATGAGGATAGCTTTCCATTTTCAGCACTTTCTGAACGTGAGGTAGTACTGGCTTAAGGTGCATAGAGGAAAGTTTTGTTTGTGTGTTTAAGAAAAGGAGTTGAGTAAAGACAGAGGCCTCTCACATGTATCACGTTGACCTTGGCAAGTGTCTCTTCTGATTGTTACCATGACTTATCCCTTTTATTGATTCACATAGTTTGGTGTCATCCTTTCATGAGGAAGTGGATTTCAATTGATCATGGTAGGTGGTCCTTGTAATATTTTGTGAATTATTTGTGTATGTGGTGATGATGGATGGACCATGCTGGTGGCTTTTGAAAGCACTTACACGGACCGTGTAACACGTTTTCTACCCATGGAATCCCATACGGTCTTTTACTACCTTGTGTATGACTTACCTAAATATCATGAATTGGTAGGTACTGAATAGGTTTTAGTGGCACTGAGTGCCCTCATGGCCACTCACGCAGAATTCGTTGACTCTTTGCTCTTAAGCACACAATGACTCGGTCTTCCTTAAGCTGCGTGAAAGTGAGCATGCATACTAACTATGCAAACTGTTTGCTGCTGCTGTGAAGAACAGCTTCCTGAAGTGTGAGCTATAGGCACAGACATATGGACCCCTAAGCAAGGCACAGTATATCTGTATTCTTTGAAAGAGTAGAGTAGTTACTTCAATTTGGCTTTCAGTGCGTTGCATGACAAGGCATTTAATTAGCTAAAACCCTCTTACAGTCATGTTTGATTGCAAGTTGTGTGTACTCTCCACTGCGAAGTGTCATCTCATGATAGATGGAATTAATGGAGGTGAGGCATCAGTGCATTCACGTCGAGGACAACCCTCTTGAACTCGTCAAGAACTATGGGCCTTTTCAGGTAAGATTACGTGCAGGTCTTTCTCAAGGGCACAATCTTAAACACAGCCCAACCTAAGGCAGCTTTCGGCATTCGGCAGTGATAGGATAGGCAACATTGTGACCTCACAAAGTGCCTGGTGTCCTAGCAACAGCGGTGTAACTCTCACAGCCTGCTGCCTGATTTGGCTTCATGGTAGGAAATTCATCAGGGCCTGGCGGCGGCGGCCAGACCTGGCAAGCGCGGGCGGCCCCTAGCGGCCTCACCTCCTGAGCCGCATGAAGAGGCGGCGGCGCAGGCCCCGGGAGGCCCTGGCCCCGGCTGCCCGGGGAGGAGCCTCTAGCGATGCAGCATGGGCCGCGCTGGAGGCGCCTGAGGAGAAGGTGGTGTATACGCAGTGGCAACCGTCGCCACTGTCGGTGGCCAACAGCAGCAAGGCGCTGATAGACGCTTTCAAGCTATTCGTGCCCCGCAGCACGGAGTTCATGAGCTCAGACGCGGAGCTCTGGAACTGCCTCTGTAGCCTCAAGCACCAGATCTCCCCCCGCATCCTGCGCAGCAAGGACGTCTATGGCTACTCCTCCCTCCTGGCCCAGGTCCCGGACCCCTGGCACCAGCCCCCCGAGGCCCGCCTCCAGACGCGCCGCCAGCTGCCAGGAGGAGGCGCCACGGAGCCCAGACGGTCTCGGTAGGCCAGAGGAAGGTGCCGCCCCCGCCGCCGCTGTCCCTGGAGTACAGCAGCCCCCGCAAGCCCGCGGCCCCCGGGCCCTGCTCCGTGGGCCGCACCCTGGAGGAGAGTGGGAGGGCGGCCACCCCGACGCAGACCACCTTGCCCACCATCCGCGTAGTCGGCGACGTGTGGGTCGAGAGCAGCCTGGCAGAAGCGCGGCGCCAAGCGCACTAAGTTCTGGGAGTGAACCTGGAACCCGTGGTGAGACTCCGCCGCGTCCCAGTGCCTGGGCGTGAGATGCGGGCCACAGCCGCGCGACATCCCAGCCCCGGGATGGGTTGTGCCTGGAGGGATGAACCAGTGAGAGACGGGCCCAGCGTCGCCTAGTGCACTTTACCGGCGAAGAAGCACCAGACGGTCCTGGCCCGCGCCCCCGGGATGCGGCGCCGCCTTCTGGGACTCCGGGGCAGCTGTGCCCTCTGCTGCCTCCCAGCACGGGTCTGCGGAGGGAGGCGACCCCTGGAGCGCAAGGGAGGTCCCCTTTCTTCCTAACCCCAGATTGAGAGGTCTCCAGGACTGTAGGGGCAGATCCACGATCTCTCTTGTTCCCTCATTGCTCTGAAGTCGTCAGAAGAAGCCATTCCACCCCCACCGTCTCCAAAGGAAATTGCTTCCATGCTTGTGTAATAAAGCTAGAGTTTCTTTGCCATTCACCCACCTCCCGGATCCTCCCGCCAATTTCTTTCTTTCTTTGTGTATATGTGTATGTATATATATCTTCTAGGATGATTTAAATTACATATTCTTTAACTGTTTAGAAGAGGCAGTAGAGAAAAAAGGGTGTGACTTAGGGGTCTGCACTCAGATTAAAATAAGATTCCTGAAGTATAGTATACATTCAAAAGGACATATATTATTTTTTTCATGTTTGTTTATTTTTCAGAGAGAGAGACACCGTGTGAGCAGGGGAGGGCCAGATAGGGAGCCACAGGATCCTACAGGCTCCAGGCTCTGAGCTGTCAGCACAGAACCTGATGCGGGGCTCGAAGTCACAAACCATGGGATCATGACTTGAGCCAAAGTTGGACACTTAAGTGACTAGCCACCCAGGCACGCAGAAAAGAACATATATTATTAAAAGCATTCTGAGCACAGCTTGATGCAATTCAGTTCAATATACTTGAGGAATCAGCACTCATTAAAAAAGGTACCAGGACCCCAAGGGACCACCTGTGCCTCTTTCATTCATGGTCTATCTCTCCTTTGGGACGGCAATTTTTCTGACGTCTTACAAAATATACAATTTTTGCTTGGTTTTGGAGTATATAGAAATGGAATTATGTGTCCTACACCTAGCTTCTTTCACTCAAACTTATGTTAGTGATATTCATGGTATTGTATGTATAGATACTTTGTGCTCATTGGTGTATAGAATTTCATTATATGAATAGTTTACAGTATTTCTGCAACTCTTGGTGGACATTTAGGTAGGTTCTGGCTTAGGGCACTTATGAGTAAAGCTTCAGTGAACATTATAGGACACGTCATTTGGTGAACATTTCTTACAATAGTATTTATTTATCCAGGAGAGAATTTGCTGGGTCACATATCATCTAACTTCTCAGCTTTGGTAAGTTTCCTCCAAACTGTTTCCAAAATGGTTATACCAATTTACACAAACTTCTTTCTATAGTAGTGCCTGCGTAGTGCCTGTGAGCTGTGATTAGTTGATAGCCTTGCCAATACTTGTTAATATGGTCTTTTTCATGTTATCTATTCTGGCAGGTGTACAGATTTTTTTTTATTTGAGAAATATCAATCCAAGTATTGTATAGAAATAGAGAAAAAACAAACAAACAAACAAACAAACAAACAAAACACAGCATCCAAATTGCAGATCAGGACTTGCAATAAAAATATCAAAGCTTTGTTTCCCCCATGAACACCTCTTCCCCAGAGGCAACACTTTCTTTTGTTTTCTTTTTTCTTTTTTTTTAAATCAGGGTTTTTTTCAACAGACCATTTTTTGAGGACAATTTTACACTTATAGACAAATTGTACAAAAAATACAGGTTCCTCACCCCCAGTAGTTTCTATAGTACCTTGCACTAATGTGGATGCATTAATTATAAGTGGTGGATGAGCCATTCTTGACTGACACATTATCATTAGACACATTATCATTAACTAACAGTTAGGGTTTATTTTGTGTTATATAGATACATAAGTTTTGAGAAATGTATAATGGTATGTATCTACTATTGCAGTATCATACAGAATAGTTACACCACCCTAAAGTGCCCTGTGCTCTGCCTATTACCAATTCCTCTCTCCCCCAAACCCTAATAGCCACTGGTCTTTTTTCTGTCTCCGAAGGTGTTTTGTGTTGTTGTTGTTGTTGTCGTTGTTGTTGTTGTCGTCATCGTCGTTGTCGTTGTTTTGTATTCTTTCGTTTTCTTTTGTTTTGTTTTTCCAAAACGTTATCATAGTTGGAAACGTAAAGCAAATGGCTTTTTCGTATTGGATCCCTTCACTTAGTAATCCACACTTAAGTTTCCTCTATGACTTTTAAGTAGCTCCCTTTCTACCTATTTCCTTCCCTCCTCTTCTGTCTCTCTGCCTCCCTTTCATTGAGGGAGTTTATTTTCTAAAACAGCTTTTAAAAAGCTGGTTTACAGAAAAAGACTGGAAAGTGCAGAGTTCCCCTGTTCTCCCTCCTACCCCCCAAAACATAGTTTTCCCTATTGTAAACTTCTTGTGTCAGTGTAGTGCATTTGTTACAATGGATGAGCCCATATGAAAACTATTATTAACTAAAGTCCGAAGTTTAGCTTAGCATTCACTGTGGTGTGCATTTTGCTGAGTTTTGACAAATGCACAATGCCATGATTCAAAACATTTCACTGTCTTAGAAGATGTTTCACTGCCGTAAATATTCCCTGTGCTTCATCGATTATTCATCTCTCCCTTCCCCCCTGAGTCCCTGGCAACCACAGGTCTCTTTACTGTCTCCATTATTTGAGGCAACACTTTTAACAGTTCCAGGTTTATATTCTTTTGTTAGGAATCTTCATGAAGATAAGTAGTATAGTATACTGCTGCTTATTGATTTGTCAGTTTTAAGCACCGTCTACTGACTTCCTATGTGACGTTGACGTATAGGTCGCTTAAGCCACCTGTCTTCTCTCTCCTCACCTTCCGATATATTCCCGAACTTCTATCTGTATACTGTTTCAGTCAGGTCCAGCCAGCCGATGAGTCACTATAGGTATTTTAAACAGTTACACACGTGATGGGAAATCCCAGAAGCCAAACAAAGGATGGCGAAGCAATCAGGAATTAGTATCATCAGAAACCTGTTTCCACCCGCAGAGCTAGAGAAATTCAGAACCATACCTAGCAGGAACTGAGAACATGGGAGAAGAGGCTCTTGGAAAGAAGCTAGAATTTGGAGGAGATAAAATCACTGGTAGGAAGTGGAGTGGGAGAGAGAAAAACCTCTGGGCTTATACCTTCCTCCCTTACTCCCATGAAGCACCCATTGGTCAAACCCTCTGGAAGCCAGTTGGCAAGGAACCAGGAAACACATTCTGTAGGAGAAGTGCAGGAATTGGATGTGAGGCCAAAAAGACATAACGGGTGAAGTTACATATAGGTACTAGTTAGAGTTCTCCAGAGACTCAGTATCAATGGGAATTGGTTCAAAGGATTACAGAGGCTGAGAAGGGCAGACCCAGGAGATCCAGTAATTTAGTTCCAGGCAGACTCCCAAAGCCTAAGAATCAGGAGAGCTGATGATGTATGTTCCATTCCATGTCTGAGCCTGAAGTCAGGAGACCAATATCGCAGCTTGAAGACAGTCAGATAGACACAGTGAATTCTCTCTTACTCTGCCTTTTGTTGTATTCAGGTCTTCAATCGATTAGTTGAGGACACCCAGTGGTTGGCAAGGCAATATGTCTTGCTTAGTCTACTGATATACAGATGTTAATTGTACTAAGAAATGTCCTCACAGACTCACTAAAATAATGTTTAGCCATATATCTGCGTACCCAGTGGCATAGCCCATTTAAAACATGAAATTAACCATCACACGATATAATTTTATGTTTATATGCATGTATGTATGTATGAATGTATGTTATTTGAGAGAGAGAGAGAGAGAGAGAGAGAGAGAGAGAGAGAGAGAGAGAGAATGTTCAAGCAGGAGAAGGGCAGAGAGAGAATTCTGAGGTGTCAGTGCAGAACCTAATGCTCATCTTAGTCTTATGAACTGTGAGATCATCATCTGAGCCAAAATCAAGAGTGGATTGTGAACTCACCGAGCCACTCAGGTACCCCACAAGATGTAATTTTAAAATAGAGACGTATTTGCCTTACCTATACTATCATTTTTCATTCCTTACATTGTAAGATAAAGGTCTTCCTTAACCTTGCTGCACTTTTTCTCTGTCTCCCATCAGCTTTGGGCTTCTGTTTTGTCATTGTGGTTAACACTGCTGTTATGCTCTGCAATCAAGTCTCTTTAGAGGGTTCAAGGTTGATTCTATAACTTGAAAACTAATAAATGGTTTAACTTATTGGGATTATTAAATAATATGCAAACATTAGAATTACTACTCTTTTCCTGGAGTCCTTGGACCTGCTGAATGAGGACATCTCTAGCATCAAGGTGAAATGGATCCTTTCTCTTTGTATTCCATCAGTGCTTTAAACCATGCCATGTTTCACTTGGCTCATTCAGACTAAGACCGTCTTATGGATATTTTCTGGTTCTCCTTAATTTTCTAATTGCACTTCTTTGTTTTATTGCACTCTTTCAGTACTCTCAAATCATGCCACTTATGACATCTTCCTGCTAACCTCTTAGCGGTCTCTCACTGGACTTTTCTTTATTCCTGCCTCATGTAGGTGGTGACTCAGTGGGTCTGCTTCATAGCTTCCTTCCTGTGATTTTCCTCTGCCCCGCTCCCAGTTTGTTTCCATGGTTTCATGGTAATATGGCCATCTGGGAAGTTAGGGAGCATTTAAAAGCCTGGACTCTTGAGCCTGACGGCCTGGGGTTAGACTTTACTTGTTCCACTTACCAACTGTGTAAGTTGGATGTTGGATGAGTTATGTGGTTTCTTTGTAACCCTCTTTCCTCCTCTCGAAGATAATAATGGTAATTGTACATATTTTATAAGTTTGTTGTGTGGTTCATATGTAATAATATATGAAAATAACCCATAATAGTGTCTGGCACAAAAATAAACACTATGTTAGTGTTGCCTATTATTAAGAATAATTTCTCTTTATTTTTTCTCTCCTTGTTTTGTTGGAGTACACCTTCATATAACTTCCTAATGAAGAATGAGTTGAATCAAATGTTCTGAGTCTTTGCACGTCTGAAGATATCTTGAGTCCACTCTCAAATTTAATTGATAATTTTGAAAGGTGTAGAATTGTAGCTTCTTTTTTTTATTTGATTTATTTTTATTTTTTTAAAGTTTACCTCCTAATTAGTTAGCATGTATTGCAACAATCATTTCAGGAGTAGATTCCTCAGTGCCCCTTACCCATTTAGCCCATCCCCCCTCCCACAATCCCTCCAGTGACCCTCAGTTTCTTCTCCATACGTATGAGTCTCTTCTGTTTTGCCCCCTCCCTGATTTTATATAATTTTTGTTTCTCTTCGCTTATGTTCATCTCTTCCACTCATAGAATCCTAGCGTCTAATGGCCAGTTGCCCCTTCCATCGACTTTCCCCTAATCACAACACCATTGGAACTACAATATCTGCTCTTTAGAGTGTTTTTAACTCACTATCACTTCCACCTTCTTCTAGTTTTCAAAATCATTCAGTACGTCTGGCCTATGCTTAAGGAAAAGGGAATGGAGGTCCCCCTTTTGAAGGGCTTAAAAGAGAATTTATGAACATATTTTAGACTGCCACAGCCTGTCTGCTGGCCTCGTACTATTCACTCTCATCCTGCATGAAAAATATCCTCACCCTACCCCAAGTATCCTCCCTCTTAAAGACCCAACCCTTGTAACATCAGCTCAAAGACCAGGATATTTTTATCTAAATTAGGTCCAGGTGTGAATGAGTCTCCTTGGGCGCACTGGTCCTCGACTACACTTTCAATCTGAAGACCTATGAATGAAGACCTATGAATTCAGCATACGACCAACACGGGCATGGTGATAACCAGAATACACACAACAACACACACCCACACATACACACACACACACACACACACACACACACACACACACACACACACACACACACATACACACACACACAGAAAAAAACAAACAAACCAACAAAACACAAACGTTGCTGTTAAAAAGTAAGGAAGGAAGTTATCATGAATGAGTCCCTGGTCCATAGCAATTCTGAAGTTCAGCTGGTACAGGTAGGCAGTCCTTTCATTGGGTCTTAAGGCCGGGGAATGATTTTCCATGGCCCTAGCTCCTCCAGGGTTCTGGCTTTCAACCTCCAAGTCATTCTTCCCTTCTCATGAAAGGTAGCCTGTGTCTACAGCCTTATGGTTGTCTCGACCTACTTCTCATTGTAGGAGTTAGTGGGTCCAAAGCCTTCTTTCATTTTACTCTCTGGGATTAAGGAAACCCTTCTCTTCCATGGACTTTTCCAAACATTTATAAGGAAAAACACTCCTAAACTTCAAGTGATATGGTAACAGAGAGAACCCAGTGTCCCACAGTTTACTCTGCGAGGGTATGCTTATGAGATAGAACGCTGGTATTCTCCAATTCCTAATTCTTCATTTAGGAAACTTTTCTGGCATCTTTTCCCCAACGTCATCTGCTGAGTGATGTTGGTAATAATTTCACCTTCAATAAGAGTGACATTATTGATGTTATCTGTGCTAACAAAAATTGAAATTGTATTTGAATGGCATTGAGTAAGTGCAAGTAGTATCGACTGGGGACGTGTTCAGCTGTCACAGAAAGGCTGCCACCAGTGGCATAATCAAAGAGAGTTTTACTCACAAAGAGGCTGTAGGCTGTGCTCCATTAAGGCAGCAATGTCATCGGCAGCAGGCTGCATGGAATGGCAGAGCTGCCAATTTCTTTATGACCTCCTACAAAATTTTGGAAAAAAGTGTAGCAGCAATTAATATAATACTACCAATGTTTTTACCACTTACCGTCTTCAATGCAGCACATGTGTGAGTATCTCAAGCTCACAGCACATCTGTGAGGTACAATTGTTGATGTCTTCTGGAGGTCATTCGTTCACTTTTTAAGTAAAAAATTAGCTGTCATATGTCTAGGGCATGTGGCTTCACCAAATCCCCTCCTAGGTTTCCTTGGCTTATCAATGCATCAAGCAAACTCATAGGAATTCTAGAATTTAATCCTTGTGGGCCATGGAGAAACCAGTTCTGTCTTATCACATCACATTACATACTCAGGCCATTCAGCATACTCTCAGATGAACCCTTGGAAGGTGCTCCTGTATTAGCGTTGTATTTCTGTTGGCAAGAACCTTGCCTCCTAGGAGGCACGGTAACTTTCATATCTATTAGTAATTCCCAACGAAGTACAAACCAAGAGTTTTCCTTGCCTTCTTGTTGACACGTTATAATGTATACTAAGTTACCACGTTTTCTTGTTTTAATTCTTAGCATCATATACCAACTGCAATATCATCACGGAACAATGGTGGCCCCGCATGTAGCATCATCAGCTGTGGACACTTCAGATATGGCCACGGTAACAGTTAGGGTGGACTCCATCCAGTTCTTGGCCATTGGGCTTGTCTGATTCTCTCCATTTATCTACCTCCCACCCTACACCCCCAGCCCCAGCAGCAGTGAGAATCTGGTTAGTCAGGGAATCTCCAGCAGATACATATGCAGATGCAGATGCAGATGCAGATGCAGATGCAGATCATTTCTCTGGATAATCTTTATGGTTGACTGTGGCCTGGGTAGCAGGACGGGTTCAGACAGAAACACCTGATTTGGGTGCCATCAAGCCGTCTCTGTGCCCCCCTGAGAAATGGGACAGTATGCATTTCAAACACTTCAAGTCTCCACTTCTCCCTGCACACTTCTGTGTTTTGTTGCTTCCATCCACCTACCAAAGCAACCCAAACTTTATACTAAAGAGAGTGGGGCTCGTGTGTCCTTTGCAGATTGGAATGCTGTTACTAGTTTGGGTTATCTTAATAAAAACTGGCACATTACCTAAAAATGTAGAATTCGGTGTGAATTCAGAATCTGTACCTGTAGTAAACCCTCCATGATTCCGTTGATTAGGGAGAGGTATCAGACCATACTGTTAGGAACCCTGCCTTCGAATGCTACAGCTCTATGGACTTTCAAAGCACTATTTTTAACCTGGTTATCCAAAGTCGGTAAGTCTTTGTGAGTATACATTCAGAGCTTTTTTAAGATCTGGATTGTAGTCTCCAATTTTTTCATGACGTAACTAACCCATTGATTCCAAGAGTTCTCTTTATTTTTGAATCATTCTCTTGGGCATTTTACCAAAGCTGTCAAATAAAAAATGTCCTCAATTTGAATATATGAACATTTAAGAGCAGTCACGTGTTCAGTGCCCAAATATTTTATTATTTCCGTTAAGAGTTTATTCTGTCTGTGGACGGTGAAGAAACAAATGCCTGTTTTTGTTTTGTTTTGTTTTGTTTTGTTTGTTTTGGTTTTTTTTCATTTTCCGCACATAAGTAAGTATATGTGCAAGGCAGAATGCTAGGTACCTGTCAAGGGTAATAGGACGTTCAGGAGTGTAAATGAGATTTCTGTCATCAAAAAAAAAAAAAAATTGTTTCATGAACTAAGATAAGCTAAGCTTTAAAAATGAAAGGAAAATAACCATGAACTCGGATAAAATTTAGGCAATGAGGTACTTTTCCCTAGGGCAGCAAGGAGTTATGAGAAATACCATAATCTGTAGAGTTTTTACTAAAAAGCTCTACTGACACAATGATAAAGCTCACCTTTAAAGCTTGCTTAGTGTACTGATTTTATTCCTTTCTTCTTGAAATCTAAAGAAGCTTTTTCTCTTTGGCTGTTAACATGAAATGAAAAGACACTTTCCCCCTATCTTTTCTTCTGCCGTATTTACGCTGAGCTTCTTACAAAAGTCTTTTATGTATTCATTGCTTTTTATCTTCATCCTTTGTCAAAAACAAGCCTTGAGATTGGGAATGATGTGGACTATTTCTAACCCAAGCTCACAGGACTTAAGTTCTCATAAAACCCATCATTTGAGGGGGCATTGAACTCGTATCATGGAGTTCCTTGTGCAGCCCATGGGCAGGATTCCACTGAAAGAATCGATAGCATCGTGGAGACCCTGTCTCTGGAAGGAACTAACACAAATAAGGATTTGACCTTATAGGCTGATTTTCCTAGGAATCTAGGAATCAAGAGGGCCAGAAGTGGGATGGTGGGAGAAGGACACTGTAGAGGGGCTGAATACCCAGGCTCACTTGAAGCCAACTGAGCAGAGGAAGGTTCTGTCCTGCTCTGATGGAGCAGGATAGGGCTGTGGAACCAGGCAGCTTCGTCATCCGGACCGGTGATGCTGCCTAGACTGGAGTAATTCTGGGACAATTCTTGTTGTTTAGACGTATTCTCGCTTCCTCTCTCTTCCCTCCTTTAGGTTGATAACTCTGCTTGTTGGTTTCTTTAAGCAGACATTTATAATCCATTTCTTTGATACATTTCCTATCTATACTTGTATAATTTTCTTTCTCTCTCTCTGGGATAATCAAGCCATCTAGTTTCTCTGTCTGGCTAAACTTATCTTCCTTTCCTTTCCCCACCTCCTTCCTTATTTTCCTTTCTCTCTGTCTGCATTAAGCCATTTCGCCTCCCAGCCTGGTCAATATATATATATATATGTTTTTCCTTTTCCCCACCCCTGTCATTTCTCTCTTTATATGTTTTCTTCCAACAGCAATGCCTCTACCTTGTTCTTTACTTGTAGCTGGTGTGTCTGGTCTGTTTGTTTGTTTTGTTTTGTTTTTTGATTTCAGACTGTTTTCTGTGTGTGTGTGAGCGTGTGTGTGTGTCCATTTATTTCTTTTATTTGCACGTTGCCTTACATGTCTGTTTCCTGTTTGTTGGTTTGTTTCTTTTCCTTTCCAAGGCTACTTCAAGGAACAAATAAAAGCACACCTTGTGGAGGGTCTAAAACATCATGACGAGTAGAGAACTCAAAGAGCCAATGTCACAACAACAGAGAGCAAGGAACACTTTCCAAGAAACACTACCTGCAGGGCTAGAATCTGCAGAGGGCGTGAGCCCCGGTTCCTATAGCAATTCTTGCAGGTGCAGAGCAAATAACAAGCTTGTAAACCTCCTAAGAGAGAGAAATCTAGCCAAAATAATGACACAGAAGAATTCCCCTCAAAAGAAATTCCGGGAAGAAGTGGACAGCTAACGACTTGATCAAAACAGATATAAGCTACATATCAGAATTTAGCATAACAGTCCAAAGATTAATCGTTGGGATTGGCAAAGGCGTAGAAGACAGCATGGAATCAATTATTGTGGAGATCAAGGAAATAAAAAGTAGTCGTGATGAATTCCAATGCTATAAATGAGGTGCAAATTAAAATGGAGGCAGCCACAGCGCGGATTGCAGAGACAGAGGGGAGACTAAATGAATCAGAAGGTAAAAATATGGGGAAAAGGAGGTGAGAAAAAGATAGAGAAAAATTGAGGATCGAGAGGGGAGAATTAGAGAACTAAGTGATGAAATCAAATGGAACAATATCCATATCACAGGATTTCCAGAAGAGACAGAAAAGGGGTGTGAAGATGACCTTGAACAACTCATAGCTGAGAACTTCCACAAGTTGGGGAAGGACCCCGGCATTGAAACCCAACGGGCACACAGAACTCCCTTCAGATGTAACCTGAGTTGATCTTCTGCACAACATAGACTGGTGAAACTGGCAAAATACAAGCATGAAGAGAGAATTCTGAAAGCAGCTAGGGATGAATGGACCTTCACATACAAAGGTAGAGAAGTATTGGGATAGGAGCTGACCCATCTACTGAAATCAGACAAGCTATAGAGGAATAGGGGAATCTTCAATGTGATGAATAGAAAAAATATGCAACCAAGAACCCTTTATCCAGCCAGCCTGCCATTCAGAATCGAAGGAGAGGTAAAGGTCTTCCCAAACAAACCAAAACTGAAGGAATTCACCACCGCTAAACCATCCCTACAAGAGATCCTAAGAGGGATTCCTTGAGGGAAATGTCGCAAGTATCACAAAGTACCACAGACACCAGTACAAGCATGAAAACTTCAGACATCACAATGCCTCGGAACCATCGCTTTCTATAATAACACTGCATGGAAGTGGAATAAATGCTCCAACCAAAACACACAGGGTATCAGAATGGATAATACAAAACAAGACCCATCTGTTTGCTGTTGTACAAGAGACTCATTTCAGACCTGAGGACACCTTACTCTTGAAAGTGGGGGGATGGAGAACTACCTTTCATGCTACTGGGAGTCAAAAGGAAGCTGTAGTAGCCATACCTATATCAGACAAACTTGACCTGAAATTAAAGTTGGCAGCAAGAGATGTTTAAGGACATTATTAAATAATTACAGTGTCTGTCCATCAGGAAGAACTAACAATTATAATGACTATGCACTGAATTCCGAAGCACACAAATATTTAAAACATTTAATCACAAACATGAACAATCTTATTAATAAGAATGTGGTAATTGCAGAGGGCTTTAATACTCAACTTGCAACAATGGACAGAAAATCTAGACAGAATCAGGAAAGAAACAATGGTCCTGAATGATACATTGGACCAGAAGGACGTGACAGATATTTTAGGACTCTACATCCCAGAGCAGTAGAGCACACTCTCTTCTGCAGTGCACGTGGAACATTCTCCAAGAGAGACCACATACTGGGTCGCAAAAAGCCTTCAATAAATATAACAGCATTGAGATGACACCATGCACACTTTGAGATCACAATGTTTGGAGCTTGACATAAAGTACAAGAAAAAGTCTGTTCAACCTCTAAAAGCATGCAGGTTAAAAAACATCCTACTAAAGAACGAATGAGTCAACCAGACAATTACAGAAGAAATTAAAAGACATAAGGAAACAAATAAAAATGAAAACACAAGAATCAACGCGTTTTGAAAAAATTTAATTAAAAAGATGGTAAAAGGGTTACTGAAGCTGAGTTTTGCATACTTGAGACAGCATGTTATGCACTAAGGAGTCTGAGTGCTTGGGGTAAAGGCCATTTCCATAACTTTCTTAGTTCTGTGACCTTGTGCAGTTATAACATCTCCTTCAGCCTCAATTCGTCCCTCTGTACACATGGTCAATTGAGATGCTTTATGAGGTAACGTGCCTGCCACAGGGAAGTGATTGGTAGCTGTACGTTCATTGCTCTGCCCCTCGTATTCCCAGGACTCCTGCCAGGGAGCCTGGAGGCCTGCGTGCTGGCCTGAATCTGCAGCAGTTTCAGGCAAATTGTTCACTTTGTGATTAAGGCTTCCCGTTTCACTGAGCCCTTGATTCACCCCATGTGTTCTGGCATCTGCTGCCCTGCGTGGGTTCCCTCCTCCTTTTTCAGACCCTTACTTGGTGTTGTGGGATAAAGTGATCAGACCACCTGAGCATCAGTTATTAGCAATAAGCGTGACTCCTCTGAGTACCTATGGTATTCTGATTATTCCCACATAAAGCCAGTGTTCTGCAGCTCCGATTATCTGCTAAATTATACCAAGGCATAGTTTAGAGGATTCTTTTGTTGCTGTTGATTTTGTTGTTGCTGCTGTTGTTGCTGCTCTTGTTGTTGCTGCTGCTACTTCTGCTGTTGTTTTTGTTGTTTAGAAATCATTTGCTTCAGGTTCATCTAGTCTATCCAGTAACACCTGCAATAACAGTGAGGTAAACTTTGGTTTTACCTTTTTTCACTTTTTAACGCCAGTGGATTTTGTTTTTGTTTTTGTTTTTCAGCCTCCCTTTGGGAAGTTCTATTTCTTCCATCTTCTCGCTCATGTGTCCAAAATAGACAACTGATTGTTTACTAGTTGCTGTCTCTGGGAGGTTGTTGCTGTTTGCCAGGTGTTAGTATTGACATGCCAGGGCTGGGGTGTTGATTCTTTCCCAGATTTTTGTTCCAGGTCTTCATGACAAAGGCAACAGAATGAAGAAGGTACTGAGTGGAAGCAGTTAGAAATTCACTTCAACTAGGACTGCCTGAGGAAGTGGGCACTGCATTTAGAGCAGGAGACACAGAAATGAACCACAAGTGGGCAAAATGAGTTGGGTATAAGAAAGGAAAATAATGCCCGCACGATAGTCCAGTTTTCTTTGCTTTTATGTGAACTATGGGATAAATGTGTAACATACTAGAGACCCTTATGATTTGGGCTGCTTATTTTTATCTTAATGTTTGTTGGTTGGTTGGGTGGGTGGGTGGTTGATCGACAGTGTGTTTGAGGAAGGGGAGGGGATGAGAGAGGGGGAAGAGAAAATTCCAAGCAGGCTCTGTGCAGAGTATGACCTGGGGCTTGAAACCACAAATGGCGAAATCATGACCTGAACTGAAACGAAGAGTAGGCCACTCCACTAACTGAGCCACTCAGGCTCCCCTTGGCTGCTTATTGTATTTGCACATTGGGTCTTCGTGTTGGAAATACCATAGGGAGTGGTGTACATGCATGATCTAAGGAAGGTGCAGCTAGGTAGATCTGGCTTATTTGTTTTCCTTATGACACTTTATTCATGGTAATATTTCGTAAGTTTATTAGAAAGACAGATTGAAGATTGTAATTGGGAGGAAATCAGGTAAGGAGTCATCGCAGTTGACCAGGAGAGGTGAACATGACAGCAATTAGTGTGGAAGCAGGAAATGGAGAGAGGAGGACAGATGTGGTAGTTTTTTGAAAATGCTTTTTGTTGTGTAATTAACATTATACAAAGTAACTATTTTGGTGCATAGAGCTTTGAGTTTTAAAGATTGTATATACTCATGTAAATGTCACCCCAATGAGAATACAGAAGAGTTCTGTTCCTGGGTCACATAGGTGGCTTTGTCACTTAAGCATCCCACTCTTTATTTCGGCTAAGGTAATGAGTTCACTATTCTTGAGTTTGAGCCCCTGCTCACGAACTTCCCGGGGCCTACTTGGGATTACCCTTCTCTACCACATTTTCTGTGCCTCCCCCACTCTCACTCTCTGTCTCCCCCCCAAAAAAAAAAAAATTAGACAAGAAGAGAACAATTCCATCAGCTCCCAGAATTCCCTCATGTTGAGTCACGGTCACCCCACCCCTGAGGCCTGGCAACCATCTATCTCCAACTTTAATATCATATAAATGGATCGTTATTGTAGGTAACTTTATGAGACTGGTTTCTTTCATTCAACATCATTCCTTTACAATACATGTGTTTCTTAGTGTTTCCCTGTAAGGATATACCAGGGTTTCTTTAACCATTCATTTCCTGAAGGACATTTGTGTTTGTAAATTTTTGTCAGTTATGACCAGATTTGCTGTAAACATTTGCGTGTATGTTTTTTTTCTTTTTATAAGTATAAGTTTCCACTTCTCTAGAGGAAAGATATAGGAGTCAGATTTATGGGTCACATGCAAGTATTAGGTATTGTCTTTAAAAATGAATATATATATTTCATGGGCTCCCGGTGGGCTCAGTAGATTGAGTAGCTGACTTCAGCTCAGGTCATGATCTCACAGTTTGTGAGTTCAAGCCCTATGTTTGGCTCTATGCTGACAACTCGGAACCTGGAGCCTGCTTTGGATTCTGTATCTCCCTCTCTCTGCCCCTCTCTGCTCACACTCTGTCTCTCTTTATCCCTGAAAAATAAGTATAGATGGAAAAAAAAAAAACATTTTCAATATGTGGATAGTAGTATCTCAGTGCAGTTTTAATGTGTTTCCCTGAAGCCTAGTGTTGTGGAGCATCGTTTTGTGCACTTCAATATATGATATTCTAGACACAAGACCTTTGCTGGATATATGATTTGGGAATATTTTGTCCAAGTCCATAGATTGTCTTTTTGTTCTCTTAACAGAGTCTTTTCCCAAGCAAAGTTTTAGTACTAACGAAGTGCAATTTAGAGATTTTTTTTCTTTTGTATGAATCCAATTTATACACCTTATAACTTCAGACGTCATTTGTACTCCTTGTTCATATATTTGCTATTCTACACCAGCATCAGAATGTTTTCAGTTTGTTGCTATTGGTTGCACAAATTGTATACTGCACAGTTCTAGGAGGCATGATTTATATGAACTGTAGTGCGAATGGGAACCCTCAAATCTGTAAAATGTACAACTTGTACAAACATGTACTATCTCTTAGAGGGCCGACTGAGCCACCCAGGCGCCCCATGAAATGGTGAAACTTTTACGATGCTAGTTGTAGACTTTTTGTGGGGGTTCGTTTTTGTTTGTTTTATAAAAGTCCTGTATCAACTTGATGAACTCTCCCTGGACTCATAGTATGAGGAGAGGATGTTTTATTTATTATGAATGGAGGTAACAAATGCCTTCTCTGCATCTCTTTTTAAGAGCATCTGATCATTTCCCTGTCTTTCTTCTTTATCCTATTGTTGTGATGGGTTAAACTGATTGATTTTTGAATATGGAACCAGTCTCCCATACTTGTACTAAATCCCTCTTGGTTATGGATGTATAATTCTTTTTACACATTGTTGGATTTGTTTTGCTAACATGTATTGGGTATTTTGTGTCTATGAAAATGCAAGACACTGGTCTCCAATTTTCCCCTCTTATAATGCCTTTACCTTGTTTTGTCAATGCTGGCCTCCTAGAATGAGGAAGTTTCCCCTCTGCTTTTATTTTCGGGAAGAGATTACAGGACATTAGCATCATTTTTTCCTGTGAATGTTTGCTAGAATTCTTCAGTGAAACCACCTGGGCCTGACGCTTTCTTTTGGGAAGGTTATTCGTCCTTGACTCTATTTACTTAATAAATATAGGCCTATCCAGATAATCTATGTTTCCTTATGTGGGTTTTGGTGGTGTGTGCCTTTTATTTGTTTTCTATATTTTTCTAAAATGTTTTCATTTATTTCTGAGAGAGAGCTGTAGAGTGGGAGGTGGGAAGGGGCAGAGAGAGAGGGAGACGCAGAATCTGAAGCAGGTCCCAGGCTCTGAGATGTTAGCACAGAGCCTGACACGGGGCTCAAACCCACGGACCAGGAGATTATGACCTGAGCTGAAGTCAGACATTTACTGACTGAGCCACACAGGTGTCCCATCGTGTGCGTCTTTTAAATAATCGATCTGTTTCATATAAGTTATGAAATTTGGGGGCACAGAGTCATTCATAATATTTTCCATTATCCTCTTGATGTTCATGGAATCGATAGAGGTTACGTCTCTTTCACTTTTGATATGAGCCATTTGTGCCTACCTTTTTTCTTGGATAGCCTAGTTAGGGGTTCATTACCTTTATTGATATTTTCAAAGAACCATCTTTTGATTTCTCTATTGATTATCTCCAGTATTGGACTATCTTTTATTTTATTGATATCTGTTCTGATTATTATTTTTTTAATTATTATATTTCTTTTCTTCTACTTCAGCCTTCAACTGTACCTCCTCCCCTATTTTCCTAAGGTGGAAGTTTAGCCTACTAATTTAAGGTCTTTCTCCTTTCCGATTTTGTTACGTTTATTTACTTACTTTGAGAGCGAGAGAAAGCATGTACATGAGCAGGGGCATGGCAGAGAGAGGGAGAGAGAGAATCCCAAGCAGGAACCCAATACAGGGGCTTGATCTCATGACCATGATAGCATGACCTGAGTGGAAACTAAGAGTTGCGTGCTAAAACCACTGAGCAGCCAGATGCCCGAAGGTCTTTCTACTTTTCTAATAAATGCATTCAATGCTGTATATTGTACTGTAAGCCATGTTTTCACTGCCCACCCCACCCCGCCCTGCACATTTTGGTAGGTTGTATTTAATTTTCATTGAGTCCAAAGTACTTTGAAATTTCTCTCAAGATTCCTTCTTTGATGTGTTATTTAGATGTATGTTCTTTAATCTCTAAATATTTGGGGACATTTCCTGCCATCTTTTCATTATTGCTTTCAATCCAGTTCAATTCCAGTGTGGCACGACAACGTACTTTGTGTGGTTTCTATTCTTTGAAATTTGGTAGGATGTGTTTCATGGCCCAGAACATGTTCTGACTTGGTGCACGTTCTGTGTGAACTTGAGAAACATGTTTATTCAACTACTGTTCGATAAAACATTCCATAGGCTTCAGTTCGATCTAGGTGATTACTGCTACTGCTTCGTCCAGCTGTAGCCTTACCTATATCCTTCTAGACCTGTCAGTCACTGACAGAAAGGTGTTGAAGTCTCTACTATAATAATGACTTTTTCTCTTTCTCCTTCAAATTCTAAAAGTTTTTCCATCATGTATTTCCATTCTCTGTTGTTAGGTATAGAAAATTAGGGATTGTTATGTTTTCTTACAGAACGGACCTTTTTATCTCTCTATAGAATCTCTTTATATAATGACACTCTTTATCTCCCTAGAGTTTCCTTGATTGGAAGTTTGCTTTGCGTGGAGTTAATGTAATTACTCCAACTCTCTTTGGATAAGCTCTAGCATGATAAATATTTCTTCATCCTTTTACTTGTAACCTATCTGTATCTGTATATCTCATGTGAATTTCTTATAGACAATATAGAGTTGCATCTTGTTTTTGGATCTCCTGTGACAATCTCTGAGCTTTAATTGGTATATTTAGACTATTCACATTTGATGTGAGTATTGATATAGTTGGAATAATATCTGCCATGTTTGTAACTGTTTTCTATTCACTGCATTCATACTTTGCTTCCTTTCTATCTTCACCTTTTTCTGCCTTCTGGATTTTAATGCAGCAGTTGGTATATTCCATTTTCTTCTTTCTCTTAGCATATTCATTACACTTGTTTATTTTAAAAGTTGGAGTGGGTTCCCCTTTATTTGCATTTGCATTACTCATTTATAACTAGTCAAATTCCTCTTTCAAATCACACTATACCCCTTCACAGGTAGTGCAGCTACCTTATAACAGCTGTCTCAATTCCTCCATCCCACGCCTTCTAATATTGATGTCATCTACCTCCTTATCCATAGGCTATGATCACCGAGTATATTGCTGCTGTTATCACTTTAAGAAATTGTTATCTATCAGATAAGTTGGGAATGAGAAAAATAAACTATTTTCTCTTACCTTTCCTTATTCCTACTCTAATCCTCTTCTTTTTTAAGCATAGATCTAAATTCCTTATCTGTAACTTCTGTCCCTATTCCTTTTTCTAAAGACCTTGTCTTGAGAGAGACAGGGGGCACAAATGAGCAAGGGGCAGAGAGAGAATCTCAGGACAGGCAGAGAGAGAGGGAGAGATAATGGGATCTCACTCAAAGCATGGCTCATGCTCACTTGCAGGGGGGTGGAGCTCACTTGATGTGGCACCTGAACTCACAAACTGTGGGACTTGAACTCATGAATGCTGACATCATGACCTGAGCTAAAGTCAGGTATTTAACCACTGAGGTATCGTCGAAGGAACTTTTTTTTTTATTTATTTATTTCTTGCAAGACAGATCTACTAGTGATAAAGTCTTTCTTTTTTTGTTTCACAATGTATTACTTGTTTTCGAATTGTTGTTATTGTTGTTGTTGTGGTTGTTGTTGTTGTTTACAAAAGTGAGGGATTGTAAAATTCAGAAGCTTTGGGGAAGAGTAACATACTCCATGCCTAACATCTTTTTTAATGTTTATTTATTTATGTTGAGGGAGAAAGGGGTGGCGGGGGGGTAGAGAGAATTCCAAGCAGACTCCATTCTGATAGCAGAGAGCCCTATGTGGGGCTCAATCTCATTAAACATGAGATCAAGACTTGAGCAGAAATCAAGGTTGGATGCTCAACCGACTGAGCCACACAGGCACACCTACAAGTCTTTTTTCTTCAGTATGAAATACACTTATGCAGGATATAGAATTTTCAAGGGGTGTTTTTTTTTTCCTTTCAACACTTTTATTTGTATTTTTATTTTATTTTTATTTTTATTTATTTTCATTTTCATTTTTATTTTTATTTTATTTTTATTTTTATTTTTACTTTTTTTATTTTTATTTTTATTTTTATTTTTGTTTTTGTTTTTTCTTCTACCCTGGCTCTGAAGAAAGGGATAGATGGGGTAAGAGGAGAGAGAGTGATGCTGGCTGGAGGAAGGGCATCATCTTAGCCTGGCTGGTGAAGTGCCGTCTGACAGAGACATTAAATGGAGCACTGAAACAAACGTGCAGTCATCTGAGGGAAAGCAAAACATATTTCGAAATACACTACCTTTGGTTTCGCTATAAATCTACACACTACTGTGGGGGGGATGTTTTCTTTCTGGTTTATTTTAAAGGAGCAGAGAACACATATATACATGTGCGTGCACACACACACACACACACACACACACACACACACACACACACACACACACTGAGCACCTAGAACATGTCAGGCATGCTAGACACTTCAAGTGTTATTTCATTTAATCATAAAATCACATGAATTAAATGAGTCATCCAAGATGACACAGTTGTTGAAGGAAGCAGAATTCGAACCCAGGTCTCACCCTGGTGCATGTGCCTCTGAAGCAAGATTCTATACTCCTACATGGAAAGACTGCACATCCCAGCCTCCTCTCCCACCTCTAATGCATCCATCCTGCACGTACATGCATACTTGCACAAAGAAGAAGGACTAACACAATGGCTGGGCACCTAGTAGGTATTCAGTGAATAACCACAGCTGAGTTGAATACATCAAAAGATTCCACATTCCAAAAACAACCATGCACAGAACTCTCATATCCTAGGACTGTACTTTGATACAAAATAAAAGAGAATGATAATAAACTAGTTATCTTGTGTAGCATGAATATTAATGCTGAGTCGGCCCAGTGAAACTAAAGCCCTCGCCAGGTGGTTAAAGAAACTACTACACAAAGAAACTTTGGAACTCAGGAAGGAGATGTCAGTTTTTGGAAGGGGGGGGGTATAGTTCTGCATGAGAGAGGTTTTGTTGTTGTTGTTGTTGTTGTTGTTGTTGTTGTTGATTCTTAGTCTCCTTTTTCAAACAAAAGGTGAGTGTTTCTAACCTGCATAAAATGATCTCTTGGGGTGCTTGGTTGGATCAGTTAGTTAAGCTGAGATCTTGATTTAATCTCAGATCATGATCTCATGGTTGTTGAGATTGAGCCCCTCATCAGGCTCTGTACTGAGCATGGAACCTACTGGGATTCTCACTCTCTCCTTCTGCCCCTCCTCTATCTAATTAAATACACATTAAAAATTTTTTTTAATTAAAAAAAAAAAAAGTATGTCCAAAGCTACCATAGAAATTCTCCAGAATACCTCTATCATAAAAAGAAAGACACGGTGGTTTCTAGTGTATAGATAGTGAAACAGTAGCAACCAATGTTCTCATTTTCCATGTGGCCAGTGAGGAATATAACATATTACCAATACTCAGGCAGAGAGAGGAAAGATGAATAAAAAAATGTACCTGGAAGAGTGAAAAGCTGATGGCATCTGTGATGCTGCCTGTGCCTGGCGTGCAGCTCTAAAATGTCCAGTTTATCACACAGGGGGACGCAGCAGAAGTCCCATCCCACAGAGGCGCTACTCACCAGGCTGCTGTCAAGCAGTGCTTTGGTATTTCTAGAATCAAACTCTGGTCCCGAAAAACCAAACTGAAGTTATTTCAACTTTTTGGATCTTTCAGATAATTTTCATCAAATCTGGTACTTAAACAATTTCTTCAGTAAGATTTTGTCCCATTTTCTCCCTCCTCTCCATCTGGGACTCCTATTATACATGTGTTACATCATTATGTTGGAACACCTGATATTGTCACACAGTGCTCTACTGATTTGTGTCCAATTTTTCTCCCCTCTCTATTGTTTGGCTTGGGACATTTCTCTTGATTTACCTTCAGGTTCACTGATTCCTTCTTCTATTTCTAACCTACTGAGTTAATCTAGGGAAATGTTATTTCAGTTATTGTATTTTTCAATTTCATAAATTTCACTTTTTAGAAAATCACTTCCATTTGTCTATTGTGATTCCCGGTGGACTCACTTCATGTTTCCTACTGTATCTTTGCATACATTTTCCTTTAGTTTTTAAATATAGTAGCTGCTGGAAGTCTTTGTTAAACCCAAAGTTGAACCTAGTCAGTTTCTATTTAACTAATGTTTTTCCTTAGTATGGGTTAATCTTTGATAATGTGCATGTTTATTATTTTTTAGGTGAAGAGTAAACACTTGTTTAGATTATCTGCTCATTTGCGTGTGTGCACACACAAGCCTTGCTATCATGACTGGCAAGAGATAACATTCTCTCTACTCTTACTAATTAGCATCTCCATAACAAAATCCTAGAAACAATGACACACTCATACACGCTAATACAAGCATAGACTCCCTTTATAAAAGGGGCCACTAAAGAACAATTAAAGTTGCTTGAGGAGGAAAGAAGGGATTTGAGATACAGGATGAACACGTGTACCTTTTGAAATTCACATCCACAAACTACCTATTCATTTAAAAAACAAAAACGGGGGCGCCTGGGTGGCGCAGTTGGTTAAGTGTCCGACTTCAGCCAGGTCACGATCTCGCGGTCCGTGAGTTCGAGCCCCGCGTCAGGCTCTGGGCTGATGGCTCAGAGCCTGGAGCCTGTTTCTGATTCTGTGTCTCCCTCTCTCTCTGCCCCTCCCCCATTCATGCTCTGTCTCTCCCTGTCCCAAAAATAAATAAACGTTGAAAAAAAAATTTAAAAAAAACAAAAAACAAAAAACAAAAACAAAGCTGTTTCACTGATACTCAGCAACAGCTCTGTGCATTAAAACCTAAAAGCACCCGTTGGTTTGCATTTACCCCCTTCTCATTATAATCGATCCTTAACTACAAAATAGCAAAATGCATTTTTAAAGCAGGAAGCAAGAGTTAGCCTCCAAAACATGGCTAAACCGCCACATCATACACTTTTCTGTTTACAACCATCATCCGTTTATGAACCAAATAAGTGAGGTACCACTCCAATGGTATTCAGATGCTAGCTGACTATTAGCCTTTCAACTACTGACAGTGGGGACAGGTTTGGAAATCCTATTCCGTTTAAAAGTAGCAAGTAGATCTCTTTTAACACGAAAGGGACTCAGAGCTGAGCAGAAAAGGTAGGAGCAGTGAATTTACTCCTGGATGGCAAAACCTAGGTTGGCTGAAGTCAGAAGATGCTTTTGAGATCAGCTAGTTTAGAAGCTCCCCATCTGAGATCCTTGGAACTGAGAAAACAGAAATGGGATCTCCTGCACTTATTCAATATTTCAAGGAGACTTTTTAAAGACATCATAAGATTATCAGTGAAAAAGCTGCTCTGGATAACCAAAACAGGTATTTTTTTAGGCCCTACATCTTTTCTGGTCATACCAGCATTACCAACATTATTTCTCACCATCAGCCCCCAGGACAATAAGTTTCTCATGTCCCCGCATTGATACTACATTCTCTCTACCTTATATGCCAGTCCCCACTGTCCTTTAAACTTCTCTTTATCTTGCAAGATCCACCTCAAGTATTATCTCTTTAAAAAAAAAAGAACACATTTTTATTTGTTTTGAGACACACACAGAGAGAGAAAGTGAGAGAGAGAGAGAGGGAGAGAGAGAGGGAGAGAGAGAGGGAGAGAGAGAGAGAGAGAGAGAGAGAGAGAGAGAGAGAGAGAGAGAGAGAGAGAGAGAGAGAGAGAGAGAGAGAGGAATGAGAGCACAAGCAGGGGAGCACCAGAGAGAGAATCCCAAGCAGGCTTAACCAACTGAGCCACCCAGGAGTACCATCTCTTAATGAAAATATTATCTCTTAATGAAAGCATGAGCTCTGCAGCTAGACTACCTGCCTGGGTCCAAGTTGCGGCACTAACACTGATTGTAAGACTCGTCTAGGTCTCATCAGGTATCCCGTCTGCATCCCAGGTCCTTCCCCAGCAAAATGGAGATGATGATAGTACCTACTTCATCGGAGTGATGTGGAGATTAAATAAGATAATGCATATAAAGCACTAAGCAAGGAATAAACAATAAACGTGCAGTTGTTGTTACTATCATATAGTATGAGTTCTATAACTAATCAGGTTTCCCAAAGGTGCCCATGAACTTAATAATCCAGGTGGCGTGTCCTTTCTAAAATTCCAAAACTAAAGATATCACTTGACTCAGTTTTTCTAAGGCCAAACACCCAAAGGGAGTCCAAGTTCTAATAAAACACCCGACATGTTAATAACCCTGGAGAAGGAAGACAGTATATCCTACCTTACGATGAAATTCACAAAGCTAGTCACTGCGTGCAGATGTTATCACCACAGCATCAGACTTTGCAGAACATTTTCAATGATAAAACCACCACAAAAAAAAAGAAAATTCTGGGAGCCCTGAAAAAAGTGGAGTGAACTTCACCTCAAGCAGATTTTACAAGCTCTTAAAAATGTGATTTGCCTCTGTACTTCTTAGTCTCTCCTTACCTGGACCAGATGATACTACCAACACCTGAGGAGAACACTGAAATTCATTAATTTGAATTTGACAATGCCAACTAGCCTTTATTTAATATCATTCCTGATAACACCCAGTCATCCTGTAAATGTCTTAAAGTGCTCCAAATACAGTTTTTTTTTCCTCTGCCATTCAAGTACTGCTTCAAATCAACCAATGATAATAATGACAGCTTTGAAGAAGCAATAGACATCCAGGCAAGGACTGAATCAGGAAAGATCATACATAGCTGCTCCTCACTGAGTCTCCTCTGTTTCATCACACTCTCTTCGTGTGCTCAAGCAAGAATCCTCAGGAGTAATCCTGGATCCGACCCCCACCCCCACCCCCCCTAATCCCCAAATCCAGCTGGTCTGATTGGCTCTACCTCCAAAGCAGATCTCTAATTGAGGCAGCTATCATCTCCATGGTAACCATGCTGGTCCAAACCACCATTACTCACCGGGACGACTATAATATCTGCTAAAGGGTCCTTCAGCTTCCTAAGGGGTACCTAGTCACAGCATGATGATATTGGTAGGATAGACAGACTATGACACTGAGCGGGAAAAAAAAAACTGGATCAAAAAAAAAAAAAGTACTTACTTTATGATCTCACTCATCTAGAACTCTACAAAATAGAAACTAATATATTGTGACAGAATGCAGATCAGTAATGGGTGGCAGAGAGGGTCAAGAGGAAAGGATGACCAAGGGACACAAGGAAACTTTTCGGTGATGGGTATGTTCACTATCTAGACTGTGGTGGTTTCATGGATATGTGTGTGTGTATAGTTTTTGATCTGTGTGTACACACATCCACACTGATGTATAAACTTATCAAATAGCACACTTTAGTTTCCTGCAAGTTATGCCAATTATACTACAACAAAACTTTTTAAAAATAAAAACAAACAGGATGATATTTTTAATAAAATGCAACGTGTGGGATTTGCTTCAAATAAACCAGGGGAAGAGGGGAGCAAGGACAAAACGGGTAGAAATACAGATGAAACAAGATTAGACATGAGTTGATAATGTTTACAACTAGGTCCTAAGGACATGGGGGTATGATATACTAATTTCTTGACTTTTACATATTTGAAATTTTCTATAATAAAGACAATTCTTAAGTTAAAGGGGAGCAAATCATGAACCAGGGTAAACTAAAAGAAGAAAAATACTATGCTGGCTCCAGAGCCCAGACTGCTGGTAGCCAAAGACTTCCTTAGAAGTTGAAGAGCAGGGGAATGTGGAATTTAAAGGGACACATTTTATTCTCTACTCTATCACCTGAGAAACGTGCATGTTCCTTTGAGAGCTAAGCCATCTTTCCCTGGTTGGCTCAAAGCTGGGCTCCCTTGCACACTTGACTTCTCATGGAGCCTTCAAGCTGTCAGATCACAGAGGCTTCCACAGATATGCTTCCAACAGCCTGAAGTAGGATAAAGAAAAACCGTCTTGTCGCCCATTTGAAGTATTTCATGCATGCTGAAGCAGCCCCCGGTTAGATAGCCAAGTACTACAGCCACAGGCAACTCAGAAACACACAAACAGAAGCAGCATTTTTATCTACTTTTCCTCCAAGCCTCTACTCATGGATCTTACAAAAGGAGTCCCAATCACATCAACCAATTTTGAAAGAAAGGAACTCTTGGCCAACATTTGCTTAGAGCACAGTAACTCATCATCCCAATTGAGCCTCATGCTTAACCTTGGGAAGCAGCACATATCTTTACCCCCTTTGAAGCGTGCTAAATACTGAAACTCAGAGAGATGAAACAAATGGAGTGCCCAAGGTCACACAGATAGCCTGTGGCAGGGCCAGGAGTAGACGTCCGTCCCACCTCTGTGCCTGTCTAGCATCACTACCTCACAAGTTTAGCAGAAACTCTGATCAAGATGCTTATATGAAGAAAAGTCATATCCCAATTAACCCACTATTTTTTTTACCCAATCTCAAACACGGCAAAGGATTTTAAGAGTAGGCACATGAAACCATTACTGCAAATAAAGCTTTTTCAGTTATGTATAATTTCCTTATCCCCTAGCACAAAGATGTATGAAGAAGGGACAGCAATTGACTTTAGACATTACATGAGGAGAGGACAAGGAAGGTAATGCCCAAAGAAAGATCAAAGAAAGGAAACTAGGAATCTGACTGTAAAGAACAGCACATTAAACGCAAAACCCAAATTAACAACCCCCATGGTATTTTCTCTGTAAAACCAGCATGTCCTGGGTGGTGATTATCCTGTTAGTGAAATGAAAGAAAACTACCATTTTTTTTCAAGCTACTTGTTTCATCCATGCTAGGTTAAAGTGGAAGAGAATTTTTCAAAACTGTATTAAATTTGCTCACACTGGTGATTCTCCATTTTCCAGCAATACATGTCACTTCCAGAGTTCAAGGTCTACAGTAAAAATTCTTGCTTCTGGGGTAATGCATGAAACTGGATATTTAAAACGTGTGTTCTGGTTGTCACAGCTAATAATAACAAGTAGTACTTACTGAGCACATATTATAAGCAGGTCTTGTTTTTTTTGTTTTTTTTTTTTTATTTTTTTTTTCAACATTTACTTATTTTTGGGACAGAGAGAGACAGAGCATGAACGGGGGAGGGGCAGAGAGAGAGGGAGACACAGAATCGGAAACAGGCTCCAGGCTCTGAGCCATCAGCCCAGAGCCTGACGCGGGGCTCGAACTCACGGACCGCGAGATCGTGACCTGGCTGAAGTCGGACGCTTAACCGACTGCGCCACCCAGGCGCCCAAGCAGGTCTTGTTTTTAATGCTTTTAATCTTCAAAATGGATCTTCTGACACAGGTTCGATTATTGTTAGGGCAACAATATAATTTATTGTCCAAATAAAGATACTTTGGGGAATCAAAGCAGAAAGCCATTAACAATTGTGCCAGGCACGGCCACAATCCAGGAACATTTGGACATAGAATCACTAGCCTCATTTTGCAAATGGAGACTTAAGAAACAGAAAGGTTAAATAGCCTACCCAAGGTCACACATCTAGTAAGCCAGTGTTCAAGCCCAGGTCATCTGGCTCCAGGCTCATATTCAACCATTCTGCCATGTGCCCCCACTGAGCTGATATACCACCTTAAAAAAAATACATCATCCCACTGTTCACTTTGAAGCACACAGACCCCTCTGTATTTCAGAATACATTTGCTACAAGAAAATGGCTAAAACCCAAGGAGAACGATGACTCAAGAGTTCATATGTTTAAAATATGAAGACAGGGTGCCTGAGTGGCTCAGTCAGTTACCAGCAGACTCTTGATTTCAGCTCAGGTCATGATCTCATGGTTAGTGAGATGGAGGCCTGCGTCAGGCTCTGCACTGCCAGATTCTCTCTCTTCCTCTCCCTCTCCCTCTCCCTCTCCCTCTCCCTCTCCCTCTCCCTCTCCCTCTCCCTCTCTCTCTCTCTCTCTCTCGCTCTCTCTCTCTCTCTCTCTCGCTCTCCCCTTCCCCTGCTCGCATTCTTTCTCTCTCTCTGCATCTCTCAACACAGAATAAATAAAAACTTAAAAAAAAACACACACACATACATACATACATACATACATACATACATTTGCACTTGGATATGCAACTGAAACATGTCCCTTGTAACATATGCTTTTGTTACTTACTTTTTTCCACATACAGTATCTCCTCATTTCATTCAGGAATAAATGCACAGCTAAAGCAGCAACACCTACCATGCAGACATGCATACTTAGATTGATACCACAATACATTCAAGGTTTCACTGGCTCAAAGCACACTGGGCTTGGGGCCTCAACCTTATACCATAGAAGCAAAGTCTCACCTTCCCTTGAGTATTACTGGATGATTTTCAAAAACTTCCAAAGAAAAATGATGTCCCAGAAATGAGTTTGGTAACTAGGGAGTTCAACATTTTCCCTTCATTACTAAACAAAAAACTAAGGCATCATAAAACTTCAGAGAGCCACAATGCCAGGTAGGTAGAAAGTGTTTTTTGTGAATATACAAGACAGATGCAGATGTGCTTTTTGAGGCAACACAATACTGGCGTGTTTCACATCATCCCCTTTCTCAAATACCTCAATGCTACCACTGTCCTTCTACACTTACAGCTCTTCCGGAATCTTCCCTCAGATGACTGCACGTTTGCTTCAATGCTCCATTTAATGTCTCTGTCAGACAACACTTCACCAGCCAGACTAAGATGATGCCCTTCCTCCAGCCAGCATCACTCTCTCTCCTCTTACCCCATCTATCCCTTTCTTCCGAACCAGGGTAGAAGAAAAAATAAAAATAAAAATAAAAATGAAAATGAAAATGAAAATGAAAATGAAAATGAAAATGAAAATGAAAATGAAAATGAAAATGAAAATGAAAATGAAAATGAAAATGAAAATGAAAATGAAAATAAATAAAAATAAAAATAAAATAAAACAAAAATAAATACAAATACAAATACAAATAAAAGTGTTTAGGGGCGCCTGGGTGGCGTAGTCGGTTAAGCGTCCGACTTCAGCCAGGTCACGATCTCACGGTCCGTGAGTTCGAGCCCCGCGTCAGGCTCTGGGCTGATGGCTCAGAGCCTGGAGCCTGTTTCCGATTCTGTGTCTCCCTCTCTCTCTGCCCCTCCCCTGTTCATGCTCTGTCTCTCTCTGTCCCAAAAATAAATAAACATTGAAAAAAAAAATTTAAAAGTGTTTAAAGGAAAAAAAAAAACCCTTGAAAATTCTATATCCTGCAAAAGTGTATTTCAAACTAAAGAAAAAGACTTGTAGGTGTGCCTGTGTGGCTCAGTCGGTTGAGAATCCAACCTTGATTTCTGCTCAAGTCATGATCTCATGTTGAATGAGATTGAGCCCCACATAGGGCTCTCTGCTATCAGAATGGAGTCTGCTTGGAATTCTCTCTACCCCCCACCGCCACCCCTTTCTCCCTCATCATAAATAAATAAACATTAAAAAAGATGTTAGGCATGCAGTATGTTACTTTTCCCCAAAGCATCTGAATTTTACAATCGCTCTCCTTTGTAAACAACAACAACAACAACAACAACAACAACAACAACCCTAAAACAAGTAATACGTTGTGAAACAAAAAAGGAAGGACTTTATCACTAGTAGATCTGCCTTGCAAGAAAAATAAATAAATAAATAAATAAATAAATAAATAAATAAATAAATAAATAAATAAATAAATAAATAAATAAATAAATAAAGTTCTTACGAAGATACCTCAGTGGTTAAATACCTGACTTTAGCTCAGGTCATGATCTCAGGATTCATGAGTTCAAGTCCCACAGTTTGTGAGTTCAGGTGCCACATCAAGTGAGCTCTAGCCCCACTGCAAGTGAGCATGAGGCATGCTTTGGTGAGATTCCATTTATCTCTCCCTCTCTCTCTGCCTGTCGTGGGATTCTCTCTCTGCCCCTTGCTCATTTGTGCCCCCTGTCTCTCTCAAGAGAAAGGTCTTTAGAAAAAGGAATAGGGATGGAAGTTATAGATAAGGAATTCAGATCTATGCTTAAAAAAGAAGAGAATTAGAGTAGGAATAAGGGAAGGTAAGATAAAATAGTTTATTTTTCTCATTCCCAACTTATCTGATAGATAACAATTTGTTTAATGTGATAACAGCAGCAATATACTCGGTGATCATAGCATATGGATAAGGAGGTAGATGACATCAATATTAGAAGGCATGGGATGGAGGAATTGAGACAGCTGTTATAAGGTAGCTGCACTACCTGTGAAGGGGTATAGTGTGATTTGAAAGAGGAATTTGACTAGTTATAAATGAGTAAAGCAAATGCAAATAAAGGGGAACCCACTCCAACTTTTTAAAATAAACAACTGTAATGAATATGCTAAGAGAAAGAAGAAAATGGAATATACCTACTGCTGCATTAAAATCCAGAAGGCAGAAAAAGGTGAAGATAGAAAGGAAGCAAAGTCTGAATGCAGTGATAGAAAACAGTTACAAACATGGCAGATATTATTCCAACTATATCAATACTCACATCAAATGTGAATAGTCTAAATATACCAATTAAAGCTCAGAGATTGTCACAGGAGATCCAAAAACAAGATGCAACTCTATATTGTCTATAAGAAATTCACATGAGATATACAGATACAGATAGGTTACAAGTAAAAGGATGAAGAAAGATTTATCATGCTAGAGCTTATCCAAAGAGAGTTGGAGTAATTACATTAACTCCACGCAAAGCAAACTTCCAATCAAGGAAACTCTAGGGAGATAAAGAGTGTCATTATATAAAGAGATTCTATAGAGAGATAAAAAGGTCCGTTCTGTAAGAAAACATAACAATCCCTAATTTTCTATACCTAACAACAGAGAATGGAAATACATGATGGAAAAACTTTTAGAATTTGAAGGAGAAAGAGAAAAAGTCATTATTATAGTAGAGACTTCAACACCTTTCTGTCAGTGACTGACAGGTCTAGAAGGATATAGGTAAGGCTACAGCTGGACGAAGCAGTAGCAGTAATCACCTAGATCGAACTGAAGCCTATGGAATGTTTTATCGAACAGTAGTTGAATAAACATGTTTCTCAAGTTCACACAGAACGTGCACCAAGTCAGAACATGTTCTGGGCCATGAAACACATCCTACCAAATTTCAAAGAATAGAAACCACACAAAGTATGTTGTCAGGCCACACTGCAATTGAACTGGATGGAAAGCAATAATGAAAAGACAGCAGGAAAAGTCCCCAAATATTTAGAGATTAAAGAACATACTTCTAAATAACACATCAAAGAAGGAAACTTGAGAGAAATTTCAAAGTACTTTGGACTCAATGAAAATTAAATACAACCTACAAAAATGTTCAGGGCGGGGTGGGGTGGGCAGTGAAAACATGGCTTACAGTACAATGTACAGCATTGAATGCATTTATTAGAAAAGTAGAAAGACCTTCGGGCATCTGGCTGCTCAGTGGTTTTAGCACGCAACTCTTAGTTTCCACTCAGGTCATGCTATCATGGTCATGAGATCAAGCCCCTGTATTGGGTTCCTGCTTGGGATTCTCTCTCTCCCTCTCTCTGCCATGCCCCTGCTCACGTACATGCTTTCTCTCTCTCTCAAAGTAAGTAAATAAACGTAACAAAATCGGAAAGGAGAAAGACCTTAAATTAGTAGCCTAAACTTCCACCTTAGGAAAATAGCGGAGGAGGTACAGTTGAAGGCTGAAGTAGAAGAAAAGAAATATAATAATTAAAAAAATAATAATCAGAACAGATATCAATAAAATAAAAGATAGTCCAATACTGGAGATAATCAATAGAGAAATCAAAAGATGGTTCTTTGAAAATATCAATAAAGGTAATGAACCCCTAACTAGGCTATCCAAGAAGAGAAGTAGGCACAAATGGTTAATATCAAAATGAAAGAGACATAACCGCTCCCGATTCCATGAACATGAAGACGATAATGGAAAATATTATGAATGACTCTATGCCCCCAAATTTCATAACTTATATGAAACAGATCGTTTATTTATTTATTTATTTATTTATTTATTTATTTATTTTTTTTTTTAAATTTTTTTTTTTTTTCAACGTTTATTTATTTTTGGGACAGAGAGAGAGCATGAACGGGGGAGGGGCAGAGAGAGAGGGAGACACAGAATCGGAAACAGGCTCCAGGCTCTGAGCCATCAGCCCAGAGCCTGACGCGGGGCTCGAACTCACGGACCGCGAGATCGTGACCTGGCTGAAGTCGGACGCTTAACCGACTGCGCCACCCAGGCACCCCAGATCGTTTATTTAAAAGACGCACACGATGGGGCACCTGGGTGGCTCAGTCAGTAAATGTTTGACTTCAGCTCAGGGCATAATCTCCTGGTCCGTGGGTTTGAGCCCCATGTCACGCTTTGTGCTAACATCTCAGAGCCTGGGACCTGCTTCAGATTCTGCGTCTCCCTCTCTCTCTGCCCCTTCCCACCTCCCACTCTACAGCTCTCTCTCAGAAATAAATGAAAACATTTTAGAAAAATATAGAAAACGAATAAAAGACACACACTACTAAAACCCACATAAGGAGACATGGATTATCTGGATAGGCCTATATTTATTAAGTAAATAGAGTCAAGGACGAATAACCTTCCCAAAAGAAAGCATCAGGCCCAGGTGGTTTCACTGAAGAATTCTAGCAAACATTCACAGGAAAAAATGATGCTAATGTCCTGTAATCTCTTCCCGAAAATAAAAACAGAGGGGAAACTTCCTCATTCTAGGAGGCCAGCATTGACAAAACAAGGTAAAGGCATTAGAAGAAAGGAAAACTGGAGACCAGTGTCTTGCATTTTCATAGACACAAAATACCCAATACATGTTAGCAAACCAAATCCAACAATGTGTAAAAAGAATTCTACATCCATAACCAAGAGGGTTCAGTACAAGTATGGGAGACTGGTTCCATATTCAAAAACCAATTAGTTTAACCCATCACAACAATAGGATAAAGAAGAAAGACAGGGAAATGATCAGATGCTCTTAAAAAGAGATGCAGAGAAGGCATTTGTTACCTCCATTCATAATAAATAAAACACTCTCTCCGCAAACTTTGAATCCAGGGAGACTTCATCAACTTGATACAAGACTTTTATAAAACAAACAAAAACGAAACCCCACCAAAAAAGCCTACAACTAGCATCGTAAAAGTTTCACCATTTCATGGGGCGCCTGGGTGGCTCAGTCGGTTGAGTGTCCGACTTCAGCTCAGGTCACGGTCTCACAGTTCATGGGTTTGAGCCCTGCATCGGGCTCTGTGCTGACCACTTGCTCAGAGCCTGGGGCCTGCTTCATATTCTGTCTCCTTCTCTCTCTGCCTCTCCCCACTCACACTTTGTCTCACTCTGTTTCTCAAAAATAAATAAATGTAAACACAAACATTAAAAAAAAATGTTTCACCATTTCAGTGGGGAAGAATGGGATGCTTTCTGAAATCCTACTGTAGCTTATTCTGAAGAAGCCAGGTAGGTGAAGACACCTGTAGTAATAATGGACATAATTACACAATTATATAAGAACACACCCAGAACAGTCCTGTTCTGTTGAATTGTTCCTGATTCTGCTACAACACTAAGTGTTGATCAGTTAATAATTTGTGATTCCATCTTTAGAGGAACTAAGTATTTAGAATACAAACATTTGTAACACTGAATGTACATTCATATTGTCAGAGGGACATCATACACCAACTTAGAGCTGCTCAGATTAAATCGAGAATTACATGGAGCCAAAGTATTCTCTGCAAAGGATATTGTTGTTTTTATATTATATTCTGTTGATTTTTTTCCAGCTTTTTTCTATGGTTCCTTTTTTTTTCAAATCCAGATGATTCTACAAATATTAACGTTTTAGGCATTTGTTTAGAGGTGAATTTTAAAATCATGGGTATCTAGCGAAAACTGGCTGGCTGAAGAGAGTTTCCAGTTTCCATGAATGCAAAGTAATAGATTCAATTAAGGGAACAAGCCTGAAAGCCAGATGTTGCTGTACCCCAAGGATAGGCCCCAGCTAGTTGAGAATCAGTGAGAATAAATTACCTTTAGATAGCTCACAAACAGGAGCTTCTTAAATTCGGCTACAGTGTACTCTCCACATAATAAACAAATGACAAGGAAAGTAAAACGGAACCACAGCAATGACTGCAATCTGTACAGTAGAAAAGACCCTCTAAGAGATAATACATGTGTGTACAAGTTGTACATTTTACAGATTTCAGAGTTCCCATTCGCACTGCAGTTCATATAAATCATGCCTCCTAGAACTGTGCAGTATACAACTTGTGCAACCAATAGCAACAAACTGAAAACATTCTGATGCTGGTATAGAATGGCAAATATATGAACAAGGAGTACAAACGACGTCTGACGTCATAAGGTGTATAAATTGGATTCATACAAAAGAAAAAAAATCTCTAAATTGCACTTCATTAGTACTATAACTTTTGCTTGGTAAAAGACTCTGTTAAAAGAACAAAAAGAGGGGCGCCCGGGTGGCAGGGTTTGAGCAGGGGCTCAAACTCAAGAATAGTGAACTCATGCCTTAGCCGAAATCAAGAGTGGGATGCTTAAGTGACTAAGCCACCTATGTGCCCCAGGAACAGAACTCTTCTGTATTCTCATTGGGGTGACATTTACATGAGTAGATACAATCTTTAAAACTCAAAGCCCTATGCACCAAAATAGTTACTTTCTATAATGTTAATTACACAACAAAAAGCATTTTCAGAAAACTACCACATCTGTCCTCATCTCTCCATTTCCTGCTTCCACACTAATTGCTGTCATGTTCACCTCTCCTGGTCAACTGCAATAACTCCTTACCTGATTTCCTCCCAATCACAATCTTCAATCTGTCTTTCTAATAAACTTACAAAATATTACTCCTGACTAAAGTGTCATAAGGAAAAAAAATAAGCCAGATCTACCTAGCTGCACCTTCCTTAGATCATGCATGCACACCACTCCCTATGGTATTTCCAACACGAAGACCCAATGTGCAAAGACCCAATGTACTCCAAGGGGAGCCTGAGTGGCTCAGTTAGTTGAGTGACCTACTCTTCGTTTCAGTTCAGGTCGATTTCGCCATTTGTGGTTTCAAGCCCCAGGTCACACTCTGCACAGAGCCTGCTTGGAATTTTCTCTTCCCCCTCTCTCATCCCCTCCCCTTCCTCACACACGCTGTCAATCAACCACCCACCCAACCAACAAACATTAAGATAAAAATAAGCAGCCCAAATCATAAGGGTTTGTAGTATGTTACACATTTATCCCATAGTTCACATAAAAGCAAAGAAAACTGGACTATCGTGCTGGCATTATTTTCCTTTCTTATACCCAACTCATTTTGCCCACTTGTGGTTCATTTCTGTGTCTCCTGCTCTAAATGCAGTGCCCACTTCCTCCGGCAGGCCTAGTTGAAGTGAATTTCTAACTGCTTCAACTCAGTACCTCCTTCATTCTGTTGCCTTTGTCATGAAGACCTGGAACAAAAATCTGGAAAGAATGAACACCCCAGGCCTGGCATGCCAATACTAACACCTGGCAAACAGCAACAACCTCCCAGAGACAGCAACTAGTAAACAATCAGTTGTCTATTTAGGACACATGAGCGAGAAGATGGAAGAAATAGAACTTCCCAAAGGGAGGCTGAAAAACAAAAACAAAAACAAAATCCACTCGCGTTAAAAAGTGAAAAACGGTAAAACCAAAGTTCATCTCACTGTTATTGCAGGTGTTACTGGATAGACTAGATGAACCTGAAGCAAATGATTTCTACACAACAAAAACAACAGCAGCAGCAGCAGCAACAACAACAAGAGCAGCAACAACAAGGGCAGCAACAACAAAATCAACAACAACAAAGAATCTTCTAAACTATGCCTTGGTATAATTTAGCAGATAATCAGAGCTGCAGAACACTAGCTTTATGTGGGAATAAGCGGAATACCATAGGTACTCAGAGGAGTCACGCTTATTGCTAATAACTGATGCTCAGGTGGTGTGAACACTGTATCCCACAACACCAAGTAAGGGTCTGAAAAAGGAGGAGGGAACACACGCAGTGCAGTAGATGCCAGAACACATGGGGTGAATCAAGGGCTCAGTGAAACGGGAAGCCTTAATCACAAAGTGAACAATTTGCCTGAAAATGCTGCAGATTCAGGCCAGCACGCAGGCCTCCAGGCTCCCTGGCAGGAGTCCTGGGAATACGAGGGGCAGAGCAATGAACTTACAGCTACCAATCACTTCCCTGTGGCAGGCACGTTACCTCATAAAGCATCTCAATTGACCCTGTGTCCAGAAGAAGGAATTGAGGCTGAAGGAGATGTTATAATTGCTCAAGGTCACAGAACTAAGAAAGGTATGGAAATGGCCTTTACCCCAAGCACTCGGACTCCTTAGTGCATAACATGCTCTCTCAAGTATGCAAAACTCAGCTTCAGTAACCCTTTTTCCATCTTTTTAATTAATTTTTTTTCAAAAAGCGTTGATTGTTGTATTTTCATTTTTATTTGTTTCCTTATGTCTTTTAATTTCTTCTCTAATTGTCTGGTTGACTCATTCGTTCTTTACTAGGATGTTTTTTAACCTGCATGCTGTTAGAGGTTGAGCAGACTTTTTCCTGTACTTTATGTCAAGCTCCAAACATTGTGATCTCAAAGTGTGCATGGTGTCATCTCAATGCTGTTATAATTATTGAAGGCTTTTTGCGACCCAGTATGTGGTCTCTCTTGGAGAATGTTCCACGTGCACTCCAGAAGAAAGTATGCTCTGCTTCTTTCCATGTAGAGTCCTAAAATATCTGTCACATCCTTCTGGTCCAATGTATCATTCAGGACCATTGTTTCTTTCCTGATTCTGTCTAGATTTTCTGTCCATTGATGTAAGTTGAGTATTAAATCCCCCTGAAATTACCACATTCTTATCAATAAGATTGTTCATGTTTGTGATTAAAGGTTTTAAATATTTGTGTGCTTCGGAATTCAGTGCATAATCATTATAATTGTTAGCTTTTCCTGATGGACAGACACTGTAATTATTTAATAATGCCCTTAAACATCTCTTGCTGCCAACTTTAATTTCAGGTCAAGTTTGTCTGATAGAAGTATGGCTACTACAGCTTCCTTTTGACTCCCAGTAGCATGAAAGGTAGTTCTCCATCCCCCCACTTTCAAGAGTAAGGTGTCCTCAGGTCTGAAATGAGTCTCCTGTACGACAGCAAACAGATGGGTCTTGTTTTGTATTATCCATTCTGATACCCTGTGTCTTTTGGTTGGAGCATTTATTCCACTTCCATGCAGTGTTATTATGGAAAGCGATGGTTCCGAGGCATTGTGATGTCTGTAGTTTTCATGCTTGTACTGGTGTCTGTGGTACTTTGTGATATTTGCGACATTTCCCTCAAGGAATCCCTCTTAGGATCTCTTGTAGGGATGGTTTAGTGGTGGTGAATTCCTTCAGTTTTGGTTTGTTTGGGAAGACCTTTACCTCTCCTTCGATTCTGAATGGCAGGCTGGCTGGATAAAGGATTCTTGGTTGCATATTTTTCCTATTCATCACATTGAAGATTCCCCTATTCCTTTATGGCTTGTCTGATTTCAGTAGATGGATCTGCTCCTATCCCAATACTTCTCTACCTGTGTATGTGAAGGTCCATTCATCCCTAGCTGCTTTCAGAATTCTCTCTTCATGCTTGTATTTTGCCAGTTTCCCCATGCTATGTTGTGCAGAAAATCAACTCAGGTTACATCTGAAGGGAGTTCTCTGTGCCTGTTGGGTTTCAATGCCGGTGTCCTTCCCCAGCTTGTGGAAGTTCTCAGCTATGATTTGTTCAAGGTCATCTTCACACCCCTTTTCTGTCTCTTCTGGAAATCCTGTGATATGGATATTGTTCCATTTGATTTCATCACTTAGTTCTCTAATTCTCCCATCTCGGTCCTCAAATTTTGCTCTATCTTTTTCTCACCTCCTTTTCCCCATATTTTTACCTTCTGATTCATTTAGTCTCCCCTCTGTCTCTTCAATCCGCGCTGCGGCTGCCTCCATTTTAATTTGCACCGCATTTATAGCATTGGAATTCATCACGACTACTTTTTATTTCCTTGATCTCCGCAATAATTGATTCCATGCTGTCTTTACGCCTTTGCCAATCCCAACGATTAATCTTTGGACTGTTATGCTAAATTCTGATATGTAGCTTATATCTGTTTGGATAAAGTCGTTAGCTGTCTACTTCTTCCTGGAATTTCTTTTGAGGGGAATTCTTCTGTGTCATTATTTTGGCTAGTTTTCTCTCTCTTAGGAGGTTTACAAGCTTGTTATTTGCTTTGCACCTGCAAGAATTGCTATACGACAGGGGGCTCACGCCCTGTGCAGGTTCCAGCCCTGCAGGTACTGTTTCTTGGAGAGTGTTACTTGCTCTCTGTTGTTGTGACATTAGCTCTTTGAGTTCTCTACTGGTAGTGATGTGTTTGACCCTCCACAAGGTGTGCTTTTCTTTGTTCCTTGAAGTAGCCCTGGGAAGGAAAACAAACAAACCAACAAACAGGAAACAGAGACATGTAAGGCAACGTGCAAATAAAAGAAATAAATGGACACACACACGCTCACACACACACAGAAAAACAGTCTGAAATAAAACAAAACAAAACAAAACAAACAAACAGACCAGAAACACCAGCTACAAGTAAAGAACAAGGTAGAGGCGTTGCTGTTGGAAGAACACATATAAAGAGAGAAATGACAGGAGTGGGGAAAAGGAAAAACATACATATATACCAGGCTGGGAGGCCAAATGGCTTCATGCAGACAGAGAGAAAGGAAAATAAGGAAGCAGGTGGGGAAACAAAAGAAAGATACGTTTAGCCAGACAGAGAAACTAGATGGCATGATTATCCCAGAGAGAGAGAGAAACGAAAATATACAGGTATAGTTAGGAAATGTATCAAGGCAATGGATTATAAATGTCTGCTTAAACAAACCAACAAGACAGACTTATCAAACTAAAGGAGGGAAGAGATAGGAAGGGAGAATACGTCTAAAGAACAAGAATTGTCCCGGAATTACTCCAGTCTAGGCAGCATCACCGATCCGGATGACAGAGCTGCCTGGTTCCACAGCGCCTATCCTGCTCCATCAGGATACACAGCACAGAGGGGCGTGGTTTGGGGTAGGCTGGTCCCACCTCCACTCTGGACCCTGGGGCTGATCCCTGAGGCCCCGTCTTGGTGGTGGTGGCGGGGGGGAAATGGTGATGCCCAGCCTCTTCTCCATGACCTGGTGTACTCCGTTCCAGTTGTCCTCATTGTGCCGAGAGCACACGCAGGGTTCGTCCTTCTTGCTCCGCTGACTCCTTTCGCACAGCGCTTGTTGAGGGTTCACAGACCTGTTCCCTGTGCTAGGGCAGTGCCACTCTGTGCTGCTCCAAATGTCTTCCTCGCTTTGTTTGTGCTGCTGTGCATCAGGGAGCCCCGCCTTTCCCTGCTGTGGACTGCGCTGCTGACCTCACTGCTGAGCTTGGGCATGGTGGATGCAAGCAGGCATTGTTTTGTCCCACACCAACGCCCCCAGGGAAGGGGCCACTTTCTCCTACTCCAGACTGCGCCCTAGACCCAGCCACTGATCTGGGCGGGGGGGGGGTGGTGGTTGATGCGGGCAGGCTTTGTTCTATTGCACAGCCCACCAGGGAGGGGCTACTGTCTCCTTCTGTGGACGGTGCCCCTGCTCTACCCCTGAAACCAATGCTGGCTCCTCTCCCCACAGGTGCTCGCACAGGGAACCTAGCCCCAGACCCAAGAAAACCCCACAGTTAGAGATAAGATCCCTCTCAGTCCCAGTCCCAGGTTCTCCTCTTATCCACATACAGCCCTACACTTCCGCAGCCAATCTTTCTCTTACTTTGGCCTCTCCGCAGAAGGGGATCTCTTTCGGTGAGTGGTGAATAAAGCCACAGGTGGACCAATAAACGGACAAGCAAGCGAGCAAAGGCTGACAAGGGAAAATCCACCTGTTCCATGGTGGTGTAGAGAAAGTAGGTGCTTTTAGCAATGCCAGTAAGAGGGTAAACATTATGGAACAGGCGAATTAGTGAATTCTGTGGGTGGAATGTTTTCCCTGATTACAATGGGCAGCTTATCCATCCTCCAGCTCTGAAGCATATGGCCAGTGGACACCACATGCTGGGGACAACAAGTTCTGGAGGAAAGGAGTGGAAGTAACAACTCTCCCCCTTTCCTAGAATGCCAGCGTCCATTTACAAACCCTCCATCTGCCCCCTGGCCCTTTCTTCTGCCCACCCGCCCCGATTACTCCCACATATTACGTCCTTACTGCAATCTTGCAATCCTTGGTTTTGAACCATCGTTCTAATCTGTTTTGTTGTTGGTGGTTAGGTCTGTCATTTATCTACGTAAAAACCTGGGAATTACTATCTGAACAAAGCTGAGCTCCTGGATGGCTCAGTCAGTTAGGCCTGTGACTATATTGCTTTCGACGCAGGTCATGATCTCATGGTTTGCGAGCTCCAGTTCTGCATCAGGCTTTGTGCGGACAGCGTAGAACCTGCTTGGGATTCTCTCTCTCCCTCTCTCTGAGCTTTCCTGGCTGTCTCTCACTGTCTTATGTTTGTGTGCTGCTTTTTAAACTGGCCTAGGAGTAATTTGGGACCAGTGGTATGATAACTAACCTTCTCTTTCACCTGCTATGACAGCTCTAACATTCCCGTTACTCTGATGAGTTAAGATGTAAGGCAGAGTGTCCCGAGATCCTCAACCAAACTACACGGTGTAATCGTATGAGCATAGGTATTCACACTTCTGTCCATTCCCTCATAAACTCACTCATTTCGCAAATAGCGAACACTTACGTGGTGCACACTGAGGAATATAACAGTAAGCAAAATAGCCTTCGTAAATCAATTTTTTTTCCGACTTGGAATTTCATGGGCCTATAGTATCCAGTCCCCTGTGATTCAGCGCATGATTAAGATTAACGTATTTCACTTCTTCCAAAGATGTTTCTCAAGATTGGCAGAAGCAGTGGGATGTGACCGATGCTGGTTCAAATCCTAGCTCTGCCACATAGATGTGATATTTGGCAAGTTATTTAAACTTTCTAAGCATTAGCCTAGTTGCCTGTTAAGTGGGAATAATAATACCTTTCCCACAGGCCTGTTATGTTTGCTTGAGAGGGAAACATGTGTGAATTGCAGAGAAATGTACTGGTGTATGGTGGGAACTAAAGTGAAATTAGTTTTTTCCCTCTGTTTTCCTCAGGCTTTCTGATCATCTCGTTATGGGTTTGTTCCGAGGGCCTTGTGCCTCTCTGTGCCTCTCTGTGCCCTTGAGGATCCTCTTGCAATCCCCAGCATCCGGGAATTGGGCCTCATTCTACCAAGGAACCTGACTCTCACATGGTGCCTTCCACAGTTCACCTGTTCTGTACATTCAACACAGCCAACGTGAAGGTTTTAAGTAAGCAAGCAGCGACTTTGTCAAAAACGGAATTACATCACTGGTAGAAGCGAGTGTTTACTGACTCGCAGTGAAGGGGGTTCCATGCATTATTCCAAGTTATTTACCGTCATTACCTCACTGAATTCATTTCAGAGCTCTATGGTGAAGGTGCTAGGTTGTGCCTGATTTTACAGCTGAGAAAACTGAGTAACCCAGAGAAAAAGTAAGTTGTCCAAAGGTCCGCTGCTAGAAATAGAGCAAAATAGGATTTGAGATCCCAGGCAGCCTTGCTCCAGGGGCCACCCCCTTAGTCACTGAACTCTATTGCTTCTTGCTAAGCAAGAATTTACTGTAGGATAGGGAATTTAAGTGGTATTGAGTTGTAAAGAAGATTGTAAGAGATGGCAAATGTTCCACCCAATCCATCTGATCACAAAAGGGTAAGAGTTAATCAAAAGTTGATGATGCAGGTGTTTGTAAAAAGAGAGAATGTGAGAGAGAGAGAATCCCCCGTATAGACTGCTGCTGTTACACATCAAATTGAAGTGAGACAACTACTTGTTCTGTAACAATTGGGAACTGAAACTCCATAAACTCATTGCATTTATTCAGTATGCATTTATTCCTTTGCCCATGGCTGGCACTGTAGTAACGACACACGGATGGCTAAAGTGAGTCCTGCCCATGAAGAACACATGGTCTAGGAGGGGAGCAAGGGCTACGTAAGGAGGTTCATGACAATACAACTAGTGGGAAGAAGAACTGTGGACACACAAAGGGGAAGTAAGCACCCCCAAGACACTTTCCATAAAGAAAGACATAAGAAAGGAATGAAACCTCTTAGAGTTCTGGAAGCATCCTTCTTGTAGGCTCTCATGAGTGTATTTTCACTAAGTCCGTAACTATTGGGAGCTGATCCCTGCTGAGCCAAGATCCTCCAGGACAGAACCTTCCTCTGTTCGGTTGGCTTCAAGTGAACCCGGGTATTCAGCCCTTCTCCAGTGTCCCTCTCCCACCATCCCACTTCTGGCCCTCTTGATTCCTAGATTCCTAGGAAAATCAGCCTATAAGGTCAAATCCTTATTTGTTGTTAGTTCCTTCCAGAGACAGGGTCTCCACGATGCTATTGATTCTTTCAGTGGAATCCTGCCCATGGGCTGCACAAGGAACTCCATGATACGAGTTCAATGCCTCCTCAAATGATGGGTTTTATGAGAAGTTAAGTCCTGTGAGCTTGGGTTAGAAATAGTCCAAATCATTCCCAATCTCAAGGCTTGTTTTGGACAAAGGATGAAGATAAAAAGCAATGAATACATAAAAGACTTTTGTAAGAAGTTCAGCTTAAATACGGCAGAAGAAAAGAAAGGGGGGGAGTGTCTTTTCATTTCATGTCAACAGCCAAAGAGAAAAAGCTTCTTTAGATTTCAAGAAGAAAGGAATAATATCAGTGTACACAAAGCAAGCTTTAAAGGTGAGCTTTATCATCGTGTCAGTAGAGCTTTTTACTACAAACTCTACCGATTATGGTATTTCTCATAACTCCTTGCTGCCCTAGGGAAAAGTACTTAATTGCCTATGCCTAACTTTTATCTGAGTTCATGGCTATTTTCCTTTCATTTTTAAAGCTTAGCTTAGATCAGGATGAGGGAAGATGGCGGCGTAGGAGGACGCTGGGCTCACCGCGCGTCCTGCTGATCACTTAGATTCCACCTACACCTGCCTAAATAACCCAGAAAACCGCCAAAGGATTAGCAGAACGGAGTCGCAGGAGCGAAGCGCAGACTAGAGGCCCACGGAAGAGGGTAGGAAGGGCGGCGAGGCGGTGCACGCTCAACGGACTGCCGGGAGTGAGCCAGGGCGGAGGGGCGGCTCGCCGGCCAAGCAGAGCCCCCGAGTCTGGCTGGCAAAAGCGGAGGGGCCTGACAGACTGTGTTCTGACAGCAAGCGCGACTTAGCGTCTGGGAGGTCATAAGTTAACAGCTCTGCTCGGAAAGCGGGTAGGCTGGAGGACAAAGGGAGGGAGAGATGCTGAGCCCCCGGACGACAGAGCTCAGTTTGGTGGGGAACGAAGGCGCTCGCCAGCGCCATCTCCCCCGCCCATTCCCCAGCCAAAATCCCAAAGAGAACCAGTTCCTGCCAGGGAACTTGCTCGCTCAGCGCAAACGCCCAACTCTGCGCTTCTGCAGAGCCAAACCTCTGGCAGTGGATCTGACTCCCTCCCGCTGCCACAGGGCCCCTCCTGAAGTGGATCACCTAACGAGAAACGAGCTAAGCCTGCCCTCCTGCCCCTGTGCACATGCCTACCCACCCCAGCTAATACGCCAGATCCCCAGCATCACAAGCCTGGCAGCCTGCAAGTAGCGCAGACAGGCCATGCCACCTCACAGTGAATCCCGCCCCTAGGAGAGGGGAAGAGAAGGCACACACCAGTCTGACTATGGTCCCAGCGGTGGGCTGAGGGCAGACATAATGTCGGAATGCGGCCCCGCCCACCAACTCCAGTTATACACCACAGCACAGGGGAAGTGCCCTGCAGGTCCTCACCACGCAAGGGACTATCCAAAATGACCAAGCGGAAGAAATCCCCTCAGAAGAATCTCCTGGAAATAACAACAGCTAATGAGCTGATCAAAAAGGATTTAAATAATATAACAGAAAGTGAATTTGGAATAATAGTCATAAAATGAATCGCTGGGCTTGAAAACAGTATAGAGGACAGCGGAGAATCTCTTGCTACAGAGATCAAGGGACTAAGGAACAGTCACGAGGAGCTGAAAAACGCTTTAAACGAAATGCATAACAAAATGGAAAATCCACGGCTCGGATTGAAGAGGCAGAGAGGAGAATAAGTGAACTAGAAGATAAAGTTATGGAAAAAGAGGAAGCTGAGAAAAAGAGAGATAAAAAAATCCAGGAGTATGAGGGGAAAATTAGAGAACTAAGTGATACACTAAAAAGAAATAATCTACGCATAATTGGTATCCCAGAGGAGGAAGAGAGAGGGAAAGGTGCTGAAGGGGTACTTGAAGAAATAATAGATGAGAACTTCCCTGAACTGGGGAAGAAAAAAGGCACTGAAATCCAAGAGGCACAGAGAACTCCCTTCAGACGTAACTTGAATCGATCTTCTGCACGACATATCGTAGTGAAACTGGCAAAATACAAGGATAAAGAGAAAATTCTGAAAGCAGCAAGGGGTAAACGTGCCCTCACATATAAAGGGAGACCTATAAGACTCGTGACTGATCTCTCTTTTGAAACTTGGCAGACCAGAAAGAATTGGCACGAGAATTTCAGTGTGCTAGACCGAAAAAATATGCAGCCGAGAATCCTTTCTCCTGCAAGTCTGTCATTTAGAATAGAAGGAGAGATAAAGGTCTTCCCAAACAAACAAAAACTGAAGGAATTTCTCACCACTAAACCAGCCCTACAAGAGATCCTAAGGGGGACCCTGTGAGACAAAGTAGGAGACACATTACTACAAGCATAAAACATACAGACATCACAATGACTCTAAACCCGTATCTTTCTATAATAACACTGAATGTAAATGGATTAAATGCGCCAATCAAAAGACATAGGTATCAGAATGGATAAAAAAACAAGATCCATCTATTAGCTGTCTACAAGAGACTCATTTTAGACCTGAGGACACCTTTAGATTGAGAGTGAGGGGATGGAGAACTATTTATCATGCTACTGGAAGCCAAAAGAAAGCTGGAGTAGCCATACTTATATCAGACAAACTAGACTTTCACTTAAAGGCTGTAACAAGAGATGAAGAAGGACATTATATAATAGTACAGGGTCTATCCATCAGGAAGAGCTAACAATTATCAATGTCTATGTGCCGAATACCGGAGCCCCCAAATATATAAAGCAATTACTCATAAACATAAGAACCTTATTGATAAGAATGTGGTAATTGCAGGGGACTTTAACACCCCACTTACAGAAATGGATAGATCATCTAGACACACGGTCAATAAAGAAACAAGGGCCTTGAATGAGACATTGGATCAGATGGACTTGACAGATTTATTTAGAACTCTGCATCCCAAAGCAACGGACTATACTTTCTTCTCGAGTGCACATGGAACATTCTCCAAGATACATCACATACTGGGTCACAAAACAGCCCTTCATAAGTTTACAAGAATTGAAATTATACCATGCATACTTTCAGACCACAACGCTATGAAGCTTGAAATCAACCACAGAAAAAAGTCTGGAAAAACTCCAAAACCATGGAGGTTAAAGAACACCCTACTTGGCGCAGTCGGTTAAGCGTCCGACTTCAGCCAGGTCACGATCTCGCGGTCCGTGAGTTCGAGCCCCGCGTCGGGCTCTGGGCTGATGGCTCAGAGCCTGGAGCCTGTTTCCGATTCTGTGTCTCCCTCTCTCTTTGCCCCTCCCCCGTTCATGCTCTGTCTCTCTCTGTCCCAAAAATAAATAAACGTTTGAAAAAAAAAAAAAAAAATTTAAAAAAAAAAAAAAAAAAGAACACCCTACTAACGAATGAGTGGGTCAACCAGGCAATTAGAGGAGAAATTAAAAAAATATATGGAAACAAACGAAAATGAAAATACGACAATCCAAACGCTTTGGGATGCAGAAAAGGCAGTCCTGAGAGGAAAATACATTGCAATCCAGGCCTGTCTCAAGAAACAAGAAAAATCCCAAATACAAAATCTAACAGCGCACCTAAAGGAAATAGAAGCAGAACAGCAAAGGCAGCCTAAACCCAGCAGAAGAAGAGAAATAATAAAGATCAGAGCAGAAATGAACAATATAGAATCTAAAAAAACTGTAGAGCAGATCAACGAAACCAAGAGTTGTTTTTTTTGAAAAAACAAACAAAATTGACAAACCTCTAGCCAGGCTTCTCAAAAAGAAAAGGGAGATGACCCAAATAGATAAAATCATGAATGAAAATGGAATTATTACAACCAATCCCTCAGAGATACAAACAATGATCAGGGAATACTATGAAAAATTATACGCCAAAATACTGGACAACCTGGAAGAAATGGACAAATTCCTGAACACCCACACTCTTCCAAACTCAATCAGGAGGAAATAGAAAGCTTGAACAGACCCTTACCAGTGAAGAAATTGAATCGGTCATCAAAAATCTCCCAACAAATAAGAGTCCAGGACCAGATGGCTTCCCAGGGGAGTTCTACCAGACGTTTAAAGCAGAGATAATACCAATCATTCTCAAGCTATTCCAGAAATAGAGAAGGAGGAAAAATTTCCAGACTCATTCTATGAAGCCAGTATTACTTTGATTCCTTAACCAGACAGAGACACAGTAAAAAAAAGAGAACCACAGGCCAATATCCCTGATGAATATGGATGCCAAAATTCTCAATAAGATACTAGCAAATCGAATTCAATGGCATATAAAAAGAATTATTCACCATGATCAAGTGGGATTCATTCCTGGATTGCAGGGCTGGTTCAACATTCGCAAATCAATCAACGTGATACATCACATTAAACAAAAAAAAAAAAAAAAAGAGAAGGATCATACGATCCTGTCAATCGATGCACAAAAGGCCTTTGACAAAATCCAGCACACTTTCTTAAGAAAAACCCTTGAGAAAGTCGGGATAGAAGGAACATACTTAAAGATCATGCAAGCCATATGAAAAGCCCACAGCTAACATCATCCTCAACGGGGGAAAACTGAGAGCTTTTTTCCCTGAGATCAGGAACACGACAGAGATGCCCACTCTCACCGCTGTTGTTTAACATAGTGCTGGAAGTTCTAGCATCAGCAATCAGACAACAAAAGGAAATCAAAGGCATCAAAATCGGCAAAGATGAAGTCAAGCTTTCGCTTTTTGCAGATGACATGATATAATACATGGAAAATCCGATAGACTCCACCAAAAGTCTGCTAGAACTGATACATGAATTCAGCAAAGTTGCAGGATACAAAATCAATGTCCAGAAATCAGTTGAATTCTTATACACTAACAATGAAGCAACAGAAAGACAAATAAACTGATCCCGTTCACAATTGCACCAAGAAGCATAAAATACCTAGGAATAAATCTAACCAAAGATGTAAAGGATCTGTATGCTGAAAACTATAGAAAGCTTATGAAGGTAATTGAAGAAGATTTAAAGAAATGGAAAGACAATCCCTGCTCATGGATTGGAAAAATAAATATTGTCAAAATGTCAATACTACCCAAAGCTATCTACACATTCAATGCAATCCCAATCAAAATTGCACCAGCATTCTTCTCGAAACTAGAACAAGCAATCCTAAAATTCATATGGAACCACAAAAGGCCTCGAATAGCCAAAGGAATTTTGAAGAAGAAGACCAAAGCAGGAGGCATCACAATCCCAGATTTTAGCCTCTACTACAAAGCTGTAATCAACAAGACAGCATGGTATTGGCACAAAAACAGACACATAGACCAATGGAATAGAATAGAAACCCCAGAACTAGACCCACAAATGTATGGCCAACTCATCTTTGACAAAGCAGGAAAGAACATCCAATGGAAAAAAGACAGTCTCTTTAACAAATGGTGCTGGGAGAACTGCACAGCAACATGCAGAAGGTTGAAACTAGACCACTTTCTCACACCATTCACAAAAATAAACTCAAACTGGATAAAGGACCTGAATGTGAGACAGGAAACCATCAAAACCTTAGAGGAGAAAGCAGGAAAAGACCTCTCTTACCTCAACCGTAACAATCTCTTACTCGACACATTCTCAAAGGCAAGGGAATTAAAAGCAAAAGTGAATTACTGGGACCTTAGGAAGATAAAAAGCTTCTGCACAGCAAAGGAAACAACCAACAAAACTAAAAGGCAACCAACGGAATGGGAAAAGATATTTGCAAATCACATATCGGACAAAGGGCTAGTATACAAAATCTATAGAGCTCACCAAACTCCACACCCGAAAAACAAATAAGCCAGTGAAGAAATGGGCAGAAAACATGAATAGACACTTCTCTAAAGAAGACATCCGGATGGCCAACAGGCACATGAAAAGATGTTCAGCGTCGCTCCTTATCAGGGAAATACAAATCAAAACCACCCTCAGGTATCTCCTCACGCCAGTCAGAGTGGCCAAAATGAACAAATCAGGAGACTATAGATGCTGGAGAGGATGTGGAGAAACGGGAACCCTCTTGGACTGTTGGTGGGAATGCAAATTGGTGCAGCCGCTCTGGAAAGCAGTGTGGAGGGTCCTCAGAAAAATAAACAATAGACCTACCCTATGACCCAGCAATAGCACTGCTAGGAATTTACCCAAGAGATACAGGAGTACTGATGCATAGGGGCACTTGTACCCCAATGTTCATAGCAGCACTGTCAACAATAGTCAAATTATGGAAAGAGCCTAAATGTCCATCAACTGATGAATGGATAAAGAAATTGTAGTTTATATACACAATGGAATACTACGTGGCAATGAGAAAAAATGAAATATGGCCTTTTGTAGCAACGTGGATGGAACTGAAGAGTGTGATGCTAAGTGAAATAAGCCATACAGAGAAAGACAGATACCATATGGTTTCACTCTTATGTGGATCCTGAGAGGCTTAGCAGGACCCATGGGGGAGGGGAAGGAAAAAAAAAGAGGTTAGAGTGGGAGAGAGAGCCAAAGCATAAGAGACTGTTAAAAACTGAGAACAAACTGAGGGTTGATGGGGGGTGGGAGGGAGGAGAGGGTTGGTGATGGGTATTGAGGAGGGCACCTTTTGGGCTGAGCACTGGGTGTTGTATGGAAACCAATTTGACAATAAACTTCATATATTAAAAAAAAATAAAGCTTAGCTTATCTTAGTTCGTCAAATAATTTTCTTTTATTTTTTTGATGACAGAAATCTCATTTACACTCCTGAATGTCCTATTACCCATGACAGGTACCTAGCATTCTGCCTTGCACATCTACTTACTTATGTGGGGAAAATGAAACAAAACAAAACAAAACAAAACAAAACAAAAGGCATTTGTTTTTTCACCGTCCAGAGACAGAATAAATTCCTAACGGAAATAATAAAATATTTGGGCCCTGAACACGTGACTGCCCTTAAATGTTAATATATTCAAATTGAGGACATTTTTAATTTGACAGGTATGGTCAAATGCCCAAGAGAACGATTCAAAAATAAAGAGAACTCTGGGAATCAATGGGTTAGGAAGGTCATGAAAAAATTGGAGACTACGATCCAGATCTTAAAAAAGCTCTGAATGTATACTCACAAAGACTTACCGACTTTGGATAAGCAGGTTAAAACTAGTGCTTTGAAAGTCCATAGAGCTGTAGCATTCGAAGGCAGGGTTTCTTACAGTATGGTCTGATACCTCTCCCTAATCAATGGAATCATGGAGGGCTTACTACAGGTGCGGATTCCGAATTCACACCGAATTCTACATTTTTAGGTAATGTGCCAGTTTTTGTTAAGATAACCCAAACTAGTAACAGCATTCCAATCTGCAAAGGACACACGAGCCCCACTCTCTGTAGCATAAAGTTTGGGTTGCTTTGGTAGGTGGATGAAAGCAACAAAACACAGAAGTGTGCAGGGAGAAGTGGAGACTTGAAGTGTTTGAAATGCATACTGTCCCATTTCTCAGGGAGGATACAGATACGGCTTGATGGCACCCAAATCAGTGTTTCTGTCTGAACCAGTCCTGCTACCCAGGCCACAGTCAACCATAAATATTATCCAGAGAAATGATCTGCATCTGCATCTGTATCTGCTGGAGATTCCCTGACTGACCAGATTCTCACTGCTGCTGGGGCTGGGGGTGTGGGGTGGGAGGTAGATAAACGGAGAGAATCAGACTAGCCCAAGTGGCCAAGATCTAGATGGAGTCCACCCTATGTGTTACCGTGGCCATATCTGAAGTTTCCAGAGGTGATGATGCTACATGCGGGGCCACCATTGTTCCGTGATGATATTGCAGTTGGTATATGATGCTAAGATTAAAACAAGGAAACGTGGTAACTTAGTATATATTATAACGTGTCAACAAGAAGGCAAAGAAAAATCTTGGTTTGTACTTCGTTGGCAATTACTAATAGATATGAAAGTTACCGTCCCTCTAGGAGGCAAGGTTCTTGCCAACAGAAATACAACACTAATACAGGAGCACCTTCCAAGGGTTCATCTGAGAGTATACTGAATGGCCTGAGTATGTAATGTGATTTGATAAGGCAGAACTGGTTTCTCCATGGCCCACAAGGATTAAATTCTAGAATTCCATAGAGTTTGCTTGATGCATTGATAAGCCAAGGAAACCTAGGAGGGGATTGGTGAAGCCACATGCCCTAGACATATGACAGCTAATTTTTGACTTAAGAAGAAACCGAATGACCTCCAAAAGACATCAACAATTGTACCTCACAGATGTGCTGTGAGCTTGAAATGCTCACACATGTGCTGCATCTTGAAGACGGTAAGTGGTAAAGACATTGGTAGTATTATATTAATGGCTGCTACCCTTTTTTCCAAAATTTTGTAGGAGGTCATAAAGAAATTGGCAGCTCTGCCATTCCATGCAGTCTGCTGCCAATGACATTGTTGCCTTAATGGAGCACAGCCTACAGCCTCTTTGTGAGTAAAACGCTCTTTGATTATGCCACTGGTGGCAGCCTTTCTGTGACAGCTGAACACGTCCCTAACCGATACTACTTGCACTTACTCAATGCCATTCAAATACAATTTCATGTTTTGTTAGCACAGATAACATCAATAATGTCACTCTTATTGAAGGTGAAATTATTACCAACATCACTCAGCAGATGAGGTTGGGGAAAAGATGCTAGAGAAGTTTCCTAAATGAAGAAGGGTTTGGAGAATACCAGCGTTCTATCTCCTAAGCATACCCTCGCAGAGTAAACTGTAGGGCACAGGGATCTCTCTGTTACAATATCACTTGAAGTTTAGGAGTGTTTTTCCATATAAATGTTTGAAAAAGTCCATGGTAGAGAAGGATTTACTTAATCCCAGAGAGTAAAATGAAAGAAGGCTTTGGACCCACAACCTCCTCCAATCAGTAAGTAGGCCGAGACAACCATAAGGCTGTAGACACAGGCTACTTTTCATGAGAAGGGAAGAATGACTTGGAGGTTGAAAGCCAGAACCCCGGAGGAGCTAGGACCATGGAAAATCATTCCCAGGCCTTAGGACCCAATGAAACAACTGCCTACCTGTGCCAGCTGAACTTCAGAATTGCTATGGACCAGTGACTCATTCATGATTACCTCCTTCCTTTCTTTTGAAACAGCAATGTTTGTATTTTGTTTGTTTGTTTGTTTGTTTGTTTGATTTTTCTGTGTGTGTGTGTGTGTGTGTGTGTGTGTGTGTGTGTGTGTTTGTGTGTGTGTGTGTGTGTTGTGTGTGTGTGTTCTGGTTATAACCATGCCCGTGTTGTTTGTATGCTGAATTCATAGGTCTTCATTCATAGGTCTTCAGATTGAAAATGTACTCGAGGACTAGTGCGCCCAAGGAGACTCATTCACACCTGGACCTAATTTAGATAAAAATATCCTGGACTTTGAGCTGATGTTACAAGGGTTGTGTCTTTAAGAGGGAGGATTCTTGGGGAAAGGTGAGGATATTTTTCAGGCAGGATGAGAGTGAATAATAGGAGGCCAGCAGACAGGCTGTGGCAGTCTAAAATATGTTCATAAATTCTCTTTTAAGCCCTTCAAAAGGGGGACCTTCATTCCCTTTTCCGTAAGCATAGGCCAGATGTACTGAATGATTTTGAAAACCAGAAGAAGGTGGAAGTGATAGTGAGTTAAAAAACTCCAAAGAGCAGATATTGTAGTCCAATGGCGTTGTGATTAGGGGAAAATCGATGGAAGGGGCAACCGGCCATTAGACGCAAGAATTCTGAGTGGAAGAGATGAATATAAGCGAAGAGAAACAAAAATTATATAAAATCAGGGAGGGGACAAAACAGAAGAGACTCATACGTATGGAGAACAAACTGAGGGTCACTGGAGGGGTTGTGGGAGGGGCAATGGGCTAAATGGGTAAGGGGCACTGAGAAATCTATTCCTGAAATCATTGTTGCACTACATGCTAACTAATTAGGAGGTAAACTTTAAAAAATAAAAATAAATCAAATAAAAAAAAGAAGCTACAATTCTACACCTTTCAAAATTATCAATTAAATTTGAGAGTGGACTCAAGATATCTTCAGACGTGCAAAGACTCAGATATTTGATTCTACTCATTCTTCATTAGGAAGTTATATGAAGGTGTACTCCAGCAAAACAAAGAGAGAAAAAATAAAGACAAATTATTCTTAATAACAGGCAACACTAACAGAGTGTTTATTTTTGTGCCAGACTCTGTTATGGGTTATTTTCATATATTATTTCATATGAACCACACAACAAACTTATAAAGTATATACAATTACCGTTCTTATCTTCGAGAGGAGAAAAGAGGGTTATAAAGAAGCCAAATAACTCATCCAACATCCAACTTACACAGCTGGTAAGTGGAACAAGTAAAGTCTAACCCCAGGCCTTCTGGCTCAAGAGTCCAGGCTTTTAAATGTTCCCTAACTTCCCAGATAGCCATATTACCATGAAACCATGGAAACAAACTGGGAGCGTAGCAGAGGAAAATCACAGGAAGGAAGCTATGAAGCAGACCTACTGAGTCACCACCTAAATGAGGCAGGAAAAGAGAAGGGTCCAGTGAGAGACCGCTAAGAGGTTAGCAGGAAGATGTCATAAAGTGGCATGATTTGAGAACACTGAAAGAGTGCAATAAAACAAAGAAGTGCATTAGAAAATTAAGGAGAACCAGATAATATCCATAAGACGGCCTTACTCTGAATGAGCCAAGTGAAACATGGCATGGTTTAAAGCACTGATGGAATACAAAGAGAAAGGATCCATTTCACCTTGATGCTAGAGATGTCCTCATTCAGGAGGTGCAAAGACTCCAGCAAAAGAGTAGTAATTCTAATGTTTGCATATTATTTAATAATCACAATAATTTAAACCATTTATTAGTTTTCAAGTTTTAGAATCAACCTTGAACTCTCTAAAGAGACTTGATTGCAGAGCATAACAGCAGTGTTAACAACAATGACAAACAGAAGCCCAAAGCTGATGGGAGACGGAGAAAAAGTGCAGCAAGTTTAAGGAAGACCTTTATCGTACAATGTACGGAATGAAAAATGATAGTACAGGTAAGGGAACTAGGTCTCTATTTTAAAATTACATCTCATGGGGTACCTGAGTGGCTCGGTGAGTTCACAATCCACTCTTGATTTTGGCTCAGATGATGATCTGACAGTTCATAAGACTAAGATGAGCATTAGGTTCTGCACTGACAGCTCAGAATTCTCTCTCTGCCCCTATCCTGCTTGAGCATACTCTCTCTCTCTCTCTCTCTCTCTCTCTCTCAAATAACATACATTCATACATACATACACATATACATACAAACATAAAATTATATTGTGTGATGGTTAATTTCATGTTTTAACTGGGCTAAGCCACAGGGTACCCAGATATATGGCTAAACAGTATTTCTAGTGAGTCTGTGAGGACATTTCTTAGTACAATTAACATCTGTATATCCGGAGAGTAAGCAAGACACATTGCCTTGCCAAACACTGGGTGGCCTCAACTAATCGATTGAAGACTTGAATAGAACAAAAGGTGGAGTAAGAGAGAATCCACTGTGTCTATCTGACTGTCTTCAAGCTGCGATATTGGTCTCCTGACTTCAGGCTCAGACTTGGAATGGAACATACATCATCAGCTCTCCTGATTCTTAGGCTTTTGGAGTCTGCCTGGAACTGAACTACTCGATCTCCTAGGTCTGCTCTTCTCAGCCTCCGTAATCCTGTGAACCAATTCCTATTGATACTGAGTCTCTGGAGAACCCTAATTAGTACCTATATGTAACTTCATCCGTTATGTATTTTTGCCCTCAGATCCAGTTCCTGCACTTCTCCTACAGACTGTGTTTCCTGGTTCCTTGCCAACTGGCTTCCAGAGGGGTTTGACCAATGGGTGTTTGATGGGAGAAAGGGAGGAAGGTATAAGCCCAGAGGTTTTTCTCTCTCCGGCTCCACTTCCTACCAGTGATTTTATCTCCTCCAAATTCTAGCTTCTTTCCAAGAGCCTCTTCTCCCATGTTCTCAGTTCCTGCTAGGTATGGTTCTGAATTTCTCTAGCTCTGCAGGTGGAAACAGCTTTCTGATGATACTAATTCCTGATTGCTTCGCCATCCTTTGTTTGGCTTCTGGGATTTCCCATCACGTGTGTAACTATTTAAAATACCTATAGTGACTCACCGGCTGGCTGGAGCTGACTGAAACAGTATACAGATAGAAGTTCGGGAATATATCGGAAAGTGAGGAGAGAGAAGACAGGTGGCTTAAGCGACCTATATGTCAACGTCACATAGGAAGTCAGTAGACGGTGCTTAAAACTGACAAATCAATAAGCAGCAGTATAGTATACTACTTATCTTCATGAAGATTCCTAACAAAAGAATATAAACCTGGAACAGTTAAAAGTGTTGCCTCAAATCATGGAGACAGTAAAGAGACCTGTGGTTGCCAGGGACTCAGGGGGGAAGGGAGAGATGAATAATCGATGAAGCACAGGGAATATTTACGGCAGTGAAACATCTTGTAAGACAGTGAAATGCTTTGGATCATGGCATTGTGCGTTTGTCAAAACTCACCGAACTGCACACCACAGTGAATGCTAAGGTACACTTCGGTCTTTAGTTAATAATAGTTTTCATATGGGCTCATCCGTTGTAACAAATGCACTACACTGACACAAGAAGTTTACAATAGGGAAAACTATGTTTTGGGGGGTAGGAGGGAGAACAGGGGAACTCTGCACTTTCCAGTCTTTTTCCGTAAACCAGCTTTTTAAAAGCTGTTTTAGAAAATAAACTCCCTCAATGAAAGGGAGGCAGAGAGACAGAAGAGGAGGGAAGGAAAGAGGGAGAAAGGGAGCTACTTAAATGTCATGGAGGAAACTTAAGTGTGGATTACTAAGTGAAGGGATCCAATACGAAAAAGCCATTTGCTTTACGTTTCCAACTATGATAACGTTCTGGAAAAACAAAACAAAAGAAAACAAAACAACGACAAGGACGACAACAACAACAACAACAACAACAACAACAACAACAAAACACCTTCGGAGACAGTAAAAAGACCCGTGGCTATTAGGGTTTAGGGGGAGAGAGGAAGTGGTAATAGGCGGAGCACAGGGCACTTTAGGGTGGTGTAACTATTCTGTATGATACGGCAATAGTAGATACATACCATTATACATTTCTCAAAACTTATGAATCTATATAACACAAAATAAACCCTAACTGTTAGTTAATGATAATGTGTCTAATGGTAATGTGTCAACAAGAATGGCTCATCCACCACTTATAATTAATGTATCCACATTGGTGCAAGGTACTATAGAAACTACTGGGGGTGAGGAACCTGTATTTTTTGTGCAATTTGTCTCTAAATCTAAATTTGTCCTTAAAAAATGGTCTTTTGAAAAAAACCTGATTTTAAAAAAAAGAAAAAACAAAACAAAAGAAAGTGTTGCCTCTGGGGAAGAGGTGTTCATGGGGGAAACAAAGCTTTTGATTTTTTATTGCAAGTCCTGATCTGCAATTTGGATGTTGTGAGCTTTATTTTTAACTATTTGTATACAATACTTGGATTGATATTTCTCAAAAAAAAATCTGTACACCTGCCAGAATAGATAACATGAAAAAGACCATATTAGCAAGTGTTGGCAAGGCTATCAGGTATTCAGAGCTCACAGGCACTACGCAGGCACTACTATAGAAAGAAGTGTGTGTAAATTGGTATAATCATTTTGGAAACAGTTTGGAGGAATCTTACCAAAGCTGATAAGTTGGATGACATGTGACCCAGCAAATTCTCTCCTAGATAAATAAATACTATTGTAAAAAATGTTCACCAAAGGACGTGTCCTATAATGTTCACTGAAGCTTTATTCATAATTACCCTAAGCCAGAACCTACCTAAATGTCCACCAAGAGTTGCAGAAATATTGTAAACTATTCAAATAATGAAATTCTATACACCAATGAGCAGAAAGGATCTATACATACAATAACATGAATATCACTAACATAAGTTTGAGTGAAAGAAGCTAGGTGTAGGACACATAATTCCATTTCTATATAGTCCAAAAAGAAGCAAAAGTTGTATATTCTGTAAGAAGTCAGAATAATTGCCGTCCCAAAGAGAGATAGACCGTGACTGAAAGAAGCACAGGTGGTCCCTTGGGGTCCTGGTATCTTTTTTATTGAGTGCTGATTCCACAAGTATATTGAACTTAATTGCCTCAATCTGTGCTCAGAATGCTTTTAATAATATATGTTCTTTTTTGCGTGCCTGGGTGGCTAGTCACTTAAGTGTCCAACTTTGGCTCAGGTCATGATCTCATGGTTTGTGAGGTCGAGCCCCGCATCAGGTTCTGTGCTGACAGCTCCGAGCCTGGAGCCTGCTTGGACCCTTGGCTCCCTATCTGGCCCTCACCTGCTCACAAGGTATCTCTCTCTCAAAAATAAACAAACATGACAAAAATAGTATATGTCCTTTTGAATATACTCTATACTTCAGTAATCTTATTTTAATCTGAGTGCAGACCCCTAAGTCACACCCTTTTTTCTCTACTGCCTCTTCTAAACAGTTAAAGAATATGTACTTTAAATCATCCTAGAAGATATATATACATACACATACACACAAAGAAAGAAAGAAATTGGCGGGAGGAGCCGGGAGGTGGGTGAATGGCAAAGAAACTCTAGCTTTATTACACAAGCATGGAAACAAATTCCTTTGGAGAGGGTGGGGGTGGAATGGCTTCTTCGGAAGACTTCAGAGCAATGAAGGAACAAGAGAGATCATGGATCTGCCCCTACAGTCCTGGAGACCTCTCAATGTGGGGTTAGGAAGAAAGGGGCCCTCCCTTGGGGTCCAGTGGTCTCCTCCCTCCGCAGACCCGGTGCTGGGAAGCAGCAGAGGGCACAGCTGCCCCGGAGTCCCAGAAGGCGGCGCCGCATCCAGGGGGCGCGGGCCGGGATCCTCTGGTGCTTCTTCGCCCGTACAGTGCACTAGGGGACGCGGGCCCGGCTCTCACTGGTTCATCCCTCCAGGCACAAGCCGTCCTGGGGCTGAGAGGTCGCGCGGTGGTGGCCCGCATCTCTCGCCCAGGCACTGGGAAGCGGCAGAGTATCACCACGGGTGCCAGGTTCACTCCCAGGACTTGGCACGCTTGGCGCCGCGCTTCTGCCACGCTGCTCTCGGCCCAGACGTCGCCGACTACGCGGATGGTGGGCAAGGTGGTCAGCGTCGGAGTGGCCGCCCTCCCACTCTCCTCCAGGGGGCTGCTGTCCTCGAGGGACGGCGCCGGCGGGGGCGGCACCTTCCTCTGGCCGGCGGCGACCTTCCGGGCTCCGTGGCGCCTCCTCCTGGCAGCTGGCAGGCGCGTCTGGACGCGGGCCTCGGGGGGCTGGTGCCCCAGCGTGTACACCACCTTCTCCTCAGGCGCCTCCAGCGCGGCCCCTCCTGCAGCGCTAGAGGCACCTCCCCGGGCGGCCGGGGCCAAGGCTCCCCGGGGCCTGCGCCGCTGCCTCTTCATGAGGCTCAGGAGGTGAGGCCGTTAGGGGCCGCCCGTGCTTGCCAGGTCTCGCCGCCGCCGCCAGGCCCTGATGAATTTCCTACCAGGAAGCCAAATCACGCGGCAGGCTGTGAGAGTTACACCGCTGTTGCTAGGAGACCAGGCGCTTTGTGAGGTCACAATGTCTGCCTATCCTATCACTGCCTGCTGCCCAAAGCTGCCTTAGGTTGGGATGTGTTTAAGATTATGCCCTTGAGAAAGACCTGCACGAATCTTACCTGAGACGGCCCATAGTTCTTGATGAGTTCAAGAGGGTTGTTCTCGACGTGAATGCACAGGTGCCTCAGCCTCCATTAATTCCATCCAACATGGGATGACACTTCGCGGTGGAGAGTACACACAACTTGTAATCACACATGACTGTAAGAGGTTTTAGCTAATTAAATGCCTTGTCATGCAACGCACTGAAAGCCAAATTGAAGTAACTACTCTACTCTTTCAAAGAATACAGATATACTGTGCCTTGCTTAGGGGTCCATAAGTCTGTGGCTATAGCTCACACTTCAGGAAGCTGTTTTTCACAGCAGCAGCAAACAGTTTGCCTAGTTAGGATGCATGTTCACTTTCACGCAGCTTAGGGAAGACCGAGTCATTGTGTGCTTAAGTGCAAAGCGTCAACGAATTCTGCGTGAGTGGCCATGAGGGCATTCAGTGCCACTAAAACCTATTCGGTACCTACCAATTCATGATATTTCAGGTAAGTCATACACAAGGTAGTAAAAGAGCCATCTGGGATTCCAAGAGTAAAAAACGTGTTACACCGTCCGTGTAAGTGCTTTTGAAAGTAACCAGCATGGTCCATCCATCATCACCACATACACAAATAATTCACAAAATATAAAAAGGACCACCTACCATGATCAATTGAAATCCACTTCCTCAGGAAAGGATGACACCAAACTATGTGAATGAATAAAACGGATAAGTCATGGTAACAATCAGAAGAGACACTTGCCAAGGTCAACGTGATACATGTGAGAGGCCTACTCAACTCCTTTTCTTAAACACACAAACCAAACTTTCATCTAGGCAGCTTAAGCCAGTACTACCTCACGTTCAGAAAGTGCTGAAAATGGAAAGCTATCCTCATATTCAGTAAGAGCAACCCCTGGATTTCCTTTTTCATTAAATGTAATTTATTTTCAAATTGGTTTCCACGCAACACCCAGTGTTCATCCCAACAGGTGCCCTCCTCGATGCCCGTCACCCACTTTCCCCTCTCCCCAAACCCACGTCAACCCTCAGTCTGTTGTCAGTATTTAAGAGTCTCTTATGGTTTGCCTCCCTCCCTCTCTATAACTTTTTCCCCGCATCACCTCCCCCATGGTCTTCTGCTAAGTTTCTCAGGATCCACACATGGATGAAAACATATGGTATCTGTCTTTCTCCACCTGACTTATTTCACATAGCATAATACCCCCCAGTTCCATCCACGTTGCTACAAATGGCCAGATTTCGTTCTTTCTCATTGCCAAGTAGTATTCCATGGTATACATAAACCACAACTTCTTTATCCACTTGTCAGTTGATGGACAGCTGGGCTCTTTCCATAGTTTGGGTGTTGTTGAAAGTAGTGCTATAAACATTGGGGTACATGCGCCCCTATGTCTCAGCACTCCCGTACCCCTTGGGTAAATTCCTAGCAGTGCTATTGCTGGGTCTTAGGGTAGATCTATTTTTAATGATTTGAGGAACCTCCACACTGTTTTCCAGAGCGGCTGCACCAGGATGCATTCCCACCAACAGTGCAAGAGGGTTCCCGTTTCTCCACATCCTCACCAGCATCTATAGTCTTCCAGTTTGCTCATTGTAGCCACTCTGACTGGCATGAGGTGGCATCTCAGTGCGGTTTTTCTTTGGATTTCCCTGACGAGGAGTGCTGTTGAGCATCTTTTCATGTGTCTCTTGACAATCTGGATGTCTTTTTTAGAACAGTGTCTGTTCAAGTCTTCTGCCCATTTCTTCACTGGATTTTTTGTTTTCCGGGTGTGGAGTTGGTGAGTTCATTTTACAGGTTTAGGATACTAGCCAATTATCCAGTATGACTTTTGCACACATCTTTTCCCATTCAGTCAGTTGCCTTTTAGTTTTGTTGATTGTTTCCTTCATTGTGGAGAAGATTTTTATTTTGATGATGTCCCAATAGTTCATTTTGCTTTTAATTCCCTTGCCTTTGGAGATGTGTCAGCTAAGAACTTGCTGACGCGGAGGTCAAAGAGGATGTTTCCTGCTTTCTCCTCCAGGGTTTGATGGTTTCCTGTCTCACATTCAGGCCCTTCATCCATTGTGAGTTTATTTTTGTGAGTGGTGTAAGAAACTGGTCTAGTTTCATTCTTCTGCATGTTGATGTCCACTTCTCTTAGCACCATTTGTTAAAGAGACTGTCTTTTTTTCCATTGGATATTCTTTTCTGCTTTGTCAAAGATTAGTTGGCCATACGTATGTGGGTCCAATTCTTGGGTCCCTAAACTATGCCATTAAGTCTATGTATTTGTTTCTGTGCCAATACCATGCTGTCTTGATGGTTATAGCTTTGTGGTAGAGGCTAAAGTCTGGCATTGTGGTGGCTCTCACTTTGGTTTTCTTTTTTAGTATTACTTTGGCTTTTCAGGGTCTTTTGTGTTTCCATACACATTTTATGATTGCTTGTTCCAGCTTGGAGAAGGATGCTGGTGCAATGGGATTGGGGCTGCCTATAATGTGAGGACTGCGTTGGGTCGTATTGACATTTCGCCAATATTTATTCTTCCAATCCACGAGCATGGAATGTTTTTCGCTTTCTCTGTATCTTCGTCAATTTCCTTCACAAGCCTTCTATAGTTTTCAGCATACAGATCATTTACCTCTTTGGTTAAGTTTATTCCTAGGTATTTTATGACTCTTGGTGCATTGTATATTGTATCCGTTTCCTTATTTCTCTTTCTGTTGCTTCATTATTGGTGTATAAAACGCAATCAATTTCTGTACATTGATTTGTACCCTGCAACTTTGCCAAATGCATGTATCAGTGCTAGCGGACTTTTGATGGAGTCTGGCGGAAATTCCATGTATAGTGTCATGTCATCGGCAAAAAGTGGAAGTTTGACTTCTTCTTTGCAAATGATGATACCTTTAATTTCATTTACTGTCTGATTACTGATGCTAAGACTTCCAACACTATGTTCAACAACCGGGGTGAGAGTGGACATCTCTGTCTTGTTCCTGATCTCAGGGGGAATGCTCTCAGTTTTTCCCCATTGAGGACGATATTTACTGTGGGCTTCTGATTAATGGATTTTATGATGTTTAAAGTAGTTTCCTTCAATCCCAACTTTCTTGAGGGTTTGTAATAAGTAAGGATCCAGTATTTTCTCAAATACTTTTTTTCTGCATCTATTGACAGTGTACTATGGTTCTTATCTTTTCTTTTCTTAATGTGATGTAGCACAATGATTGATTTGTGAATATGGCACTAGCCCTGCAGGCCAGGAATGAATCCCACTTGATCGTGTTGCATAATATTTTCTATATGCTATTGAATGTGATTTGCTACTATCTTGTTGAGAATTTCTGCACCCCTATTCATCAGGGATATTGACCTGTGATTTTCCTTTTTTTCTGTGTCTCTGTCTGGTTTTGAATCACCGTAATGCTGGCTTCATAAAATGCGTCTGGAAGTTTTCCTTTCATTTCCAAATTTTGAAACACCTTGGGAAGGATGGCTATTACCTCTACTTTAAATGTCTGCTAGAAATCGCCAGGGAAGCCACCTGGACCAGGACTCTTATTTATTGGGAGATGTTTGATAACTGAATCAGTTTCCTCACTAGTTATGGGTCCGTTCACATTTTCTATTTCTTCCCGTTTGAGCTTTGGAAGTGTGTGGGGATGGAGGCATTTGTCCATTTCTTCCAGGTTGTCCAGTTTGTTGGCATAGAAGATTTTATAGTGTTTCCTGATGAATGCTTGAATTTCTGAGGGATTCTTTGTAATAATTCCATTTTCATTCGTGATTTGACCTATTTGGGTCCCCTCTCTTTTCTTTTTGAGAAGCCAGGCTAGAAGTTTATCAATTTTGTGTATTTTCTCAAAAACACAACTCTTGTTTTCATTGATGTGCTCTACTGTTTTCCTTTAGACTCCATATTGTTTATTTCTGCTCTGATCTTTATTATTTTTCTTCCTCTCCTGGCTTTGGGGTGTCTTTGCTGTCCTGTTTCTAATTCCTTTAGGTGTGCTGTTGGATTTTGTATTGGGAATTTTTCTTGTTTCTTGAGATAGGCCTGGATAGCATTGTTTGTTGTTGTTGTTGTTGTTGTTGTTGTTGTTGTTGTGTTTTGTTTTTGTTGTTCCCTGTCAGGACTGCCCTTGCTGTATCCCGAAGGGTTTGCATTGTGGTGTTTCATTTTTATTCGTTTCCTTATATCTTTTTTTTTCAATTTTTTTTTCAACGTTTTTATTTATTTTTGGGACAGAGAGAGACAGAGCATGAACGGGGGAGGGGCAGAGAGAGAGGGAGACAGAGAATCTGAAACAGGCTCCAGGCTCCGAGCCATCAGCCCAGAGCCTGACGCGGGGCTCAAACTCACGGACCGCGAGATCGTGACCTGGCTGAAGCCGGACGCTTAACCAACTGCGCCACCCAGGCGCCCCATGTTTCCTTATATCTTTTAATTTCTTCTCAAATTGCCTGGTTGACCCATTTATTCCATAGTGGGATGTTTTTTAACCTCCATGCTTTTGGAGATTTTCCATCTTTTTTCTGTGTTTAATTTAATGTCCCCTGCAATTACCACATTCTTATCAACAAGGTTCTGTATGTTTTTAATTAATTGTTTATATATTTGTGTGTCTCCGAATTTGGTGTGCAGGCATTTAAAATTTTTAGCTCTTCCTGATGGAAAGACCCTGGAATTAATATAGAAAGCCCTTCGTCATCTTTTGTTACAGCCTTTGATTTAAACTCTACTTTGTATGATATAAGTTGGCTACTCCAGGTTTCTTTTGACCTCCAGTAGCATGATAGATACTTCTCCATCCCCTCATTTTCAATCTGAAGGTGTCCTCATGTCTATAAGCAGTCTCTTGTAGACAGCAAATAGATGGGTCTTGTTCTGTTTTTTGTTTTTGTTTTTTCTTTCCATTCTGATACACTATGTTGTTCGGTTGGAGCATTTAGTCCATTGAAATTCAGTGTTATTATGGAAACATATGCGTTTAGAGTCATTGTGATGTCTGTAGGTTTCATGCTTGCAGTGATGCACCAGTTTCCTTTCCCACCAACAGTTAGAGAGGGTTACTCTTTCTCCATATCCTCACCAGCATCTGTGTTTCCTAAGTTGTTCATTTTAGCCACACTGACTAGTGTGAGGTGGTATCTCAGTGTGGCTTTGATGTGTATTTTCCTGATGATGATTCATGTTGAGCATCCTTTCATGTGTTTTTGGGCCATCTGGATGTCTCTTTTGGAAAAGTGTCTATTCATGTCTTCTGCCCATTGTTTCACTGTATTACATTTTCCAGGTGTGACTTGGGTAAGTTCTTTATACATTTTGTGTAGTAACCCTTTATCCAATATGTCATTCGCAAATATCTTCACTCCTTCCATCGGTTGCCTTTTAATTTTGCTGATTGTTTCCTTTGCAGTGCTGGAGAATTTTATCCTGACCAGGTCCTGATCATTCAGTTTTGCTTTTCATTCCCTTGTCTTTTGAGACATGCCAAGGAAGAAATTGCTGTAGTGGAAGTCAAAGGGTTTTTTTTCATCTTTTCTCCTCTAGTGTTTTGATGGTTTCCTGTCTCACATTTAAGGCTTTCATCCATTTTGCATTTATTTTTATGCACATTGTAAGAAAGTCATCTAGTTTATTCTTCATCATGTTACTGTTCTGTTCTCCCAGCACCCTTTGTAAAGAGGCTGTCTTCTCTCCATTGGATTGTCTTTCCAGTTTTGTCAAAGATTAGTTCACCATACATTTGTGGGGCCCCTTCTGGGTTCTCTATGCTGTTTCATTGATTCATGTGCCTGTTTTGGGGCCAATGTCATACTATCTTAATGATGACAGCTTCGTAGGAGAGGCAAAAGTCTGAGCTGCCTCCCACTTTGGGTTTCTTTTTTCCACATAACTTTGACTACTCAGGTTCTTTGGTTGTTCCGTGCAAAGTTTCAGATTGCTTGCTCTAGTCTGGAGAAGAATGTTGGTACAATTTTGATTGGTATTGCATTAAATGTGTAGATTGCGTTCAGTACTATTGACATTTTAACAGTATTCATTCTTCCACTCTTTGGCATGGATTGTTTTTTTTTTTTTTTTTTTCTGTATTTGATGTGTCTTCATCATTTTCCTTCATATATTTTCTGTACTTTTCACTGTACAGATCTTTTACATCTTTGGTTAGGTTTCTTGCTAGGTATTTTACGGTTCTTGGTGAAATTGTAACTGGCACTGATTTCTTGACTTCTCTTTCTGTTGCTTCCTTATTGGTGTATAGAAAGGCAACCAGTTTCTTTACACTATTTTGTATCCTGTGAGTTTGGTCAATGCATGGATCAGATCTAGCAACGTTTTCATGGAGTTTTTGGGTTCTCCGCGTTCAGTCTCATGTCATCTTCGAAAGGCCAAAGTTTGACTTTCAATGATATACGTTAAGTTAAGTGTAGTTAAAAAAGAATTTACCCTTTGGGCTCTATGTTAACTTCATAATTGCACAATAAGTGACAAATAGCAAAAAACTGTGCATGTTATCCCACATTAGAATTGGTAACTGGAATTTAACTCTTTAAAACATATTGAATCTCTCATGATATGGATAGGAGTATGAAACATCTAACTTCACCCAGTGCACACGTGTGTATTTGTAACCACATATGCTAAACAGCAAAATTGTAATACTAGTGAGGTGTGTCAAATTTTACATGTTCATGGTGCAGATAATATTGTTTTACCGTCTTTTTGGTAGCAGCCCGAATAAGACATTTGAAATCAACGAGAGAATTCCGAACCTACAGGGTACATTCTCCATGCTCTATACTGGCTTACAAATAAATGAACAAATGGAACTAAAAAAATACATTGCACTGGTAATCATGTTTATTGCAATTGTGCATTAACTTTTTATGGACTCTAGCCATACTAAGAGTGCACGTGAATAGGTGTTGGAAATGACACACTTTATTTGACATGACCAAACTCTAGAAACATATACTTTCAAAAACTTTTTAATATTCATTTTTCAGACATACTATAACGTCTAATACCGTATGACTCCACATTTAGAAGAGCAAAGATCGACATGGTGAACTTTGCACGTGTTACAATGGCTATCACATAATATTATTTGATATCCTAGAATTTTAAACAACTATACAGCTGCACGGCTCATGCTAGGTATTTGAACTTTGACATATTTTATCTTTCTGTTTTTCAGTAGTTAATCGTTTTTTTTTTTTTTTAGAATTAGCTTTTGCTACAATCGCATAACTACTAACTTGGGTAATGGATATCCAAGGTTCCAGCTTACCTGTTTTTGTATCAGTGATGAAAATCAATCGCAATGTCATTGCCTTTTCAATTAACCATGGCTATGTTTTAGTTCTTTTATCACTGCAACAATAAATTCTGTTGTCTTCTATGCCTTTTTTGAAGCCCAGTGATTAATCTTATGACTATGATTCTACATTCTTGTTGTTATACTGCTTTTGTCTATTTTGATCGATTCTTTAACAGTCACGTCTTCCTGGAAATTCGTCTCAGGGGAATTCTTCTGTTTCATCAGTTTGGATAGTTTTCTATCCCTTATGAGTTTTAACGTTGTTGTTGTTGTTGTTGTTGTTGTTGTTGTTGTTGTTGTTTTGTTTTGTTTTGTTTTGTTTTGTTTTGTTTTTTGTTTCTTTTCTTTTATGTGCTATGCACCTGAGAGCACTGCTACTTTAAAGTGGGCTCATACCCTCTCCATGGCCTGGCCCTTCAGGAGGTGTGTTTTGGAAAGTGTTACTTGCTTCGTGTTGCTATGACTTTTGTTGTTTGATTTCTCATCTCAGAGTGATTTTTGAAAATCCCACGAGGTGTGATTTGATGTGTTCCTTGAAGTACCAAATGTAGTAATTGGAGGCTTGCACTATCTTGACAGGGGTTAAAACACCTTAAGTTGCCATGGATGGGTGTTCTTGCCCTTCCCAACAATGGGGGTTACTCCTGGTAGTGAGATCCAAAGCCCCGGCGCCACACAGACAGCTCCTCTGAAAAGCTCTAGGCAGCTGCACTTATGAAAGCCGCTCATTTTCTGATTTCCCAGAGGTTACCTTGGGCAAAATGTGGATTTTGTAAATTACCTGACCCCATCTATTTCTTCTACCAGCCAGATCTTAGATTGTAGGCAAATGATACCTCCGAGTTTGCTTTTCCAATTTGTAAAAGGGAAGTATAACGCCTATGTTCAGTATAGTGGTGAGATTACAGGTAATGCCTGTAAAACGTGTGGAAAAACTCCTGGCACATTACACTCCATAAACACTGTATTTTGTTTTGATTTCCTCATAATTGTCACTGCATCCATACAAACTGTATCTCCAGGATGGGGTCTTTTGTAGGTCAAAATGTAAGCTACACCATAGAAGCTATCAACGAGGCAAAATGTTTCTCCTATCCGTGAGGACGTGACCCTTCCCTTTTTTGTATATGTAGACAAAATTTGGTGGTAGAGATTATTGAAGACTTGAATGTATATTGCAGTCTGGCACACCGGGAGATAGTTAAACATCCCCTATTTCAGGCATCGTGGATAGGCATATTGAACACCTTACGTGTCAGGTGCAATTAGGTTCAAGTACACAGTGATAATCCAACACGCACGCTCCATATATTCAGGATGTTTCAAACCTTAGCTACAAATGGTACAGGTGTAATTACAACGTGTGGCAAATGCTGTTAAAAAAAAGACTAAATGTTCTGAGAAGGAATGGCACAGGGGACAAAGTGTAGATGAGAGGATTGGCCAACAAAGTTCTTGGGGAGAAAAGTCCTTTTTTCAAACTTGGACCCATAGCAAGTACTGGTAAGGAACCTAGCGAACACAAAATGCATTCTAAGCAGAAACTACGTAGGTCTAATTTGAGCAACCAGGAGAACAGACCGTCCCGTTCACCTAATGAAAGGAGAATGAGGAAAGATGGCATTAGAGGGGTGACAAGACAGGACTGCCAACATCTTGTGGTCATGTTACAGATTCTATGTGTCATTTTGAGTACAGTGGAGATTAGAGGGTTCTCTTAAGCAGAGGAATGAAGTGCTCAGACTCAGGATTTTTGCATTGCATTCCGGATGCAGTGAAAAGAACGAACTGGGATTTTGGTGGGAAGGGAAAGGCAGAATGGGGCTAAGAACGAAAATGGAGAGTAGGCAGAAGGTGGTGAGAGACTAGCTGGCTTGGCATACGTTGGAGGTGGAGTTGAGAGCCCCTACTACTGAGTGGATCACAGGAAAGACGTTGAGGAGGGGAGGACTGACAATGAGTCTCTTCCCCTCATGAGCAACTGAAGACAAAGCCCCATTAAGAGAGGAACACAAGAGGGGTCTTGAGTTGGTCATGGATTTCAATTGATTGTTGATTGGGTATTAATTCATAGGCTTAGAGAAGTTTGCTTAGAATTTTATCTTTTCATTGTTTTGTTTCTACAAATTGCTTCGTTATTACCACCTTGAGGTTCTAACGGATGGTCTCCAATTCTTCGCTGTCACCAAGACCTTCTTCCACAAGAGTATGGACGTGATGGGTTATGTAGGTCCATCATCTTCTACCCAGTCTTTGTCATCGTCACAAATACTTAATGGCCACTGTTGTAGAATAACCTCAAGCTCCAAGAGGGTTGTTCTCACTGTTCTCAGAATGCCTGCCCCTCCTTTATTCCCGCACATTTGCTTTTGTCGCCTTTGTCCTCCTCCTTTCTGCCTGCCAACTAGAAATTTGGTCATCCTTTAAGATACTTTGTGCTATGCCTCTGAGAGGCCTTTAGTGATCAACTCGGCTCAGTGGACTTCTCCTGCTACATGAAACTTGACCTTGAAGTCTCACTGTGCTTTGTATCGTGTTTGGGTTTTTTGTACCGTCAAATATTGAAAGTTTCTTGAAGGCAAGGATGCGGTCTTGCATGCTTTCAGAAACTTTTATAAACACTCAAACATGGTGAATGTTTAGAAATCTTTCTTGGTGAAGTGGTTGAGTCAACGTCAAATCAGATGGGAAGGGAGTCTGCTGAAGGAATAACACTGGACTGTTTGAAACTATCCTTGATATGTTGAATGGACCTAATAAATTTATGAATTGACACATTTTATTTATTTAACTGATACTAGACTAAATCATTTATTTGAAACGTTACTTTATGATTATGGAGGTCTTAAAGTTTATTGCAGAAAATTTAGCAAACAAACAAGAAAGAAAGAAAAATGGTCATAAGTCAAACACCTGGAGATAAGCATATCTAAACACCTTTTTTATGTTTATGTATGTTTGGCAGAGAGAGAGAGAACGAGGGAGAGATGAGCACAAGTGGAGGATGGGAGGAGAGAGAGAGATAGAGAGAATTATAAGCAGGCTCCACGCTGTCAGTGCAGAGCTCAATGTGGAGCTTGATCGCACACTCTGTGGAATCATAACTGGGCTGAAATCAAGAGCCACATGCTTAACCGACTGAGCCATTCAGGCGCCCCTGGAGGTAAGCACCTCTAACACTGTGCTATAATCGTCAGGGAAGAGGTATATGTACATACATTTACCAAAATTAGCTATGTAGCTGTGAATCCCATTTTTGGTCCTCTAGTGATAGGAGCATTTCGCAAGGTCATAAATGTTCTGCAGGGCTATGAATTGTAAAGGCCACATAGCATGCCATAACTTATTTAAAAAAATTTTTAATGTTTATTTATTTTTGAGACAGAGAGAGACAGAGCATGAACGGGGGAGGGGCAGAGAGAGAGGGAGACACAGAATCGGAAACAGGCTCCATGCTCTGAGCCATCAGCCCAGAGCCCGACGCGGGGCTCGAACTCATGGACCGCGAGATCGTGACCTGGCTGAAGTCGGACGCTTAACCGACTGCGCCACCCAGGCGCCCCTCCATTGTGTATATAAACCACAATTTCTTTATCCATTCCTCAGTTGATGGACATTTAGGCTTTTTCCATAATTTGGCTATTGTTGAGAGTGCTGCTATGAACATTGGGGTACAAGTGCCCCTATGCATCAGCTCTCCTGTATCCCTTGGGTAAATTCCTAGCAGTGCTATTGCTGGGTCATAGGGTAGGTCTATTTTTAAATTTCTGAGGAACCTCCACACTGCTTTCCAGAGTGGCTGCACCCATTTGCATTCCCACCAACAGTGCAAGAGGGTTCCTGTTTCTCCACATCCTTTCCAGCATCTATATCCTCCTGATTTGTTCATTTTGACCACTCTGACTGGCGTGAGGTGATACCTGAGTGTGGTTTTGATTTGTATTTCCCTGATAAGGAGCGACGCTGAACTTCTTTTCATGTGCCTGTTGGTCATCCGGACGTCTTCTTTACAGAAGTGTCTATTCATGTTTTCTGCCCATTTCTTCACTGGCTTATTTGTTTTTCGGGTGTGGAGTTTGGTGAGCTCTTTATAGATTTTGTATACTAGCCCTTTGTCTGATATGTCATTTGCAAATATCTTTTCCCATTCCGTTGGTTGCCTTTTAGTTTTGTTGGTTGTTTCCTTTGCTGTGCAGAAGATTTTTATCTTCATAAGGTCCCAGTAATTCACTTTTGCTTTTAATTCCCTTGCCTTTGGGGATGTGTCGAGTAAGAGATTGCTACGGTTGAGGTCAGAGAGGTCTTTTCCTGCTTTCTCCTCTAAGGTTTGATGGTTTCCTGTCTCACATTCAGGTCCTTTATCCAGTTTGAGTTTATTTTTGTGAATGGTGTGAGAAAGTGGTCTAGTTTCAACCTTCTGCATGTTGCTGTCCAGTTCTCTCAGCACCGTTTGTTAAAGAGACTGTTTTTTTTCCATTGGATGTTCATTCCTTCTTTGTCAAAGATGAGTTGGCCATACGTTTGTGGGTCTAGTTCTGGGGTTTCTATTCTATTCCATTGGTCTATGTGTCTGTTTTTGTGCCAATACCATGCTGTCTTGTCGATTACAGCTTTGTAGTAGAGGCTAAAATCTGGGATTGTGATGCCTCCTGCTTTGTTCTTCTTCTTCTTCAAAATTCCTTTGGCTATTCAGGGCATTTTGTGGTTCCATATGAATTTTAGGATTGCTTGTTCTAGTTTCGAGAAGAATGCTGGTGCAATTTTGATTGGGATTGCATTGAATGTGTAGATAGCTTTGGGTAGTATTGACATTTTGACAATAGTTATTTTTCAAATCAATGAGCAGGGAATGTCTTTCCATTTCTTTAAATCTTCTTCAATAACCTTCATAAGCTTTCTATAGTTTTCAGCATACAGATCCTTTACATCTTTGGTTAGATATATTCCTAGGGATTTTATGCTTCTTGGTGCAATTGTGAACGGGATCAGTTTCTTTATTTGTCTTTCTGTTGCTTCATTGTTAGTGTATAAGAATGCAACTGATTTCTGGACATTGATTTTGTATCCTGCAACTTTGCTGAATTCATGTATCAGTTTTTGCAGACTTTTGGTGGAGACTATCGGATTTTCCATGTATAATATCATGTCATCTGCAAAAAGCGAAAGCTTGACTTCATATTTGCCAAGTTTGATGCCTTTGATTTCCTTTTGTTGTCTGATTGCTGATGCTAGAACTTCCAGCACTATGTTAAACAACAGCGGTGAGAGTGGGCATCCCTGTCGTGTTCCTGATCAGGGGAAAAGCTCTCAGTTTGTCCCCGTTGAGGATGATGTTAGCTGTGGGCTTTTCATAAATGGCTTTTATGATCTTTAAGTATGTTCCTTCTATCCCGACTTTCTCAAGGGTTTTTATTAAGAAAGGGTGCTGGATTTTGTCAAAGGCCTTTTCTGCATCGATTGACAGGATCGTATGTTTCTTCTCTCTTTTTTTTTTTTTTTTTTTTTGTTAATGTGATGTATCACGTTGATTGATTTGCGAATGTTGAACCAGCCCTGCATCCCAGGAATGAATCTCACTTGATCATGGTGAATAATTCTTTTTATATGCCGTTGAATTCGATTTGCTAGTATCTTATTGAGAATTTTGGCATCCATATTCATCAGGGATATTGGCCTGTAGTTCTCTTTTTTTACTGGGTCTCTGTCTGGTTTAGGAATCAAAGTAATACTGGCTTCATAGAATGAGTCTGGAAGTTTTCCCTCCTTCTCTATTTCTTGGAATAGCTTGAGAAGGATAGGTATTATCTCTGCTTTAAACGTCTGGTAGAACTCCCCTGGGAAGCCATCTGGTCCTGGACTCTTATTTGTTGGGAGATTTTTGATAACCGATTCAATTTCTTCGCTGGTTAAGGGTCTGTTCAAGCTTTCTATTTCCTCCAGATTGAGTTTGGAAGAGTGTGGGTGTTCAGGAATTTCTCCATTTCTTCCAGGTTGTCCAGTTTTTTGGCGTATAATTTTTCATAGTATTCCCTGATCATTGTTTGTATCTCTGAAGGATTGGTTGTAATAATTCCATTTTCATTCATGATTTTATCTATTTGGGTCATCTCCCTTTTCTTTTTGAGAAGCCTGGCTAGAGGTTTGTCAATTTTGTTTGTTTTTTCAAAAAACCAACTCTTGGTTTCGTTGATCTGCTCTACAGTTTTTTTAGATTCTATATTGTTCATTTCTGCTCTGATCTTTATTATTTCTCTTCTTCTGCTGGGTTTAGGCTGCCTTTGCTGTTCTGCTTCTATTTCCTTTAGGTGCGCTGTTAGATTTTGTATTTGGGAGTTTTCTTGTTTCTTGAGATAGGCCTGGATTGCAATGTATTTTCCTCTCAGGACTGCCTTTGCTGCGTCCCAAAGCGTTTGGATTGTCGTATTTTCATTTTCGTTTGTTTCCATATATTTTTTAATTTCTCCTCTAATTGCCTGGTTGACCCACTCATTCGTTAGTAGGGTGTTCTTTAACCTCCACGCCTTTGGAGGTTTTCCAGACTTTTTTCTGTGGTTGATTTCAAGCTTCATAACATTGTGGTCTGAAGGTATGCATGGTATAATTTCAATTCTTGTAAGCTTATGAAGGGCTGTTTTGTAACCCAGTATATGATCTATCTTGGGGAATGGTCCATGTACACTCGAGAAGAATGTATATTCTGTTGCTTTGGGATGCAGAGTTCTAAATATATCTGTCAAGTCCATCTGATCCAATGTCTCATTCAAGGCCCTCGTTTCTTTATTGACCGTGTGTCTAGATGATCTATCCATTTCTGTAAGTGGGGTGTTAAAGTCCCCTGCAATTACCACATTCTTATCAATAAGGTTGCTTATGTTTATGAGTAATTGCTTTATATATTTGGGGGCTCCGGTATTCGGCACATAGACATTTGTAATTGTTAGCTCTTCCTGATGGATAGACCCTGTCACTATTATATAATGTCCTTTTTCATCTCTTGTTACAGTCTTTAATTGAAAGTCTAGTTTGTCTGATAGAAGTATGGCTACTCCAGCTTTCTTTTCGCTTCCAGTAGCATGATAAATAGTTCTCCATCCCCTCACTCTCAATCTAAAGGTGTCCTCAGGTCTAAAATGAGTCTCCTGTAGACAGCAAATAGATGGGTCTTGTTTTTTTATCCATTCTGATACCCTATGTCTTCTGATTGGCGCATTTAATCCATTTACATTCAGTGTTATTATAGAAAGATACGGGTTTAGAGTCACTGTGATGTGTGTATGTTTTATGCTTGTAGTGATGTCTCTGGTACTTTGTCTCACAGGGTGCCCCTTAGGATCTCTTGTAGGGCTGGTTTAGTGGTGACAAATTCCTTCAGTTTTTGTTTGTTTGGGAAGACCTTTATCTCTCCTTCTATTCTAAATGACAGACTTGCTGGAGAAAGGATTCTCGGCTGCATATTTTTTTCTGTCTAGCACACTGAAAATCTCGTGCCAATTCTTTCTGGTCTGCCAAGTTTCAAAAGAGAGATCAGTCACGAGTCTTATAGGTCTCCCTTTATATGTGAGGGCACGTTTACCCCTTGCTGCTTTCAGAATTTTCTCTTTATCCTTGTATTTTGCCAGTTTCTCTATGATATGTCGTGCAGAAGATCGATTCAAGTTACGTCTGAAGGGAGTTCTCTGTGCCTCTTGGATTTCAATGCTTTTTCCTTCCCCAGATCCGGGAAGTTCTCAGCTCTTATTTATTCGAGTACCCCTTCAACACCTTTCCCTCTCTCTTCCTCCTCTGGGATACCAATTATGTGTATATTATTTCTTTTTAGTGTATCACTTAGTTCTCTAATTTTCCCCTCATACTCCTGGATTTTTTTATCTCTCTTTTTCTCAGCTTCCTCTTTTTCCATAACTTTATCTTCTAGTTCACCTATTCTCTCCTCTGCCTCTTCAATCCGAGCCCTGATGTTTTCCATTTCATTATGCATTTCGTATAAAGCGTTTTTCAGCTCCTCGTGACTGTTCCTTAGTCCCTTGATCTCTGTAGCAAGAGACTCTCTGCTGTCCTCTATACTGTTTTCAAGCCCAGCGATTAATTTTATGACTATTATTCTAAATTCACTTCCTGTATATTATTTAAATCCTTTTTGATCAGCTCATTAGCTGTTGTTATTTCCTGGAGATTCTTCTGGGGGGAATTCTTCTGCTTGGTCATTTTGGATAGTCCCTGGCATGGTGGGGACCTGCAGGGCACTTCCCCTGTGCTGTGGTGTATAACTGGAGTTGGTGGGTGGAGCCGCAGTCAGACCTGACCACTGCTCCCAGCCCACGGCTAGGGCCACAGTCAGACTGGTGTGTGCCTTCTCTTCCCCTCAACTAGGGGAGGGATTCACTGTAGAGTGGCATGGCCTGTCTGGGCTACTTGCACACTGCCAGGCTTGTGATGCTGGGTTTCTGGCATATTAGCTGGAGTGGGTAGACAAGGTGCACAGGGGCAGGAGGGGCAGGATTAGCTCGCTTCTCCTTAGGTGATCCACTTCAGGAGGGGCCCTGTGGCAGCGGGAGGGAGTCAGATCCACTGCCAGAGGTTTGGCTCTGCAGAAGCGCAGAGTTGGGTGTTTGCGCTGAGCTAGCAAGTTCCCTGGCAGGAACTGGTTCCCTTTGGGATTTTGGCTGGGGAATGGGTGGGGGAGATGGCGCTGGCGAGCGCCTTTGTTCCCTACCAAACTGAGCTCTGTCATCCGGGGGCTCAGCATCTCTCCCTTCCTTTGTCCTCCAGCCTTCCTGCTTTCCGAGCAGAGCTGTTAACTTATGACCTCCCAGAAGGTAAGTCGCGCTTGCTGTCGGAACACAGTCCGTCAGGCCCCTCCGCTTTTGCAAGCCAGACTCAGGGGCTCTGCTTGGCCAGCGAGCCGCCTGTCCGCCCGGCTCCCTCCCGCCAGTTCCTGGAGCGCGCACCGCCTCGCTGCCCTTCCTACCCTCTTCCATGGGCCTCTCGTCTGCACTTGGCTCTGGCGACTCCACTCTGCTAATCCTCTGGCGGTTTTCTGGGTTATTTAGGCAGGTGTGGGTGGAATCTAAGTGATCAGCAGGACGCGCGGTGATTCCAGTGTCCTCCTACACCGCCATCTTCCCTCTGTTCTCCTGGGGAGAGTTGACACATAATAATTAAAATGTCAAGGTTTAAAATTGATAAGGAATTTCCAAAGTTTTAAGAGAGAAGCAAAAGTTACCTATGATTTGAAAAACAGATCTCAACAAACAAACACCTAAAGTTGTCAGCTGATTTTTCAGCAGAAAGTTGGCATGCTGGGAAAGAGTGACAAGGTATCTTCAAAGGCCTGAAAGGATAATCCCACGACCAAGAAAACTTTACCTGGAAAGATTATCATTAACATTTGAAAAAAAAAGAGATAAAGAGTTTCTCAAACAGAAGATAAAGAAGTTTATCACCACTAATCAGCAATGCAAGAATTGTTCACCGGGAAAATCATAATTAGATATTACAGAATTATGAATAAAAAGATGTAAATAATGACAACATACACATAAAATATGGAGGAGGGACTTAAAAAAGTCAGTTCGTATTTTATTTTACTAAAAAATATATGTTTTATTTCATGTTTGAGAGAGAGAGAGAGAGAGAGAGAGAGAGACAGACAGAGTGTTAACAGGGAGGGACAGAGAGTGGGGGAGGCAGAGAATCTGAAGCAGGCTCCAGGCTCTGAGGTGTCAGCACAGAGTCCAACATGCGGTTCAAACTCACGTATTGTGAGATCATGACCTGAGCTCGAAATCGCACACTTAACTGACTGCTCCACCCAGTTGCCCCAAAGGTTAGTCTTCTTAAATTTCTCGAATGTGTGTATATTTAAGAGACCACCAAAATAACAAAGATTGCTGTTCCTTGGGATGTTATATGTAAGCCTTGTGATAACAAACTCAAAACACAAAATACATGAAAAATAAGGAAAAAGAAACCCAAGTAAAGCACAACACCAATTAATCTATGAGAAAGAAAGAGAGTACGGAAAAAAAGAAACAGAGAACTACAAAAGCAACCGGAAAACAAAGAACAAAATTACAATTAGTACATAACGGTCAACAATTACTTTAAATATAAACGGCTGAAGTGCTCCAGTCAAAATACATAGGGTAACAGGATGGATAAAAAACAACACCCATCCATATGCTCCCTAGCACAGACCCACTTCAGACCTAGACACATACAGACTGAAAGTGAAGGGATGGAGATACATTTCCCATGCAAATGAAAGCAAACAACAACAAGGACAACAAAAATAACATCAAACAACAACAACAACTCAGAACCAGGTAGCAACACCTATATCAAACCAAATAGACTTTAAATTCCTCAATAAAATATTACCAAACTCCACTCAACAACACACTAAAATGATTACGTGGCTTTTATTCCAGGGAAAAAAAGATGGCTCATCAAATCAATCAACATAATATCCCACCTCAACAAAACGAAGGGTAAATATCATATGATTATACCAATAAATGCAGAAAAAGCATATGACAAAATTTAACATGTATTCATGGTAAAAGTCTCAACAAAGTCGGGGGGGGGGCGGACATGCCTCAATACATGAAAATATTATTTTTATATTGTTTATATTAAAAAGTTCACACCTAACATCTCAATGGTGAAAAACTGAGAGCTTTCCATCTAAGATCAAGAACAAGATAAATATGTCTACTTTTGCCACTCTTGTTTCATATAACACTAGAAGTCCTAGCCACAGGAATCAGATAAGAAAAAAGGAATTAAAGTCATCTACGTTTGTAAACAAGCTAAACTGTCACTATCCGCAGATGACATAAGAATATGCATAGAAAACCCTGAAACTTACCCCCAAAACCAGAAGAAGTAATAAAGGAATTCAGGAAAGTTGCAGATACGGAACTGATACACAGAAATTGGTAGGGTTTCTATATAATAATAATGAAGTCACAGAAAGAGAAATTCAGAAAACAACACCGTTCATAATTGCACCAAAAAGAGAAGGAGAGTAAAATAGCTACAATTCAACTTATCCAAAGAAGTGAAAGACCTGTAGTGTGAAAACTATAAGTCAATGATGAAATTGAAGATGACACAAACAAATGGAAAGATATCCCATGATCATGGACTGGAAGAATTAATATCATTACAATGTCCATATTACTCATAACTATCTACAGTTTCAATGCAATCCCTATCAAGATACCAAAGGCACTTTTCACAGAACTGAAACAACTAATACTAAAATTTGTATGGGACCACAAAAGACCCTGAATCGTGAAAATATTCTTGAAGGACAAAAACATAGATGGAGGTATCAAAATCCCAGATTTCAAGATGTACTACACAGCTTCAAGTAAACCAATTAGTATGGGTAGTGACACAGAAACAGCCACATAGGTCGATGGGACAGAATAGAAAGCCCAGAAATAAACCCATGCTTATGTGGTAAATTAACCTATAACAAAGGAGGCAAGAATAAACAATGGGGGAAAGACAGTCTCTTCAACAAATGGTATTGGGAAACCAGGAAATCTACATGCAGGTAGCTGGGACCTAACCTTAACGCTGGCCTGGGCTCTGGCCCTAAAGGCACCTAGCATGGACGTCTAAAAGAAATAATGGATTGGGGCCAATTACCATTGGGGAAAATCCTGAGTGGAAGTCACACTCTCTCCATGACATTTCCACTTCCGTGATGGAGTTGGAGGAAGAGATCCAGAGCCAGTTTCAGTCTGGCCCACACATATGTTTGGCTCCGCCCTTCCAACGCTAGCCCTGACCCATAACCGCACATGGGCCCTCATTTCAGTCCTGGAGGGAAATCACATCACTGTGGGTGGTTGGACCGAAGGTACTTCCGGGGAACCAACCTACCCCTACCCAATGCTCTGCCTCTAAGCGGGATCAACCTCTAAGGCTGAGAAAAGAAGCGGTGGGACATGGATTCCTCCTTTTTCTACCCTGTGTTCTCTTCGGGACCTCAGGATATTGAATGCTGCCCACACTCACTGGGGACGATAGTGCTTGACTGAGTCCACCAAATCAAACGCTAATCTCACCCAGAAACACTCTACAAATACCCCGAGAAAAAATGTTTAGTCTTGGGCACCCCACGGCCAACTCAAGTAGACACGTAATAATAACCATCACAGGGTTATTCTTGTTTTTCTTCCCTTCCCTCATTCACCTCCTATTGCTAACTTTCAAGTTCTGAAGTCGTTGCTTTTTATATTCTGACCAGTGTATAGCGTTAAGAGAAATTCGAGGAAAGGTGTCTTGTGCAGGGACTAGTGTTTCAGTTAATATGAAAATGTTTTCGGTAAGGTAAGGGAAAAAGATCTTAGCTAGGACACCAACATACTCCATGTTACTTTATCAGAGGTGGCTTTCCAAACCCTTAACACGCTCATGGGAAGGCAGTGTAACATGGGTGAGAGCATGCATGTTGGCATAGGAGCAGAGTTGGTGCCCATCCCAGCCACCCCACTCGTGTGTGTGTTATCTTGGACCAATTACTTAACATAACTGGAACTCAGTTGCCTAATTTATAAAATGGAAATAATAAGAAAGGGTCAAAAAGATTAAATGACACTATTGGCAAGGTGCTTAATCCAACACCTGACAACACGGAACAAGTGCTCCACGGATGATAGCCATCATTATCCTCATTTGAACAGCTAAGACAGGCTAATATTCTGTCTGGGGTCAGATATCTACGGGGGAATCTCAGGTCTTCTGACACTCATGCTTTAATTTGGAGGGAGCCTAAGGCCAGGATGGCTGAAAGAGTACAAGGAGGTAGACCAGTAAGCCAGTCCTCTATCCACCTCTTATTTGATAGTCCAGTTGTATATTCATCTCTTTCCTTCCACTGAAAAAAAATGCAAATCCCTCCCTCTAGAATAAATAATACACAGACCCTTGCATGTAATATTAAGTGTTAGGCTCTGTAAAACTGGCACATGCCTCATGTCATTTAATCTCACAATGGCCCTTCATATTCCTTATTCCAATTTACAGGTGAGGAAATTGAGACCTAGGAAAGTCAAGTGCCTTCCCCATAACTTGTTTATGACCGTGTTAGACAACAACCCTAGACTCCTCCTCCGTGTCCAGTGTGTTTTCTTCTGTGCCACAGTTTATCTTGAAAGGCGAACACTGCTAAAGAAACATGGGAAGAAAGCAGTAAAAAAAAAATCATTTAAAAGGTCTAGTTTTCACCCAAGCACTGATTTCTGGGTGACATTGGTGTGTTTTCTCTCTGAGAAACAAAGGTGAGAAATTCCAAACCTTGGCCTTTGTTACGGAGTTATGAAGACTAGTAAAAATTAGTAAAGCTCACTGGCAGATTAAGGTTTCCAAGTCGAAAACATTATTTTCAATTCTCATATTATGTCTGTTAAAGTGGGCGCTGGGATTTCACATGGCTTTGACAATCGCCATCAATTCCTTTCTTCAAGATTTGACTGCATATTCTCTTTCTTTCCTTTTTTTCTCTTTTCTAAGTATACTTCCAATCTGCCAGCTCATCCCTAGTTTCTCCCTATGTCTAGCAATGGCCATTCTCCATATGTCCACATTAAATCTATCATCAAAGGAGAATAAAAAGATAAAAGAACAAAGCCAGAGAAGTAAGACTCAATACTAAAATGTAAATTGGTGTTAACACTTCTACTTCCAGCCAAATGTAATAACAAACACTAGATTTATACTCCTATGGAAGCAGCTAAAAGCGTAGACAAAATATATAAGAAGCTGTTCTCAAAATATCAGAGATGAGGCCGTGAAGGGCAGTGATCCCTGATATTGGGAAATAAGTGAAATGGTTCCTATAGTGCCCTAGCTTATTGACTAGGCTGGGTTTTGAGTCTGTGGTATAGAGAGGAGATAGCTGGCATAGCCCAACATTTTCCCTGCATTGTGGAGGGGGTAGTCACAGATTCAGGAAGACTGCTATATTTCACAGAGCAGAGTACCAAAGAAGAGAAAGTTGTTCACAGAGAGAACTCGAGAGATCAACACTGGTCTGCCTTGGTATTCAATGGAATATTGATAAACTCTTGTGTTTGAGGACACTGAGACCAGGGGAAGGAATAATACCCACTGCCATACAGGGTCAGGAATAATGCCTGACAGCCAGTGTGGAAGACCTCACAATGTACATGCCATTTGTAAAATACTTGAAATTTGTGTCAGTACTGGACAAAAATTATCGCTAAACTAAGTGCTGCCTGTGCCTTGCCCAAAATATCTTTAAAGAAAGACCTGAAAGGATCAAGCTATTTGTAAGTAACTAAATTATGTCCAAAACAAAAACCAAGGATATTTTTAGGAATCTAAAAGTATCCAGCAACTGACAGGCTTAAACTGACCATGTTTGGCAACCCATAAAAAATTCTCGGGTATGCAAAGAAGCAGGAAAATAAGACACGTAAGGAAGGGGAACTCAACTGACACTGACCCAGAAATTACACAAATGATATAATTTATACATCCGAACACTCAAATAGTTATTATAACTATTATCAGTATATCGAAGAAATTATAGAGCAGAATGAGCATGTTAAATAGAGACATGCAAGTGGTATGTAAGACCTAAACCAAACTGCGCATGACAAAAGCAATGACTAAAATAAGAAATCTGGTCTATGATTACTGAATGGAATTAAAGGCATATAGACAGTGCAGAAAAAAAAAAAAAAGGTTGATGAACCTAAAGACATAGCAATGGAAATCGTCTGAAATGAAACACACAGACAAAATATGCCTGCAAACCATCCAATATACATGTCATTGTATCTCCAAGGAACACAGACAAGAAAACTAATTTGAGTAAATAATGAAACGAATTTGAATTTATAGTTGTTAAGGTTGATGCAAACTAAAAATATATAGTTCCAATAAGGTCAATGAACCTCAAGGACAGGAAATATGAGGAAAATTACACCAAGGCACCCCACAATCAAATTGCTTTCATCCAGGGAAAGGGAGGGAAATGATTTCTCATCAGAACCCATGCAATCTAGAATACAGTAGGATAACATTTTTAAAGTACCTAAAGTAGGAAACCATTATGACCTGGGCTTAGGCAAACATTTCGTAGCTACACCACCAACAATATGATTCATTAAAAGAAAAAAATATGATTGGATTTTATCACACTAAAACTTTTGCTTTTCAACGAACAAAGACTTTGAAATCACAAGACTGAGACTGGGAGAATATATTTACCAATCATCTATGTGAAATGGGACTTTTATCTAGAACATATGGGCAATCCGCAAAATTCAATAATCTGAAGGGAAATAATCCAAAAAAAAGGCAAAAGATTTGAGAAGACACATTACCAAAAAAGATATATGTACAGCAGATACACACATGAAAATGTGTTCGGGGGGCACCTGGGTGGCGCAGTCGGTTAAGCGTCCGACTTCAGCCAGGTCACCATCTCGCGTTCTGTGAGTTCGAGCCCCGCGTCAGGCTCTGGGCTGATGGCTCAGAGCCTGGAGCCTGTTTCTGATTCTGTGTCTCCCTCTCTCTCTGCCCCTCCCCCGTTCATGCTCTGTCTCTCTCTGTCCCAAAAATAAATAAATGTTGAAAAAAAAATTAAAAAAAAAAAGAAAATGTGTTCGGCATCATGAGGGGAAATGCAAATATAAACTACAATGAGATAAATGAGATAAACTACTACTTCATGCCTACAAGATGTCTAAAATCAAAAGACAGGGCTCTGAAGTGTTAGCTAGGATATGAAAGAACTGGAATTCTCACACCCTGCTGATGAGAATGTAAAAGTGATAAAACTACCCGGGCAAACAGTTTGACAGTATCCTAAAACGCTGAACATGCAACCTATTCTATGACTCAGCCAAATCTACTCTCAAATATTTTCCCTAGAGGGATCAAAGTATACGATCGTACAAAAAATAAATAAATAAAATAAAGAACAGAGAAGAAAAGAAATGAAAACAAAAGAAACAAAAAGAAAAGAAAAGAAATAATGAATGTTTATAGAAGCTTTGTTTTCAATAGGCTAAGGAGCACCTGGTGCCTCAGTTGGTAGATTTCTTGATTTCTGCTTGGGTCATTATCCCAGGGCCGTGATATTGAGACTCACATGGAGCTCCACACTAAGCATGGAGGCTGCTTAAGATTCTTTTTCTCTTTCCCTCTACTCTCTCTTTCTCTTTCTCTCTCCCTCCCCCTCTGCCTCTCCCTCTCTATCTCCCTCTCTCTCTCCCTCTCCTTTTCCCTATCTCTCCCCCACCTCTCCTTCCACACTCCCCTCTCCTTCTCACTCCCTCTCTCTCACTCTCTCTCTCTCAGAAAAAGAAATAAATACGCCACATTTGGAAATAATACAAATGTCCACTGACATGTGAACGGATAAACAAAGTAGTAACAGACTATTGATACACACAACACTATGGATAATCTTCAAAATACTAAGTAAAAGAAGTCAACTCCCCACTCCTAAATAATAAGGATTATGTCTTATATAATTTTATTTGTATAGTATTCTAGAAAATGCAAGATAATATGTAGGGACAGAAAACAGAGCAGAGATTGCCTAGGAATGGGAATCCGGAAGACGTGGGGGATGGAGGGATATCTAAGGGATACAAGGACATTTTTAGTGGTGACAGACATATTCTTTTCCTTGTTATGTATACATTGGTTGATATGTGACCAAAATTTACCATATTATGCAATTGTATTTATTAGTATTAGTATTAATTATTAATTAAATAATTTATTTATTAGGGCCTTTTTTTTCAGAGACAGAGAGGAAGCCTTCATATCTGGGGTAGAGAGGCAAGGGAGAAAGAGAGAATCTTAAGCAGACTCCATGCTTAGCATGGAGCCCTATAAAGGGCTTAATCGAACCTGGGATCATGACCTGAGCCAAAATCAAGAGTCTCATGCTCAAATGACAGCCATCCAGGTGCTCCACCAACTACGTACTTTAAATATGTACAGTTTGTGTATATCAGTTAAACATTAATGAAGTTGGTAAAAACAAACAAACAAACAAACAAACAAACAAAACATGATTGGATATTGTGTCTTTTGACCTCTGGGGCTGCTATTTCAAACCTGGTCCACCAGCATCTACTGATTCTCGGAATCCCCAGTATCTTTCATTAACTCACTTAAGTTCTTCAAAATAAATGTAAGTTGGGAAAAGGGGAAATCCCCTGGCAGTTATCACGTGTATCAATTATAAATGTCACAACACTTAGAACTATGATCCATACATGAGATGGGTGATATAGCATATGTTTGCTTTCGACAACTTGGAGCTGGTTGAGTCCCAGCACCCCATTACCCTTGTGCACTTGTTCATTACTTGTTTACGAGTTAATGGTCCTCTACCTCCTTATACTGTATACGAAGGGACTTGGTCTGTCTTGCTCACTTCTGTGTTTATAATGATCCAGAACCAGGCTGGAACGCTGGTGGAAAAACCAAATGGCGCTCGGAGATCTTCTTTGGATTGTAGATCTTGGTGGAACGGCGGGCTCAGAGGACCCTGTTTCTCCAAACGTCTGAGCGCTGAATGCAAGTGGGGCAGGAAATTTACAGTCATCAGCTGCCATATCTGTGATGGTTTTCCTGCACACAGGAATCAAAGGAAGAAGAACCAGGAGGTGGGGTCTCTAAGACAGAGACCAGAGTTCGTTTTAGTCCCACCGGCCATCTTTGGTGCAGTATTTTATTCACTTCTCCAACATTATCCCATTTTATGCCTTTTAAGAAACCTTTTTAGTAGGTATCACCTTTCAGTTTTTTAGGTTGGTACCCTCAGAAGGCTAAGATGCCTGCAGTAGTTTGGCGAGCAACAGTGTTTTCAATAAAATGTATTATGTTATTCAGTATACAGGGGCCAAAGGGTACAAGTAAAATTATGGAGAAGAGGGGCCCTGCCAGGGCAGGAAGCCAGGATCCCAATCCGTGAGATCTAATTTGTTCCATTGATTGATACTTTCCTGTTGTCTATGTTGAATTATTATTATTATTATTATTATTATTATTATTATTATTATTATTATTATTATTATTATTATTATTATTATTATTTTCTGTTTTAGTTCCTTAACCTTAGTTGTGAGTATTTCTGACGGTTTCAAAATAGCAACATTCCTCCCCCGAAAATTTGCAAGTCCCTCCATTTTCTGAAGTGAGGGGGTCGGGGGCTTTTCTATTTTGGGGGATTACTGCCACCAGAGAGTTTATTTGGTTTTGTAAATTTACCAGAAAATTGGCCACCCGTTCTATGTCTTCATTTAGCTCTTGAGATAGTCTATGGTACAGTCCTATGCATAAAACTATGCCCCCTTATCCAGTTCCTATTCCTGTCACAATTTCTGACCCTATCAGAATGGGTAGCGGGACTGTCCGTTTAGCCTGAGACTTGGGGCTAAAGGTTGTTAGGAACTGATCTTCAGTGTATACAAATATCTCTGGGGTCCGGAAGATGGAATAACATTTCGGAGTCCAGTTGGCTTCTAAGCATCGATAGGCCGAATTAGAACACAGATAGAACACCCCAAGGGTGCAACATAGGGTTGTAGTCCTCATTAAGGTTCTATCTCTTCCTCCTAGAGAGGGAATTCAGGGACTGTATGGATTAGATTGTCGGCATTGGCACCCCTAGTGCCCAGGGGTCCAATTAAGACAGAGGTGTTGGTTTTGAGGTTTTCAGGAGATTCCTAGGTCAAACGGATTGGAGTAGCTAAGTAAGTCCCCTGGCTGAGGGGCAAGCACATCCAGCAGGTTTGCATGTGTTTATCTATCTTATGGAGGACTAGTAGAGCAGTGTCGGCCCAATGCTGGAGTAGGGAATTGGTAGGCATCTGATTGACGGCTGAAGTTTCAAACGTTGGTAGGCTTCTGGCAGAGTGGTCGCCTTTATGGCTTGTATTACCCTATCCTGGGTATGCTTTATAACTTTTTGAAGGGCCCTGTAGTGCAGCCCTCCCCTGTGCGAGATTCCCCATTGAGAAAGGTAAGTGTAGCAAGTTTGCTTCCCTCTCTGCAAGCCCTTGTTGTGACATGGGTTAGTGATAGTTTTGATTATATCCTCGGTCCAATACTTAGCACTTGGGGCACCAGGTGACTGATACAGAGTGGGTGTTTTTTCCCGTGTAGCAATCTTTGTGGAGGGAGGGAAATGTACTGAACACCCTGGACACCCTTATTGTCCTAAAACAATTGTGGGGGCAAAGTGGATAAGTTGCAGTTGTGAGGGTGAGAGCGGTTATCATAATATACAGGCAATACTTGGAACCCTCCCATCCAGAGGAGGTACGTGAGGCTCAGGATGCATCTTTTGCACCATGTGCAGCCTGTTGGCGGAGTCTCTATCAGCCCAACAGTAAGAAGTAAGACCAGGCTTATGACACCAGTAAGGCGCAAGTGTTGCCAGAGTTGCATTCAAATCCCTGGGCTTGGTTCATGCATTTGTTCCTCAAGCTTCTGCTGTGTGCAGACCAGTCATCTCCCATGGTGTGGCTGGAGCACGGCTGGACACGTCAGGGGTCAGTTCCCTTTTGAGGGAAGGTTAAGCGGGATGACTGGATCTGGATCACTTCGCCAGGTTGTGGGTTCTTCTGAGTTGGACTTCTTAACTGTGGAGTGATGGACCCATGGGGTGATACCTGAAGTTTTGGGGGCTGTAGGAGTTGTTAGAATAACAGTGTGAGGCCCAGTCCACCATGGTATAAGAGGTTCCTTCTTCCAATCTTTGACCCACACAGAGTCTTCTGGCTGAAAGAAGTGAACGGGGGTCCCTAAGGAAATGGTGACCCTCTCTATGGTGTGTCTCTAACTTGTTTAGGACTGCCCCCAAGTTCTGGAGCTGTTATCTTATTTCCTTGCGTGCAATCTGGTGTACATCTCCTGGGAGCTTTCCTAAATGTGTGTGTGTGCGTAGGGGTCGGGTGGAGGATCGCCCATATAATAACTCAAAAGGGGAGAATCCCAGTGCCCCAGGCGGGCATTGGGCACACAGGAGGACCAGCCGAATCAAATCTGACCATGGGGGCTAGTCTCTTGGTGGAACTTGGCCAGGGTTTCCTTGAGGGTGCAGTTCATCTGCTCTACCTTTCCCTGAGCCCTGGGGGCGTTAAGCAGTGTGCAGTTTCCAGGCAATGTTAAGGGACTTTGTTAGGGTTCGTATAATGTCCGCTCCAAACGCAGGTCCATTATTACTGTGTGTGGTTAAGCCCAATCTCCCATAGAAGACCTTTGGCCACCTCGTGAATTCATCCCATTCTGGTCTGGAAAGCTTGGACGCATCCCAAATTGGTGCAGATTATTACAAGGAGGTACCTCAACCCTTTATTTGGTTGTATGTTGGTAAAGTCTACCCCTAAGTCCATCCTTTGTGAACCAGGCAGGGGCCGTGGGGCCGAGCAAGCATTGTTTTTGGCACACGTTACACATTATTCACTGACAGCCTGGCGTAATGCCGGCAGTTGGCTGATACCGTAGTTATTTTTGAAGAGGACCTCTAGAGCAGTTTTCCCTAAGAGGGTGAGTTAGTTATCTTCCTTCACTAGCTGCTTTCACATAGATGATGGGACAAGACTCACCATCCGTCTTTGCTTAGTGTGTCCCCTTCTGTGGAAGCCCAACTTCTTTCTTCACTTGTGTCCATGGGTGGGGAGGCTTCCTTCTGGGGCGCAAGAGTCAGAGTGTAGGTAGGAGCTTCACCTAGGTCACCTCATGCAGCCACTCTGGCTGTTTTGTCGGCCTGGTGATTTCCTTGATTTATGGGGTCATCTCATTTCTGAGGTCCCTTACAGTGTAGGATAGCTACTTTGACTGGTAGCCATATGGTCTCAAGAAGCTTTAGTATTTCTTCCTCGTTTTTGATAGTTTTCTCTGAAGCTGTAAGGAGGCCTTTTTCTCTATAGATGGCCCCATGTACATCACAGTAGCAAAGCCATACATGGAATTGATGTAGATGTTAACTCATTTACTTTTGTAAGGATGATGGCTCAGGTTAAGGCGTACTGAGTCCAGCCCATTGTGTCGACCATCCTTCCGACAAGGCCTTAGCTTCCTGAACTTCTGTGGTAGTGATGACCACATACCCTGCTCTTTGGCTGCACTCCTCTAAAAACCTGCTCCCATCGCTGAACAGGGTGATCCCTGGGCTTGTTATACCATGGTCTTGGAAGTCTGGGAAGCTGGCGTAGACTTCATCCACTACTCCAGAACAGTCATGGTCAGGTTCTCCCTCCTCTGTGGGAAGGAAGGTGGCCAGGTTTAGTGTTCTTACACTGTTTTGAGAGTGAGCCTTGGGTTCTCATAGAGAAGGCCTTGGGATTGTGTCAGCTGAGAAATGGAGAGGAAATGATATCCTTGGTTGCTTGTGAGCCACACGACCATGTGTGGGACGTTAACATTAAATGTTTGGCCCAGTGTGAGCTTGTCTGCATCCTTGATGAGCAGGACTGTGGCTCTGAAGTCTGAGGCAAAGGGGCCATCCTCCAGCCACAGGATCAACTTTTTTTTTTTTTTTGACAGTTAGAACACTAGCCATTGCCGAGGCACCATGCTCTGAGTGAGCACTCCTTTTCGTGTGTAAAGAAGTTAAAGGGTCTGTCTATGTCAGGCAAACCAAGGGCTGGGGCTTCTCCCAGAGCCAACTTTATTTCTGTGAAAGCAGCCCTCACCTCCTCAGCCCATGCGAGGAGCTCCCAGTTTGGTCCTTCCAAAATGTCATAGAGGGAACTCACTATGGCTGAGCATCTGAGGATTCCCAATGCGACAGAACCCCCTGGCCCCTAAACATTCACACAAGCCTCGTTTTGTTTGGGACTGTGGCAGTGTGGTGCCACACTTTCTTCCTTTCCGGTCCTCGTTCTCTTTTTCCTTTTGTGAGGAGGGAGACTAGTATTGGACCTGCTGCTGACGAATCTGTGCCTTTTTCCAAGAGGCCTGGTACCCCAAGTAGGATCAGAGCTGTAGGAGGGCCTGTGTACCTTTCATACAGTCTTCCTGGGTGTCACTGGAAAGGAGGTCTTCTATATATTGGAGAAGGGCATATCCTGCGGTTACCTTCAGAATGTCAGCGAGATCTGAACCTAGGGCTTCCCCCAGAAGAATGGGCGAGTTGTTGAAACCTTGGGAAAGTGGTGTCCAGGTCAGCTGCATCTGGCACTCTGTAACGGGCTCAGTCCATTCAAAGGCAAACAATGATTGCCTTTGTGGAGCCAGGCAGAGGCAGTAGAAAGCATCCTTCTGGTCAAAGCACGCAACCCTTCTGGCTGACCATGGAATTTGGCTGAGGAGAGTATACTGAGGGTTCGGAATGACTGGGTGTAAGGAAAGAGTCACTTTGCTAATGGCCCTCAAATCCTGTACTAGTTGGTGTCCTCCTCCTGGCTTCTTGCTTGGCAAGAGTGAGGTATTCCAAACTGATTGACACTCAGTTAGAATACCTCTTTCTCTGAGCTTGGTCAGGTGCTCTTGTATGCCCATTCTGGCCTCTAGTGGAAGGGGGTACTGCCTTGGTGTCTGAGGTTGCGCTGCAGGGATCAGGTCAACAATGATTGGGACCCGTTTCCAAGCTATTTCAGGCGGGTTATCATCATCCCATAGGGAGGGGAACGTAAGCCTGAATTCTTAGGGGCGACAAGGTAAGACCTGGGCACAGAACCGTCTCCATTCTTCTTCCCTTGGCAGTGGTATAGCCAAGACCAGGGTTTCCTTCTGCCTTGGGTTTAATTGGAGGCTAGTGTGTCCAGTGGGTTCAAAAGGTATCTGGGCCCCAAGTTTGGAGAGTAGATCGCGGCCCAGGAGAGGATCGGCCAGTCAAGTAAGTAGAGGAACTCATGCCGGGCCTTGTGACCCCCAAGTGCACCTTGTTGATCTTGACAGAAGGGCTGTTTAATTACCTGTTTCCCAGTCTCAACAAGTATGCTTGCTGTCTTTTGGCCTATGGGCGCTACCAGGGAAGTAAACAAGGAGTATTCAGCCCCAGTTGAAGAGATTATCAACCATGACAGTTATTGTTCAGCCCTCCACCTCATTTCAGCTGTGGGTTCATGGGGGCCAAGAAAGAAAGAGTCCGGTCCCCCTCAGTCCATTTCTACCCCGGCCAGATCAAGAAGGTTCTCACCTCGAGGTTCCTCCAGATATTGGCTGGGTTTTGAGGTCCCCATCCAATTCGGACATTCTTACAGTTTCCCTTGCCTTTGCAGTATGCACACTGGTCCCTTGCGAAGGGGGCTATGGGCTTCCCCCCTTTTTGTGGTTGGGGTTTTTCGATGCTGCTAAAAAACAGCAGCATCTGTTCTTTAGTTCTGCTGTGAGAAAGGTGGCCTTCTTTTTTACTATTCCCTTCTCTTTCAGCTGCAAATTTCTGTTCATGAAAACTGCATTGACGACCTCTAACAGCTGAGTGATATTCATCTGGCAAAGCCCTCCAACCTCTGGAGATTTCGTCGGATATCTGGGGCAGACTGTGCCACTAAAGAGGTATTTGCCATCTGTTGACTATTTGGTGCCATGGGGTCAAACGGGACGTATACACGGTACGCCTCACAGAATCTTTCATAGTGGTCTCTGGGAGACTCCCCAGGGTGCTGTGTGACTGATGATATTTTAGTCATGTTCATGGGATTGTTGACTCCAGCTCAGACTCCCTGAAGGAGGGCTTTCTGGTATCCTCAGACGTGGTCCTGTCCTCCTTCTGTGGTGAAATACCATGTTGGGTGTTCTTCAGGCATGCACCTTGAGCCCAGATATAGGGTCATTGATTCCTGGAGATGTGTGATCTTCTAGGTACTGTCATGTTTCTGTCATCCTTATTTTTAATTCAACAAAGTATGGAGTAACTGTTGACAATCTTCCCAAGTCTGTCAGTAGGTCTGGAAGAGGGACTCCATCAAGTCAACCATTGCTTGTGCCTTTTCGGAGTATGGTGGAGTGTTGTGTTTCCAATTGAGGAGGTCGGTTGTAGAGAAAGGTAGATAACACATCATGGAATGGCTGGTCTGGACTGGTCCATCCTGATTCTGTCTTTCAGGCTCTCTCGTCTCAGTTACATACATTTGGAGAGTTTTAGGTCTGGGTCTGGGGCGCAGTCTGGCTGATAGCCCATGTGGGGTGGGTTATCTGAGAGCTGCGGGGAGATGGGTGGCACTGACTGCGGTGGCAACGCACTGACTCTGGCTGTGGCTGGAGAGACAGATGCAGGAGGTGTCTCAAGTTCCGGGGGAGGGGGGAGGGAGCTTGAAGAGTCATGAGGAGGTGGAAAGACAATATCTTCCTCCATATCTCCTTCAAATATTAGAGCAGTAGTGGGTCGCTTCTTTGGCTCCCTGGGGGAGCCTCCAAATAAGGTGGCTAAACCTTTGCCTGGCTCTGCTTGCTAATGATGATCACCTTCAAGGCAGTAGACTTGGGGCAATTTCAAGCCAGGAGTTGATGTACGGAAATTGATCAGGGTGGCCTGGTTTCCCAGTGTCTATTAGCCAAAGCTGCTGCAGTATTTGAGCATCTAACGTCCCCTCTGGAGGCCATCCTACATTGAATGTGCGCCCTTCTAGTTCACAACATTTCCTTAACTTCTTGGGTGTCGTTGTCACCCCATGGTAACCTGAAAACCCCTTTTAACAATTTTTGATCACGACCTCTAAAATCGTAGGCTTACTCTGTTTTCATCCCATTATTAATTTCTTTCTCATATTTGGTGTCACAAAGACGGACAAAGTTAGGATATACCGCCAGATGAGAGGACTATTCAGATACTCCTCTGGTCGCATTCCTGAGGGAAAGTTTAGGAGAGGTTTGACTATAGTGGACTCGGCTTTGTGACTTGTGAAAGGAATCTGATCCGATACCACCCTTGACTTTATACTCTCACAATGACACAGGGGAGCCCATTCAGACTCCACAGACTTTTGGGGTCCTTAAGGGTGTCCGTCCATGAAGCCACAAACTCTAACTCGACTGGCAACCCTGGTTTAGCTGCACATCCTCTCTCTCTCTCTCTCTCTCTCTCTCTCTCTCTCTCTCTGTCTCTCTCTCTCTGTCTCTCTCTCTCTCTCTCTCTGTCTCTCTCTCTCTCTCTCTCTCTCTCACACACACACACACACAAACACACACACACATACACACCAGAGTCCATTACATTTACTTCCACAAAATTTTCTACCTGGTACACCTATTAAGTCCTCTGGGGATTGATCATGTCCCCCTTCCGCTCTTTTGGGTATGCCTGACACTTTGGGGCCCCGGCCTTACCAGTTCCATGGAGCAGGACCTGCCTAAGACAACGGAGAAGTAGGCTGCGGAAATTCAGGCAGGTCATGCACTTTCTCCCTTTCGAGCCTTTGCTTTGCCACCACCTCGCCGTTCTCCCAAACCGGGGGCAACAATGGGCCAGTGCGGTTGGGTTTCCTGGTCAGCAATCTAGTATGTTTTCGAACCAGGCTGGAACACTGGAGGAAAAACCAAGTGGCACTCAGAGAGTTTGGTCAGAGAGTTTGGCTCACCAAACGTCTGAGCATAGAGTAAAGTGGGGAGGGTAATTTATAGTCGTCAGCTTCCTTATGTGTGGGGGTTTTCGCACATGCACCAAACAAAGGAAGAAGAACCCAGAAGCGAGGTCTCTAAGCTAGAGACCAGAGTCTGTTTGAGCCCCGTTGATCATCTTTGGAGTACTTTATTCACTTCTCCTACAAGAGTAGAGCTCTAAATACCACATAGTATATGCTCATTAAATCTATATTAAGTGAATGAGTTCTATTGCTTCTGTATCGGACATATAACAAGATTTTTGACAATCTATATGGTAAGAGTCCCCAGACCATCACATTATAGGGATTTCAAGGTTGTCTAGTCTCCACACAATATTAAGGTTTGGTTACAACCACCATAAGCTAACCCTACAACCTCACATCCTGGATCATATAATGCCCGTCTCCTCCTCATTCACAATCTTTTGCAACTGAGTGCAGACAATTCCATAATGTGGTCTTGGTTCAGAAAGCCAAATTCCTCCGTTTCTCTCAGAACGACAGAATGAAATCTGACTGTGAACGTCTGCCAGTAATGTTGCAATAGAGATGAAGAAATCAATTCAAGTGGACTCCCTGAGCTGATCCCTAGAATCTCTTTAGGGCATGAGTACAGTTAAATAGAAATGCTGCACTCAGAAATATGTCTGCTGCTTATCAAGGAACAAAAAGCAAGCATTTAAAAAAGTAAGCCGTTTCCCTGCAGAACAGCTTAATCAGGGAGAGTGAGTGGTGCAAAGTGGGTGAATTCTTCTCTAGGGCCTTAACTATTGCAGAGACACAGTTCAACCTATGGGGGTGTATAACAGAAACATGAAACCTGAGAGCTGCCATTGTTGGGTAACAATGTTTTCTAACTGTGCCTTATGCATTGACATGATAATCCAAGGGAGACAAGCACTAATTATAAGTGGCATAGAAGTGGAAAATTTCTACATGCTTCAACACCTCTTTGTAATAATTAGTCCTGTCTGCTCTTTGCACGTGAACATTCCGTTGTTGCTCATTTTCCCCAAGAAAGAAATGGTCCCCTGTGTTTCAGTGGGCTTGTAAACTTAGCCTTCCTGAATAGGGTTGGAGACATCCAAAGGGCATCTCTTGGTACCTGTTGTTTCATTTTCTTCGGTAGTTATGGTCCTATCCCGATAAAAGGATTCAGAATTTTCTTAGTATGTATTAAGACTGTATTGGAAGCCCATTTTCTGTATTCAATTCAACTTAACAAAGAGAGTATTGCATGTCAGACATTGTGAAACATATAACTGAAGGAATATTACTTCCCAAAGATTGACCCTGAAAGTCAGTACACCTTACTAATTATGCCTTGTTTTTTGGAAGGTCATGAAGCTGTGGCTCAAGGGAAGAATGGATTAAAATAAATAGAACCAAAAAGAAAATATAAAAGTACATTTACCCTTAGTACGGATAACCAATAATTCATGAAATGTTGTTTATTTCATTTATTTATATGTATGTGTATGTGTATGTGTATGCTTATACTGGGCTGTGGCGAAATATGTGTTCCTTACAGTAGATTGGGGATAAATATTTGAACGACGCTGTGCTAATGCACCTTATCAAGCTGCCTGGTGCCTCTGTAGCTTGGGTTCTTGATAGGGCTTAGGTTCATCCGCTTCATGCGCTTGCATGAAATTTGGAAGATATGATGGTTAATTTCATGTGTCAACTTTACTGGGCCACAGAGGTCCAGATGCTTGGTGAAATGTTTTTCTGGTGTTTTGTGATGGGAAATACTTGAGTCTGTACAGTGAGTAAAACAGATTGTTTTCCTAATGTAAGTGGGCCTTATGTAATTAGTGAGAAGGCCTGAATACAATAAGGATGATTCTCCCAGGGATACTAGGGAATTACTCTTGCCTGCCTGAATGTCTTTCAACTGGGTCATTGGTCTCTTCCCTAGATTCAGACTGAAACAGCAGCTCTACCTGAGATTCAAGCCTGCCAGCCATTGGACAAGAACAATGCCATCAGATCTCGTGGGTTTCCACCTAGACAACACATCCTGAAGATCTTGGGACTTGTCAGCATCCATATTTATGGGAGCCAATTTCTTATAAGAAATAAATAAATAAATAAATAAATAAATAAATAAATAAATAAATAAATAAATAAATAAATAAATATATATAAATACATAAATAAATATATAAATACATAAATAAATAAATAAATAAATAAATAAATAAATTTTCATAAATATATAAATATACTTATATTAATACATATGAATGTATTAATATAAATATAAATAAATATAAATATATATATAAATATATTGTATATTATAATATATATTATATATATATATGAGAAAGAGAATTTTTCTCTGTTGAATCTTACTAATTGAGAAGGTGAAAAGTATTATCTATTGGTTCTACAGCTGTTTTTTTTTTTTTTTTAAACAGAATGTGGTAGACATTATTCTAAAAAAAAAAAAATAGTCCCAAACGTTCCATACCTTAAAGCTGCCAACCCATGAATATGAAGAGAATCATTTCTATAGTCGTGTTGTATTATACAGAGAGATTTTCTGGATCAACCTAGTATCATCATGAACCCATGCATCATAAACCCATAGAAAGCAGAGAGTTTTCTCCGGCTGGCCATCCCACAATCTGAAAATGAAGACCTCAGTTGTATAACTGCAAGGAACTTAATTGTCCGAAACCCAAATAATCTCAGAAGTAGATTTCTCCAGATAAGAACCCAACCTACCGACACTTGACTCTTACCTAGTGATACCCTAGGCCCAGAACACCAGTGAGTCTGCCTGGACAGACCAGTGAGTCTGCTGGGGTTATTCTGGCAAGACAATTCTGCAGGGTTGTCTTTGGATTCTGGAAGTGCAGTGTACACCCCACTTAACTAACACTTCTCCTGATGGTTTGAACACACAATTGCTCATATTAAGTCACTGCTTGGATATAAGGTAATTTCTGCCATATGCTACTGAAATTTGACTATTTTATTTCCACATACCTCCTACTTGGTAAATGCGATGATACCTGTATCTTATTTCAAACACAAGTAAACCAAACACCAAACTCTAAAGAACTGACCACACCTTACCTCTTGAAAATACCTCTTCTTTTGTTTTTGATAACATTTGACTCTCCTGGTTTCTCTTATATATTCCCTCTACTAATTTTCATTCTATTCTCCTGCCTCGTTTCCATTCATCAAGCATGCATTGAGCACGGACTAGGTTGTAGGCACTGTATACAAAGAACAGAGGTCTTACCTAGAACTAATAATGGACTTGGTATCCAGGGATTTGCCACTGTGTAAACAAATTAACTATATTGAGTTGATAACATCTGTAATAGAGGTGTATAAATGTACTATGGAATTGCAAAGAAGAAAACACATGATTCTCTAGGGCACCCAGGGAGTGCTTTAAAAAATGAGAGTCACTTGACGTGAGTCTTCTAGAGAAGACATATTTCAAATCAACAGAGTAAGGAAGGGCATTGCAGGCAAGAAAAAAAAGAGGGAGAGAGAGAGCAACACATGGAAGATTGAAAATGTGACACATTAAAGGAGTAGCAAAGTTTCCTTTGAATGGATTTCATGTGGGAATGGGAGATTAGTAAAGAGTGAGGATTAATGTAGAAGGTGACATATGAATTGGATCCTAGAAACAGTTAACAGGAGATAGTTATTTTGCCCGAATGACGTTGATGACTACCCATTGTATTCAAATAAACCTGAAGACACTTCTTGGCTTAGTTATAATGTGGCTCATCATCTGATTAATTCTATAAGGTTAATCTAATCTTATGTTCCTCTTCTCTACCAACCATTCACTCATTAACTCATTTATTTCTTTAGTCAGAGAGGGCATGTGTGGGGTGCATATCATGAAGAATGTGAAAGTCATTATAAGGACTTTGACTTTTATTTTCGATGAGATGGAAAGTCAGTTGAGTAGTCTGACCAAATTCACATTTGAGTTTGTTTTATCTATCTATCTATCTATCTATCTATCTATCTATCTATCTATCTATCTATCTATCTATCTATCTATCTATCTATTTAATTTAATGAGAGTGCCCACAGGGGTTTAGAGGGAGAGAGAGAGAGAGACAGAGAGAGAGAGAGAGAGAGAGAGAGAGAGAGAGAGAGAGAGAAAGAGAGAGAGAGAGAGAGAAAAATCTCAAACAGGCTTCATGCCTAATTGATGCCTAGCACAGATCCTAATGCAGGTTCTGACCCCATGACATCATGATTTCTGGATCATGACCTGAGCCAAAGTCAAGAGTCAGATGGCTAACCACCTGAGCCACCCAGGGGACCCTAATTTGTAGGTTAAACAAATCACTCTGACTATTGTCTGGGGAGCAGGATGGAGTGGGAAGCAAGCATACAAGCAACAACAGCAACAAAATAAGGAGGTTACTATACTAATCCTGAAATAACTTCCATCCTGAATAAGGATGGAAAAAGGGCACATAGTGAGAAAATTATGATCATGTGTATACTATAAATGTGGATATAATAGGATTGCTTGTGGTTCGAATATAAGGTATGAGAAAAACAGATATAAAAGATGACACCAAGTTTGTTTTTTTTTGTTGTTGTTGTTGTGTTTCTTTGTTCTTTTGTTCTCGTTTTTGTGTTTGTATTTGTTTTTTTGGGCTGGACCACATGTTGGTGGTAATTTTAAGTTGTCTGTTAGGGATGATGGGTTTTAGGGGAAACATCAGGACTTGCTCTTTTAACATGGTGATTTTGAGATGCTTATCAGACATCCACGCTGCCTTTTTGTGAATGTAGTTAGATATAGGCATCTGGAGTTTAAACTAAGAAGTTTAGTGTGGACTCTAGGCTGGATTACTTAGTATGCGATCGCATGAGATCAGCTAGGGAGTGAGAATGGATGAGCGAGAAGACATGCAAGGACTGGGCTCTGGGGTCTCTAACTCTTAAAGTACTGCAAGATGTGGAAAACCTAGCGAAGTAAACTAGACACAGTGGCCACTGAAGGAATAGGCGAGACATGAGGAGCTCTCGAGTCCAGGAAGCCTGGTAAGGAATGTGTTTCAAGGAAGGAGGTATCAAATTGGTCAAGTGCTGATGGCAAGTCAAATAGGATGAGGTCAAATAAATGATCATCATGGTCACATGGGGGGGTCACTTGGTTAAATGTCTGACTCTTGGTTTCACCTCAGGTCATGATCTCATGGTTTGTGGGTTCAAGCCCCAGGTCGGGCTCCATGCTGACAGTGTGGAGTCTGCTTAGGATTCTCTCTATGCCTCCATCTGTCTCATATCTTCCCCTGCTCACTCTCCATTTCTTTCAAAATGAATACATACACTTGAAAAATTATTAAAATATAAATAATCACTGTGTTTTGCAAAGTGGATGTCATTGACATGTGATGAGAACCATTTCAGTAGCACCGGGGAAAAGCCGAATGGGAGTGGATTCAACAGAGAATTGGAGGAGAATGACTGTAGACAGGGAGTAAGGCAATTCTTTCAAGGAGCGTTGTGACCAAATGAGGGAGAAAAGTGAGGCAGCAGTGGGAAGGGAAGGGAGCAGGGCCAAGAAAGGGCTTTGCTTTTCCTTTCTAAAATTTGAGAAATAAAAGCATTTTTGTAATTTCCATATTGCTGATGGAAATGATGATATGGCAGAGTGGGGGAGAATTGCTGACAGAAATGTTCTTAACAGGGCAAGAGTGACTTTGGTCTAGTGTCCAAAAGATAATTGGCTCAGAGAGGAATGAACAGATCCTTCATATTAATGTTGGTGAAAGCAGAGCATAAGGAAATAGATGTAGATGGAATGGTAGATGCGATAGGTCATTTCGCAAAATCTCTTATCACTGACCTGGTTTTCTCACTGCGGTAATACGCAAAGTTATAAGACCAGAGTGAAGAAGGGTTGGGAACAGTTGGAAGTTTGCGGAGAAGGAAGTTGTGAACTAGAGGTCTAGGGGTGTGAGGAAGTAGCCTTCTGACCTCACTTTTGTCAGTGGCCATCAAGTAAGTTTTGTGCTGCTTTCCTCCAATTATATAGGATGTTGCTATGTGCAGGAAGTAGATTGAACGTCCTGCGGTTCCCCACTTCTTTCCCTTGGCATAGGTAAGTTTGCATCTGCCTGAGAAGCCCTCTCTACCCTCATCAATCATATTTCAACTTTGCGTCAACCATTACGTACTTAATCCCACCAGGCAGAGTTAATTAGTCAGTTCTTGGAACTCTTGTGGTAACATGTGCAGTGCCCTGTACTGTACTTTTTGCCATATTGTAATAATTTGCGTGCCTGTCTCCCTAGATAATTTGGCCACTCCTTGAGGGGGTCAATTTGGTCATTGCAGTTCCTAGTATGCAGTTTGACTTATGGGTAGCCCTTGTTAATTGCCAATTGAATTGAGTTGAATTGAGTTAATTGAATGGAGTTGAATTGAATCGAATGTACTGAACTGAATTGAATTGAATTGAATTGAATGGAATGGAATGGAATTGAATTGAATTGAATTGAATGGAGAGAATTAGTAGAAAGAATTGGCAGGTAGGATAGGCAGAGCCTCGAAACAGGGGTGACATTTAGAACAAGACTTGTCTGATCTATAAGGAGGGGAACTCCTGCTCATGAGAGTGGGAAAGGTAACTGTTTCCTCACCTGTAGTGGTGGAGTGAATGGAGCCGAAACCCCAAATGAACTTCTGTAAATTGTGTCAACAATTCTTACTTCTATAGTGTTTGCTTTGAGGACCAAAAGAGTTCATGTATGCAGAAGGATTTTGTACATAAAAATGTGCTGCATAATGTAAGTTACTCTTTCTCACAACACTCTGTGCCAAGATAAAAGAAATGTGTTGATTTTATAGATTTTACTAAAGGGTAGCCTGTATAACAGAGGAAGAGAAGGACGGGTTAAAAAAAAAAAAAAAAAACCACTGATGATAGTTATACTCGTCTTGTTGACCTTTCTACTCTTCATAGTCTCTTTAGAAGATATCATCATGGTCTCTTTCAGTTACAGATGCCTCTTATTGTCTCTGAGACAATAGCCCTAATATGATCTAATTTGCTAAGCCAGGTGGTGTGGACGACAGATAAAACTGCCAGCTCATTCTGCAGGAAGCAGCATATAAGGAGGCCTCTGATCTGACAGGCTTGTGTCACAATGCACAAGTTTGGGAATTGCCAAGGCTCAGAAAAGGCCAGTTTTTCGCAACAGTGTAAAACTCAAGAGAACTCTCTAACACAGAGGCGATGTTCACAGTTCCACAGAAATAACATGTCTGATTCTTGATGCTGACTAGAAGTCAACCAGTTATTTTAACACAGGTTTTAACTCTTATTGGTTTCACTTCACTTTCCCTTACGTTTCAGGTTTCTTAAGGACAGGGACCATGTTCTGGGCTTCCTAACCTCTGCCCACACATGTCTACCATGGTATTTCATGGGCGCTCCATTATCATATGTTATTAATTGCGTTTTTTAGTAGGTGTCAGGCAGCTTTCATGGTGACCACGTTATTGGCAGAGCATAAAGAGAGTGGCAATAGTGGAGCTTTCCCTACCATATGAACCACATGTTACTATCTTAAAATTCCTGGAATATATATATGATGTCCTGTATGAATGATTGTGAATTTATGACACTCATATTCTACTTCTTTTTCCCAACAGTTTAACATACCTTTATGGCAGTTTACCTTCCTTTCATTCCCTAACTTAAAATAATTTACTTCTTTGGCTTTGGACTACCTGCCTACCTGCTAAAAGATGCATCACTAGAAAACATGTTTGCATTTTTATGTGTTCTTAGCAGGCTGCCTTACTTGCCAAGTCTGCTGGGTGGGTTGGGTAACACTGTTATTTCTGGGAGGATCATCTAATATACAAGTATATTTCTTGGGCAAAGTAGCATGTTGAGTCCATCATCATTTGGAGTGAAACTCAGTCTACGTCCAGTAGACTTGGTCCCATTGGTCACATGAAGGAATGAAAAACAGGCCATATTCGTTTTGATGTCATAACATTCTGGGACATGTAGTGATGCCCGTGAAAAAAAAAAAAGAATCACACTGGGGACTCCATTTAAGAGATGTCTCAGCAAACAGAATCAAGATGCCAGAATGAGGAACAAAGATAAATGCCGTGTAGGTTCTAGAGGTTGGAGACATTGCTCCAGTAGAGAGAAAATTCCTTCAGGATTAAGGAAGAGGCTGGATAGTGAGCTACAGGCCCCTTGTTACCACCTCCAGACCATGATGTTTCTACTCCCCTGAAATTCCTGCCTTCACCTCCTTAGTCCATCTATTCAATCCCAGAGTGCCACCCTTTTCTTCATGGAAATTTCTTGAGTCCCTTCCTACTCTTCTTTCTTCTCATGTTGCTCCTACCTCTGTTGTGGGCAATTTCAGAATCCTGGTAAAATTGCTCTAGCAATGTAGCTTCAGGGTTCTTTAAACTTTCTGGCTCCCACAACCTTAAGAGTCACTTTCCTCCAGTAGCTAACTTCCGTGATGGTATTTGAGCTCTATGATCATCCAGATGTCTCTTGCTAGAATGTCAAACTCAACGTGCCAATATCTGAGAAGATAACCTCCCCTAACCAGGTGTCTCACTACTTGACTTCACAACTTCTCTTCTTCAGCCCGATAGAGACTTGTGGTCCCTCCTTCCTCCGTCTCATTTCCCTGCATATCATCCCTTGTGGCTCCACTTCCCTACCAAATGCAGTGTATACACCTCAGTATGTCACTTTGTGCTGGAGCGTCCTAGTCCTCTGCTGCATCTGCTTTGGTGGCCTTGAAGCTTGGATGAGTCCTCCACCCTGTCAGCCCATCCTCTGTGTCACTCAGCCCAGTGAACTGTTACAGGGACTCACAGTCACTAGGGTCACTCACTCTAATTTTATGGTTGCGGATGTCAACATACCCCCAGAGCTTCTTGCCAATCTTAAGCGGTCTTCTCCCCACAGCAGCTATTCCATACCTCCATCATTTCCCTCAACCTATCTTTTTCACCTTTCCCTGGGAAATGGCTCTTTTCTCATAGATAGAACGTAGATTGTAGACACCTTCAAACTCTCACTCAGACCTCATAATGACACCTTTCAACACAACTTTCAACCCCAACCGCAGTATGAGAGACAAGAATGTTCCTATTCCCACTCTAGATTCATTATCTCATTCGGCAATCACTGAGAGCCAACTGAGTCCTACGAAGCACTGTGCTATATGCTTGGGACATTAGAGATGAGGGGGTAGACCCTAACACAAGGCGCTTACAATCACAAGGAGCTTACAATCATGTAGGGGAGACAGATATTATGGTGTAATGGTCCAAAGATGCATGGAGCATGTGGAGAGTGTGAAGGGAAAATCCATGTAACTCAGCCTTCAGAGGAAGGAGATGAAGTGTTGAAAGGGACTTTTCAGATGGGTTGGTATCTTGAACTAATCCTTAAAGAGTGAGTAGGTATTAACTAGGCAAGGTTGGAGTAGGAAGGAGACAAGAGGTTCAGGCATTAAATAGTAGAGTAAAATCACACTGAATATAGGGAGAGGGTATAAGTAAAAATTGGACATTGAGTCATTCCAATTCTTGACTGTGTCCTACGCTTTGTGAAGACGTCATCTCACAAAGAACCTCAAACGAGCACATGTTCCCAAAATTTCCTTCTCCATTTTTTATTCTTTATCCTAGTGTAATTCCTCTCATTTCCTCACCAGTATGATTCAATTAGTAGCTCACTTCTGTGGATACTATGGCAACCACATTTCCTCTATGCCGCACCCCTCCGTATTTTGCTTGGCATCAGTGGAGCCTCATGATGGAGCTCATATCTCTACTCCGCTTAGAGTGGACTTTGTAACATGCAAAAGTTATTCCATCACTGCCTTCCAAGCTGTGGTTCCCCCACACTGCAGCATGAGAGAAAACACCTTTCCTATCCACACCCTGCCCCCACCTTTGCATTCTTACTGGTCCTGGGCCAATTGTTCATGCCCTTAGACTCCCTCATGATCAACTATCAGCAAATTCCTTAATATGCCCTATTTATACCTATTTATACCTATTTATATGTTTTATACCTAGATGTATAATATGTATACATATATATGTATACATATACATATATATGTATACATACATATACATATGTATACCTAGATGTATAATATGTATACATATATATGTATACATATAATATGTATAATATGTATACCTAGATGTATAATATGTATACATGTATAATATGCCCTATTTATACCTATTTATACCTATTTATAATATGTTTTATACCTAGATGTCTTCCCCATCACCATGGGTATGTTTAGATGCAGCATCTTAATTGGTACGTATTTTAAGGCAGGCTAAAATAATTATCAAATCTCTAACGTATTCTCTTTTTTTTTTTATTTCCCAGATAACAACGGTAATAGATGCTCTTTTTTTTCATTTTTAATTTTCTATTATTGAAGTATAGATTACATACAGTGTTATTTTAGTTTCAGGTGTATAAAATAGCGATTTGATAATTCTATACATTATTCAGTGCTCTCCGTGGTAAATGTAGTCACCATTTTTCAACATATCGTGTTGTTATAATATCAACTATATTTCCTGTGCTGTACTTTTCATCTCTGTAAGTTATGTAATTTATGACAGGAAGTTTGTAACTCTTAGTCACCTTTCCCTATATTACACACCCCACCCACTTCTCCTCTTGTAACCAAGTTTGTCCTCTGTATTGAAGAATCTGTCTGTTTCTTTTTCTGTTTTGTATTTTAGCTTCTACATAAAAGTGAAATTATATGGTATTTCCTTTTATCGGAATAATCCCACGTAGCATAATACCCTCTAGGTTCACACATGTTGTTGCAAACGGCAAGGTTTTATTCCTTTTTTTAAAAAAATTAAATTATATTCCATTATATGGACACTACATTTCATTATGAATTCATCTGTTGCCAGACTCTTGGGATGCTTCCATATCTGGGCTATCATAAATAATGCTTTAGTAAACACAGGGGTGCATGCCTCTTTTCAAATTGGGGTTTACCTTTTCTTTGGGTAAATACCAGTAGTGGAATTATTGGATGACATAGTATTTCTGAGTTAATGTTTTGAGTAACCTGCATTCTGTTTCCTAGAGTGGCTGCACCTATTTACATTCCCACCAAGAGTGCATTGGTGTTACTTTTTCTCTTACCTTCTCACCAATACTTGTTATTTCTTGTCTTGCTGATACGAGGCATTCTGTCAGGTGTGAATTGCTGCGTCTTTGTGGTTTTGATTCAGGTTTCTCTGATTAGTGATATTGAGCATCTTTAATGTGTCTGGTGATGTAGTAGACACTCTTAATTCATCCCTTTCCCCTTCCCTTTTGATTCTTTCCAGGGTGATGATGACACTGATGATGTTATCTGACAGCTTAACTCACCATTATAATCTTCTATCAAAGGTCATACATTACTTCAAGGGTCCTGCTTTCCTGCTTTAAGTTACGTTGTTTCCAATGCATTACATGACGTCCCTTTCACGAGTCTTCCTAGGGCACCCCGACTCACCTTTTATTACTACCCACCGTCAATCATACTCTTAGAAAGTTGCTCTAGTTACTTATCCTGATCCAACACTCTCTTTCTATGCCCGGACTCAAACTCTATACACACTTCAATTGACACCTCTTACACATAATTTTTTTCCTAATGTTTATTTATTTATTTATTTATTTATTTATTTATTTATTTATTTATTTATTTATTTATTTATTTATGTATGTATTTTTATTTTTGGAGGAGAGAGAGACAGAGCATCAGTGGGTGAGAGGCAGAGAGACAAGGAGGTGTAGAATCCGAAGCAGCCTCCAGCTCTCAGCTGTCAGCACAGAGTCCTACATGGATCTTGAACTCACAAGCTGTGAGATAATGGCCCAAGCTGAAGTCGGCCCCTTAACCAACTGAGCCACCCAGGTGCCCCAACACATCTTACACTTTCATGTCTCCCATAGGACTTAATATTTCTGTGGACCAGGACTATCCATTCATTAAGTTCTAGCACCTCCTACAGTTTGGGAATAAAATAGACACTCAATAAATTGATGCTCAATTGAGAAATAAAGGAAGGAATGGGTCCGAAGACAAAGGGTCAATAAAGACTTTTGTTCCTATGAATTCAATCCAGAGTAACACTAGAGCATTTGAATTCAACTGGAGAGTCCTTTAGCCAATCGTGGGAGAATTTACCATATTCTAAGAGTTGTCAGCTGAGAGTAAGATTTTTTTGAAGAAATATGAAAGGTAGTTTAATTTCCTAAAAAGCCAAGCCTTGAAAGCTTAGCTATAAGAACTATATAATGTAAGATGATTCTGGATCATGATGAACCTCAAGTGCAGTGAGAGCCGTGACAACTTGGGGAACACACAGCAAGGACCACAGTAGTCCCGGAAGTGCTGTCCTGTGTGAGAAAAGAGAGTTTAGTGACCCTGTATGGAGGGAGAGGAAAAGGGGGGGCAGAGTAGGGAGGGGAGGAAGTTGGGATCCAAACTGCAATATTGAAATATCAGAGGAGTGTTATTGTCATATTCATAAACTTCCCTATATGTATCCTAAGGAAACCTTTTTTTTTTCCTTTAACGAGCTTTTAAATGTAATATACACATGGTAAAAATTCATATAGTAGCAAAACAAGTTGTTCAATGAAAGTAAATCTATGTCTTCACTAGGCCTCCATTATTCTTCCCCAGAAGAAGACCACTTTTAACAGTTTGTAGGGTTTTTTTCCAGAATCTCAAAGTATATAATATGCGTATCTCACATGAAAAAAAAAAATATATATATATAGCTGGTAGCAAGATATTATCTACACCTCTCTATTTTATAGGTACATGATTTTTGTGATTGTGAAAAGGTTTGACATGAGATTTTCCCTGTTAAAAATTAAAGTATCAGGTCCAATGGGACATTATTTTTTAAATATACTTCATGGTATTTCCTACCCTGTTTGCATTAGAGGTATTTAATGTGTCCCTTGTTTATGTGTATTTAATTTGTTTGTAGTCTACGACTATAGAAAACAATGCTGCCGTGAAAGTCCTTGTACATATGTTTGCCTGCCAGAGTCCAGCAGAGTGTGAGTGGTGCCTTGAAAAACTTATCTGGAAAGAGTTTAATGGAGAAACTATGAACACAGGTGCTGGTGAGAAAAACGGGCTCCAAACTAAGTGGTTGAGTCCTTGGGGACGAGCAAGAGAAGACGTCACCTCTCCCAGGCACCAGGGGACAAGGAAAGGACAAGTGTTACTAGAAGCCAATGAGCCCACGGCTGGGAGAGAAGCCACCTAACAGGAGATGTGGCCATAGACTGAGGAATAAGCCACTGCCAAAATTCCAGAGTTCAGAGTCCATATAATGACTGCTTTTCTTTTGCTCTCTGGCTACCTATTCGTATACCTGCCAACTATGGATGGAAGCCAGAGGACAAGAAAGCTTCAACGATGCAGTCCATGGACGTGAGCTTACTGGCAGGCATAGGATGATCAAAAATATATCTGCAAGGATGAATGGAGGATTAGCAGTCCCTGGCTTAATATTGTTTGACTTCTAGTTATTGGACCTTACAATGGTGTGAAAATGATAGCATTGTTTAGAAATTGTCCTTGAAGAGCACCTGGATGGCTCAGTGGTGTAAGCATCTGACTTTAGTTCATGTCAAGATCTCACGGCTCGTGAGTTCAAGTCTGCCTCAGGCTATGCTGACAACTTGCATCCTGGGGCTGACTTGAGATTCTGTGTCTGTGTGCCTCTCTCTCTGTCCCTCCCCTGCTCGCACTCTTTCTGTCTCTCTTTCTCTCCAAAACTTGAATAAACATTAAACGTTTTCAAAGATAAATTGTACTTCAAATTGAAGTTTTTGACCTCTCCCAGTGGTAATGAGAGGCGATACGACCCTCTCCTGTGATGCCTGGCAGAGCAGCCAGCCACAGCTCCCAGTCCACCACATGATCATGGTGGTGAACAATCTATATGCTTACAGCCATTCTGTACTCACACAACCGTTGTGTTTATGCTTTCAACACAGTATTCACTGAAATACATGAGACAGTTAAACTTTAATGGAACATAGGCTGTGTGTTAGATGATGTCTCATAATTTCAGCTCATGCAACTATTCTGAACACACATAATAGAGGCTAGACTAAACTATGATATTCAGCACATTACGCGTGTTAAATGCATTTTTGGCTTAGAATAACTTCCACTCACACTGGTTTTATCTAGAGGTGACTCCATCCTAAATCAAGGAAGATTTGTAATGCAAAAATCTTGGGAAATTTCCTAGAACTGGAATTGTGGTATCAGTAGGACAGAAAGAACCTCTTCCACATCCATTCCTCCACCTCCTTCCCTTGCAGGTTATTACCAGCGTTGAGCTGTGCCTACAGGCACTCAGAATTAGGACTACATACCCCAGCTTCCCTGGCAGCCAAAGCAATATAAGAGGAAGTGTCATGTGGCAGCTTCTGAGAAAGTTGAGACAGCTGTGGGCCTTGCGTCCTTTATTTTTTCTTTGATGTCATTCACATGTTGCCTTGGATCATGAACTCTAGGGCCAAACCGTTTGGATGGAAAGTGAACTGAGATTCTTCCAGCAAGAGCTGGTAGGAACTAGATTTCTATGCACTTCATAGAATACAGCTGCCCAATCAGACTTGAGCTGTATACCTCCAAAGTTCATTGATTTGGGAGAGACATCCACTTTTACCCTGTTAAAACCATAGTCCTTCCTTGTTCTGTGTGGTAGGGAAAAACCTAACGCCCATGAAGGTGTACATATAACAGGTATAAATATGTTGAGTTTTTATGGATATTGTCAAGTTTGGTATTTTAAACTGAATTTTTAGTACTGAGTTTGAATTCAGCTACTCCATTCACAGCACATGTCTTAATCTTCTTGTGCCTCTGATTTCTCAGAGGGGTAGTAATATAAACCACTTCATTTGGTTGTTATGAGGAATAATTAAATTAAACTATGTGAAATAGATCAGTGTCTGTCCAACATGCCAAACACTCAATAAATGTTATTACTGTTATTTTTACCATTATCATGTTAAACTGTCTTCCAAAGAAGAGGTACCATTTCGCCAATTACATTTCTGAAATGCCTCTTTCCTCTTCCGTTTTCTATAGTGTGCATTACCAATGTTTTTGTCCAATAGAAGAGTAGTAGTATTTCATTTTTATTTGCAATTGCTTTCTAAAATTGTGGTTGTTCATCTTTACAGTTTTTAAAAGTCATTTATGCTTGTTTTCTGATGAACTTCCTTTTTCTTACCTCTATTTCTTCTATTGGATTTTTGTTTTGTTTAACAGTGTGGCTTAAAAAAAAGCAATACAAGCATTATGGGAATTTGTCTTCTGTGTTTCTATTGGTGGTGCAAATATTTCCACTAATTTTCATTTGTCTGTATTTTATTTTTTTAATTTTTTTAACTTAATGTTTATTTATTTGTCAGAGAGAGAGAGAGTGCGAGCAGGGAAGGAGAAGAGAGAGAGGGAGACACAGAATCTGAAACAGACTCCTGACTCTGAGCTTTCAGCAAAGAGCTAGATGCAGGGCTCAAACCCACAAACCATGAGATCGTGACCGAGTCGAATTTGGACGCTTAACCTACCAAGCTACCCAGGCACCTCACTTTATTTTTTCTTTTCCTTTTTTTTTTTTTGGCTTTGTTTTTTCTTTACAAAATTAAAAAATATATATATGTTCAATATAATAAAAATGATCCTTCTCTACTATCGTTACATCTGAGTGTAATGTCCACCCCTATTTTAGAAAGATCATTGTCATTCTGGATTATAAGAATAATTCCCCCATATTTTCTCCTAGGACGTCATAGATTGTCTTACATAAAAAAATATCTTCTCCATTTGTAATAAAACTGGGGAAGGCAGTGAGATAAGATTTAAAGTGATTCTGCAGATGACTGTGTTGGAGCGTTGGCAAAAATGAATGCTTTGACACATAAATCTTACCTAAGAAAGTTATAGTTTCCTTTGATCCACATAAAAGACACTTCTTAAACAACATGTGGGAAGCCATCCTCCTTGCAGGTATGGGGTAAGCTTGCCTCCTGGGCTTTTGTGTTGTTTGTTTGTTTGTTTGTTTGTTTTGTTTTGTTTTACTCTTAGGGGGAAACGCATAGGTTGTGTATAATGAAATTTTGTATTTCCAGGTTAAGGTGCTGCCAGGTACAGCATACAAATTTACCAGTTTATAAGACTGCCTCTCACACATCGCTTCCTGGTGGTAGGCAACATTTCTTTCTCTGCAACCAGGGCCATACTGCCACTTGTTCACAGGTTAAGTAATGATGCCAAGACATTTTTATGCCTATGCTAACAATGACTCACCTGTGGACAAGTGCAGGCAGATACTGCCGACCTGTTAAGGCCAAGGAGGGATTGAGCCCATGGCCTTCCACTGGGCTCCGCCATTGTTTCTGCTCTTTCTGGTGTATGTCAGTTGTTATCATCACGTTTGAGAACACACGATCTAGAGTAAAACTATCTAGGTACTCCATCTTGAGCTATAGGGAAACAAATAAAGTCCCCTTACCTTTTTTGTTCTTTGCTTTCTCTTTTGTGAAACGGGCATTATCACAGTGTGGAAATTCAATAATTAAATAAATAAATACGTAAGTGCCTAAAATTTCTTAGCAACAAATGCTCAGTATATATTAAGAAGGCTTTTCCCAATAGACAAGAAAAATAACTTTCTTGTTTTCTCCTAGGATTTTATAGATGCATTTTTATAAGAAAACATATAACATTAATAATATGACATAATGCAAATTAAGACATTTATAAGAAAAGTATTGAAACTTCATGAATAGTATCTTTGTTACTATTATTCGAACAATGCATTTGCTTTGAAAGGTTCACTTAGTTATATACTAAATTTGCATATGCTTTGAACCTACTTCTGGATTCTCTATGACGTTTCATTCATTCAGCTGAACCACAATTGCTTTATCACATAATTTATTATCTGGTAGAACTCGCCTAATTCATATGCTACCTTTTCAGCAAAAATTTCTGGATCAGCTTGAATATTGATATTTATACAAAAATCTTAGAACCAGCTGATCTGATTTTAAAAAATCCATATTTTATTGGGCTTGCAAATAATTTCCATAGTAATTTAGAGATAGTGGGCATTCTTACAATAATAACTTTTCCTATTCCAACACAAGGAATGTTTATATTTAAGCTTTTTTTTTTTTTTTAAATATCTCTCACATGGGTTTAAAGTTTTCTGAAAGGCTTATTTATATACTTTCTTCATGTTTCTTGTCAAGTTCCTCCCTTCCTTCCTTCCTTCCTTCCTCTTCCTTCCTTCCTTCCTTCCTTCCTTCCTTCCTTCCTTCCTTCCTTCCTTCCTTCCTTCCTTCCTTCCTTCCTTCCTTCCTTCCTCTTCCTTCCTTCCTTCCTTCCTTCCTTCCTTCCTTCCTTCCTTCCTTCCTTCCTTCCTTCCTTCCTTCCTTCCTTCCTTCCTTCCTTCCTCCTTCCTTCCCTTTCTCCCTCCCTCCCTCCCTCCCTCCCTCCCTCCCTCCCTCCCTCCCTCCCTCCCTCCTTTCCTTCCTTCCTTCCTTCCTTCCTTCCTTCCTTCCTTCCTTCCTTCCTTCCTTCCTTCCTTCCCTCCCTCCCTCCCTCCCTCCCTCCCTCCCTCCCTCCCTCCCTTCCTTCCTTCCTTCCTTCCTTCCTTCCTTCCTTCCTTCCTTCCTTCCTTCCTTCCTTCCCTCCCTCCCTCCTTTCCTTCCTTCCTTCCTTCCTTCCTTCCTTCCTTCCTTCCTTCCTTCCTTCCTTCCTTCCTTCCTTCCTTCCCTCCCTCCCTCCCTCCCTCCCTCCCTCCCTCCTTTCCTTCCTTCCTTCCTTCCTTCCTTCCTTCCTTCCTTCCTTCCTTCCTTCCTTCCTTCCTTCCTTCCTTCCTTCCACCTCCTTCTCCTTTTACTTCTGTTATGGCAAATGGTGCCAATTCTCTGACTATATTTCTAATTATTTCTTGTTTGTATGAGAGAATGCTAAATTATTACCTTGTGAGCCTGGATCATGTAATTTCATCAGGAAGATTCATGAAAAATCTGATCTCCCTTCCTTCATCGCAGTTATGTATAATTGACACTTGTTGGAAGGAGATAAACAGAGTCAAGAGAATTTCAGTCTTAGAAGAGAAGCCCACGAGGTGAGAGTAGCCTGAGAGAGCAACTGGAGAGGGAACAAATGTGACCCAACTTGAAAGTGTTAGATGTTTTCCTTGTATATCTTGTACTTCTTGTATTTCCTTGTATTGTTGTATTTAACCAAGAAATTTAAAAGTTAACCAATTTACCAAGTCACTAAAATTAAACTTTTTTTCTTGTAAACAGAAAATTCAAGGAAATCAAATTATTAAAGTTAAACATGGTAACATTATAGAGCATTTGGTTATTAAAAACTCCTATGTACACATGCCAATAAAACAGACAATGAATGTTTTGGAGACAATGTAAATGACTACAACTGGTTTAAGAAAAAGCAGCAAGAGAATGAAAGCGATGCAAGTCATTTCTTTGAAAAACTAGCATAACCCCATAACTCTAACACTGGAGCAAATGAGTAAGACTTGGGGACCAGCTGGCCTGGCTGGGATGTTTCTTGCCAACACTTACTTAGTTCTTACTCATACCAGGTGAGGTTCTGAACATTTCACAAGTACTTCCTGTCATTCTCCATAGGGCCCTATGAGGGAGGGGTTACTATTAACCTCCTTTTACATATCAGCAAATTGAAGAAGTTCAGAGGTTAAGGAACTTGTCTGCTCGCAAGGTCAACACAGGTGGCATGTGATGGAACTGAGAGGTGGCATGAAATAGTGTCCTCTAGTGTCAACTCACCCAAGTTTACATCCTGTCTCACCAGTACTAGGTGTGTGATCATCGGCACAGATTTTTTTAATGATTTGTGCTTTCGTTCTCATATATGTAAGACCAAGAGATGAATATAATGATCATCTAAAGAGTTTAGAACAATATCTGAACATAGCAAACACCCCTTATATAGAATCCTATTATTATTGCTATTATTATTATTATTATTATTATTATTATTATTATTATTATTATTATTATTAATTATTATTATTATTATTATTATTATCATTAAAACAGGACCGGACAGAGAATACCTAAAAAGAGATAATAACACATATTCAAACAAATGAATTTCCTGAAACCTAAAATATCAGAAAATCCAGTAACTTAATTAGGTGCTCTAAATGTTTTTTTTTTTCTTTTTCTGATAAACTGAATTTATTTTTAAATATTTTATGGTTTTGAAACAATATCTTATTTCTTTCTGAGAGAATGCAAGCAGGGTCAGAGAGAGAGGAATAGCATATCTGAAGTGGGGGTGATGCCTACAGCAGTGAGCCCAATGTAGGGCTTGAACCCACGAACTGAGAGATCATGACCTGAGCCAAAGTTGGATGGCCAACCAACTGAGCCACAAGGATGCCTCTTTTTTTTTTCACATATAGTGTTATATTAGTTTCAGATGTACAATATACTGATTCAGCAATTCCTTACAATACCCAGTACTCATGGCAACAAGTGCACTCCTTAATCCCCATCACATATTTCACTCACTACATCTGCACCCCCCCCACACACACACACTGGTAACCAGGATGTTGTTATCTATAATGAAGTGCATGTTTCTTGATTTGTCTATTACTCTGTTTCCCCAACATTTGATCATTTATTTAGTTTCTTAAATTTCACATATGAATGAAGTCATATGGTATCTGTCGCTGACCGACTTATTTTGCCTAGCATTATATTCTCTAGCTCCATTCATGTTGTTGCAGATGGCAAGATTTCATTATTTTACGTGGCTGAGTACTATTCCCCTGTGTGTGGGTATTATACATAAGATACCACATCATATAATTATGTGTGTATAATAGCACATTATAATACCACATCATGTATACATACTAAATCTTTATCCATTCATCATTTGATGGACACGTGGCTGTTCCATAATGCTGCCATAATTATCAGGGTTCTTCTCTCTCTTTGAATTATCGTTTCTGGATTCTTTGGGTAAATACACAGTAGTGTGATTGCTGCAGTTGTAGTTTTCACGTTCTGAGGAACCCACTATGTTTTCCACAGTGACTGCACCAGTTTGCATTCCCATCAACAGTGCAAAAGTTCTTTTTCCGAATCCTCATCCACACCTGTTGTTCATTGTGTTGCTGATTTTAGCTATTCCAAAGAGTGTGAGGTGGTATCTCATTGTCCTTTTGACTTGCAATTTCCTGATGGTAAGTGATGATAAACATCTTTTCACGTGTCTGTTGGCCATCTGGATGTCTTCATGCAGGAGTGTCTGTTAAGGACTTCTGCCCATTTTTTAATTGGATAATTTCGTTTTTCAGTATTGAGTTTTGTAAGTTCTTTATATAGTGGATACTAATCCATTACTGGATATGTCATTTGCAAATAGCTTCTCCCATTCTGTAGGTTGCCCTTCATTTTATTGGAGTTTTTCCTTAGCTGTGCAGAAGCTTTTTATTTGGATGCAATCCCAATAGTTTATTTTCCTTTTGTTTTTGTATTTTTGCTTTTGTCTCAGGAGATATACCTAGAAAACGTTTCTTTGGCTAATGTCAAAAAATTACTGCCTGTGTTCTCTTCTAGGATTTTTATCTCTAATCCATTTTGGATTTATTTTCATGTGTTTTGTAAGAAAGTGGTCCAGTTTCGTTCTTTTGCACATTTCTGTTCAGTTTTCCAACACCATTTGCTGAAGAGGATACCTTTTTCCCATTTTATATGCTTTCTTGCTCTGTCAAAGATGAATAGAGCAGATACTTGTGGGTTTATTTCTAGGTATTCTGTTCTGTTCCTTTGGTCTACGTTCCAATTTGTGCCAGCACCATGCAGTTTTGATAACTACAGCTTTGTAGTATAACTTGATATCTGGAGTTTGTGATGCCTCCAGAGTTTCTTTGTTCGTCTGTCTGTCTGTTTGCTTGTTTGTTTGTTTGTTTGCTTGCTTAAGATTGCTTTGCTCTTCAGGTACTTTGGTGGTCCCATATAAAGTTTAGGACTGTTTGTTCTAGTTCTGTGAGAAATGCCGTTGGTGTTTTCATCGGGGTTACATTAAATATGTAGATCGCTTTGGTAACATAGACATTTTAACATTATTTGCCCCTTCTATCCATGAGCATGGAATTATCCATTTCTTGGTGTTGACTTCAGTTTCTTTCAACCTTATTTAATAGGTTTCAGAGTATAGGTTATCCACCTCTTTGTATATGTTTACCCCTAGATATCTTATTTTTTTGGTCCAATTATAAATGGGATTGTTTTCTTAATCTGTCTTTCCGGGGCTTCATTATTAGTGTATACAAATGCAACAGATTTCTGTATGTTGATTGTACCCTATGAATTTACTGATTAGTTCTTCAGTTCTCACACTTTTGTCCGTGGAATCTTTCAGGTTTTCTACAGTAGAGTATCATGTCCTCAATAAATCGAGAACATTTTTCTTCTTCTTTATTGATTCCATTGCCTTTTCCTTCTTTTTAGTGTCTAATTGCTGTGGCTAGGAGTTCTAGTACTGTGCTGAATAAAAAAGTGGTGGGAGTGTACATCCTAGTCTTGTTCCTAAGCTTATGGGAAAAGCTTTCAGGTTTTCCCCATTGAAAAAGATTTTAGCTATGAGTTTTTCATAGATGGCCTTTATTATGTTGAGGTATTTTTCCTCTAAACCTAATTTGCCGAGGGTGTTTATCATGAATGCATGTTGTACTTGTTCAAATGCTTTTCCTGCATCTGTTGAAATGATGATGTGGCTCTTCTTCTTTATCTCATTGGTGTAGTGTAACATGTTAATTGATTTGTGAATATTGGACTATACTTGCAAACTAGGAAAAAATCTCCCTCAATTCTGGTGAATACTTTTTTTTTATAAAGTATTAGAGTCAGTGTGCAAGTATTTTCTTGAGAATATTTGCATCTATGTTCATTAAACATATGGGCTTGTCCTTCTTTCCTTAGTGGACTAGTTTTCAGATTTTGATATCAAGTTAATGCTGGTCTCATAGAATGAAGTTGAAATTCCTTTGAGACGAACAGGGAGTAACTCTTCTTTAAGTTTATAGTAGAATTGATCTGGTCCTGGGCTTTTGTTTCTTCAGAGCTTTTGGTTTACTAATTCACGATTGAGATTCTATCTCACCATCTCTGTGCCCCTCCTCTGAACTCTCCCTCTCTCTCTCTCTCTTGATGTCTCTTTATCTCTCTCTCTTTCAAAATAAATAACTTTTAAAAAGATAAGTTGAGACATTTTAAAATCAAATAAAATATCAACAATTTGGGCAATATTGTCAGATGGAATGAATTTGAGAGGCTTTTTAATATTGACTTCAAACTTGTCATCCCAATTTTCAATACATAAAAATTTAAGAGGTGTTCCAGATTGAAAATCAAATCATATTTTGAAGGAGTTTTTAAGAAATCATATAATAAAGCATAACAAATTTGAGAATGAATGTTGAAAATAAAATTGTGAACAAAACAAAATACCTAATTTTTTCATCAACCAATTTGATCACACCCTCACACCCACAAGACTCCTGAAGGAGTCCTAGTACTGATGCCCTTGTGTGAACTTCGCTGTTTCTGAAATGACCTCAGGTTACTAATGGGTGGCCCAGATTGCAAGCCAACATAGGGGAGGTTCACGGGGAGGTGGGGCTCTCAAAGGCCACGGACATGTCATCCTCTCCCATGTGCCCGCTGCCCTCTCATCATCAGCCGTGATGAGTCGGGTGCAGTTCTTCCTCTGGGTCCAAAGGCTTATGCCACGTGTCCCACACCCCACGTGAGACTTGTGAGAAGACTCCCAAGGGCAAACACCAGCAGGCCCTCAGGGAGGTCGCCTCGTCCCAGGCGGCCTGCGTTCCTTGGCCTGAGTGTCTGGACAAAGGCTGCCTCGGCCACATAGGGAACGATGGACTTGTGCAGCCTTAGCATTCTGTGCAGAGGTCCTGTGCAGGCCTGGAGCTTAGAAAGGACTGGGATGAGCCTCACCTAGGAAGAGGTGAGTACTGGGGTACTCCTTCCACAGCAGATGGCTGCTTGCCAGAGATGTCTGTGCTAGGGATGGGGCAAATCTCCACCGTGCTAGCAGTGCAGTAGACAGAGTTCAGCCCTGTCCATTGCAGGCTCTTCTCTATCCCCAAGTTACACGGCCCTAGTACAGCGTGCCTGAGACTGATATCCCCACACTAATCTTCCTGTCTCCCAAGCTGCCCAAGCCCGCCAGGATCCCCACTGCAGTACTCTGAAGCACAAGAGTCTTCCCTGCAGTGGCTCTATTCCAGAGAAGGCTTTGGCAGTCCCAATGCATGGAGGCTTCTTGCCCCTACCAATATGCAGACAACATGGTCAGCGGGGTGTCAGCACGCTGTGGAGTCCGGATTTGTACGCCCAAGCCTTACCTCTTCCAGGGCGGAGGCTGTCGCACTCTCTAGAAGGGATGGCAGGTCTTTTTCTCGCTGCTGTCTGCACACTGGCTGGAGAAGCACGTCTTCTCAGCTGCTTGATGTGTAAACGTCGGGGTACCCTGGAAGAGCTCCCTGTGCTGGCCCATGTCTTTGGGTATGAACATCCAAAGAAAGTATGGCCCATGATTCTGCAGTGGGAATACGGCCTCAGTGGTCATGATGTTGGGCCCTTTGGGGCATCTTTCTGCACAAGCAGGCCGTTACTTGATAGGTCTTGCCGAGCAGGAACACTTTACTGGAAAGGGGAAGACAGGGTCCCCCACATGTTCATATCTCCCGCCAATACCTGCTGAGGGGCCAGGTGACTTTTCCCCCCGGCCTGTCCCAAAGAGAATGTATGGGCAAGGTGTGGGTGTGGAATGCCCTCACGGCTCCCAGAGCCAAACCCTCAAGTGTGGACACTTGTGTCCAGGGACCGTGGTCAGAGGCCTGGGTGCTCTGTGTCCGAGGGATTACAGCCCTCAGGATGCACACCCTGCAGCCCCGGGTGTCCTCCCGTAGCCGCAGCACTCCCTGGGGAGCCCGAGGGTCCAGGAGTTGCTAAACCCCCTGCACAACTGTATGTGCTGCCTACCGGCCTCTTCCACCACAACACCAGCGTGTGTGGGCTCCAGAGTGCTGTCCCTCGACAGGGGACACCCTCTGCAATTCAGGAGCCTTCTGACTTCCCTATCTCTGAAGCACACCCGTCTCTCATTGGCCTGTTGGGACCGTCCTGCTGTTCTCTGTGTACAGGAAATGTCTTGCATTGCCTGTGCTCCTCTGTCTCCCTGAGTGAGCCCTGGCGTGTCTGTGTCCTTTCCTGGCTTTGCCTGTGCCAACGCCTCTCTGGTGATGCCTGCTTGCCTGGCCCAAGTGGGCACAGGTGTACCCGTGTAACCGCCTTCGTTTCTGCACACCTGCGTGTTGTGTCAGCTGTGGCTCTGATGGCCTGTCTTGTCTTTGGTGTATGCTTCTGCGCTTGAGTGTGTTTCCCTCTGAATTCAACCCCTTTCTTCCACTGACAGATCCAATTGCTGTCCTGCTGTCAGGTGGAGGGGCTTCTGCGTGTTCTCTTATATGTTCCCGGAGCCAGAAATCCTTCCGTGCCCATAGGACCTTCGTCAGAGGATTGGCCATGCACTCACTGCCAGCCAGTTAATGTCCCCAAATGCAGCTGCCTTGCTGTGACCACTAAGTCACACATCTATTTTCCGTTCTTCTGTTTTCAAACCCTTTGTACCCTAGGGGCTCAAACGTCACTGGCTTGCACGTTTCAGATGCAGGCGTAAAGTGTGAAAGGTGGTCTAGCAACGTTTTCCCACTTCCTCCTTTGCCATGTGGCATGTTCCTGGCTGGGAGAGACTTACCCTGCCAGCGTGTGTCTCGTTTCTGTGTGCCTCCTGTGTGTTCTGTTCCCTCATTTGTCCATTACTTCCTACCTGGGAGTCTGATTCATGTTTGCTGAACCATGCAGAGACCATGCAGAATTCCTGTGTGTGGCGGTTCAGTCAACATGACTGAGGATGTCACCATGCGGGATTCTGGGGGCACCATCATGGACATCATCAAACCCTGAGTATTGGACATCCCTGGCCTGTGCTGGCCTCTCCATTTCCTTGAATTTCCTCATTTTCACTGGAAAGATATGAACCTGGGCGCTGGCCTTTCTCTCAGGTTTGTGCCCTGTCCTCCCTCACTCAACTCTCCATTGGTTCAATCTTACTGACCTCACATGCAATCCCAATGTGTGACCCATCCCTAAAGACAATGTCCTACGTCCCGCCCTTTCTTGGAACTCCAATGTGCAGGCAGAGAACACTTACACCTCTGGACAGTCGCATGTATACATGGACACGCCCGAGAGCGTACCTGAGCCGAAAACACACACAAAGACTTCATGCTGTTTATCACCCATTCTATATTTCTTGAAATGTACTGGACCCCCACCCTGTGCCACGTGTCACCACGAGCCTTGTCCTTATTTCGTGGGCAGGAGAATCTTGTGGACCATCGGTGAGCGTCGGAGGCTTTCCACTAGGGTCCATGAAGTGCGATGCTCCTTATAGTCTTCTCAAGATTGTGCATATCCCTGGGATATAAGGGTACACACAGACAGAGACACACAGACACAACCCCCCCACACACACACACAGGACAGGTGAGAGTCTTATCTTGGCCCTGTTTAAGGTTGCTTGCATGTTTCCAAACGGAAAGTAGAATGGGAGGGTGTGATAAGCTGTGCCAAAGCTGACAATGGCTCCAGAAGCCAGACAACATGTGGGATGGTGGTAGGACGCCTGAGGGTGGGGTTAATGGTCCTGGAATGACAGTTGTCACCATGCTAACTGATGATCCAGCTTTGGATGTCCCGATTTGCTCATTCTTGTTGTCTACAGCCCACTGCCCACCTTCAGCCTCCCCAAAGGGGCAAAGCCTCTTTGACACGTTACTTCTTAAGACTCCCTGTCTCAGGCCGATGTCCTTTTGACCTGGTTTCACCTTCTGTGCCACTGTGAGTCTCGGTGCCTCCATGCAGAAGAGAATTGTGCCATGGGCCCCATGGCACACATTTCAGTGCCCACACCCTTGGCTGCTCACCTCTTTCCCTCTCAGTTATCTCTCCTGGGGCCTCCTTCATCTTGAAATACATCAGGGGATTGCGCCAAATATCCTCTATGATTATCTGGTAGGGGAGACAGGCCAGGCCTCAGGTAGCTATCCCACGCAGTGGGGGAACCCATGAAAATCACCTCCCTTCCTTGTTACAGGGCCCCACCTCAGCAATCCTGCTAGAGCCGGCAAAGCTGTGGTCAGAGAACCAGTTGAAGAAGTTGAGGCTGCTGTTGACATGCCTGCGTCTGTAGGCCTCCTGTCTGTACCTTGGGTACCACTGGATGGGACTGGAATGAGACGCCCTATACCCTGCAGGAAGACGAGTATGTGAGAAGCCGCCAGAGAACTAATCACATTCAACCCTCCACCCACTGCCGCCCATGCATTCAGTGGACACTTACCAGCAAGGCCAAGGACCTACTCCTTCGTAACAACTTCATTCTGGAAGTAGGAGTTCTTGCCAAAAAACAGCAGGATCTTCCGGCATTCCCTGGGAAACTTGTGTTGCTCCACCTGCCGTGGTAGAAATGTGGGGCAGAAATGTGAAATCTTGTTCCAGGAGACCCGCCCTCCACTGAGAAAGGAACACACCACTTCTCCCCACCACCTTCCCCACCCACACAGCCACCCACCCACACCACCTCCCACTCCCAGGCCGACCTTCAAATTGGTCATGTGGCGAAGCATGCTTTCATCGTGCTTACTAATCAGGGCTGACATCTGAGGGTGGTTCACAAACTGCTGCAGGTCAAAGAGCCTTCAGGTGCTGGGCGTGAGAGACCTCGACCCAGAGAACCAGTGTGGACCGCATCCTGGCGTCCTCCCCCAGGCACTGGCATCCTCCCCCAGGGCCTCACGCCCTCCCCACAGGCTGCATCCAGGCCCATGGGATCTCAGGATTCCGCAGGGATCTGCTAGACATGCACAGGAGGCTGTGCATGCCCAGACGCCCGCATCCACGCCTAGCCTTGTGTGCTCATGAGGACACTGAGGACGCTTACTTCCACACAGCCACACAGCCACACAGCCACACAGCACACATCCAGTCTCACGCCGACCAGTGGGCATACGCATCGCTTTCCCCGCAGCAAGATGCTTAGCGGGACCCATAACGTGCCCCCACGCGGCTTTGCATGGGAAGAAGCCCTCGGTCATTTCCCAGTCCTGGCCTCGACCTCCACCGCCACTCCGCACTCTCTCAGCGCTGTTTCCGTGCCAGGTGTGACATAAAGCACAGGTGCCTCCACCACCCCAGCACTGCCCTCCTCCCACACTCATTGCAGAGCCAGGACCACTGGATGGGATCATGTTTGCACCTTCCCGGCCACTGGAGCGTGGCTTAGCTCCAGTCCCTGTCCTGGGTTCCTCTAAATGTCACCTCCCTTTCCTTCCTCTTGTGCAAGCCCAGCCCCCTCTAGACCCTCCACCAGCAGCAGGAAGGACACAGCCTTGGCCCAGATACCACGGATGCCCTGGATAAGGGCACTTCTCTGTTCCAGATGATGCCGCCGCCTCTGCCACATCCTGAGTTTGAGTCTAGCGTGCCCCCGGCTGGCTTGTTTATTCACGGGCTGTAGCTCTATCTGAAGGGCCTCCAGAGCCTCCAGTGGGGAAGGGCAATGACTGAGGCCTGTCTCGAACTGCCTCTTCTTATCCTGCTTCACCTGCAGATGCTGGGCTTCTTCCACCCATCGACCTTCCTGCTCACACGGCTTCTGTTCCACCTCCTCCCGCTCCTCCTTGTCCTCCTTTCCTTCCACCTCCTCCTGACCCTGCTGCTCCTCCTCCAGCGCTCCCTTCTCCTGCTCCTCTTCCTCCTCGGTTTGCAATTCGGCTCTCCCTTTAATGGCTCCCACGCCTTCCTTTCCTCCTCCTGCTCCTCCTCCTGGTCCTCTTCCCCTGCCACCGCCGCCACCGCCGCCGCCACTGCCCCCTCTTGTATACCCCGTTGCTCCTGCTCCTCCCCTTCCATTTCCGCCAACTCCTCCTCCTTCCGCTCTTCCTTCTTCTGCTTGGGCTTCTGCTTCTCCTCCTCCTTCTATTATTTTACTCCTGCTGCCTCTCCCCCTCTTCTTCCTCCTCCTCCTCCTTCTGCTCTTCTATTCCTGCTGCTCCCCCTCGTCCTTCACGTCCTCCTCCTCGTGAACCTGGACCTTCTCCTTCCCCGGCTCCTGCTCCTCGTCCTCCTCCCCCTTCTTCCTCTGGTCATGCCCCTCTTCCCCAGGCGCGTCCTCTTCCGCGGCCGCCACCTCAACCTCCTTCTACTCCAGACCCCACAGCGCCTCCACCCCCACTATGCCATGCCCCAGCGGCACTGATATCTCACTGGGGCCGCCCACCTGCCCCTCGGGTCGGGCCTGGCCTTCCTGCACAGGCTGTTCGCTGGTGGCCTGCAAGCCTTCGGCCTGCGGCACCTCCGGCCCTGCCGGAGACCCACTGTCCCCACGGGCCCTTGTCTCTGGACCGCCCCCTTCCTGGTCGAAGGCGGCATAGGGACACCGGGCATCCCCAATGTTTCGGAAACACGAGTTGCGCATCATGCGGCCCCGGCCCGAGACACGAACTGTGGCTGCTATCGACGACGAAGCGGGAGGTGAGGTCACGGCCCCCTCCCCAGACCCAGTCAGTGGAGACCTGAGGGCAATGTCTGGCAACTCGCTCCCCCCTTCCTCCCAGAGCCCAAACGTCGAGGGGTCGCATGCGCATGGTGCTGTACCCAGGATGCCTCGCGGTGGCTAGCGCTATGCTGCTGCCGCCTAGGAGACCTTTGTGGTGAGAGGTGCGTCTGTGGCTTTGAGGCTGAGGGAACTCCAAGCCACGCCCAGGCTGCTTCACTGCCTTCAGGACCAACCATAGGGAGGGTGGTGTGCGTGGCTTCGGCGGTCCCGCCCCTAGGTCACCCGGAAACTGGGGCGCTTCTGTTGCCTAGTCAGGAAGGCTCTGGACCCCAAGCAGTGCAACTCCTCCCGGGGGCTTGCAGCAGGCCCTGCGTGCCCTCTGGGTGTCCGGTTTGGCTTCTGGGCATGCGAAAGTGACCTTTGCATTCCACGGTGCTTTGGGCACGCGGCTCTACACACACGGGTAAAGGGGACCTCCACGCTTTTCCCATTTACACCGCCACCTTTGTTCATTGTGCCACTAGTCCAACAACTCCACTGAGCGGATCACCCTGGCTGTCTGGGAGAAGCATTTCAGCTGTGCCCCCTGGTTTTCCATCTGCTCAGCCTCCTTTGTATACTCTCTACGTCCATCCTTGCTCCAAGGAGACATGTATGCCATGACAGCAGTCTAGCAGTGCACTGGCTCGGGAAGGTCGGTGACAAGAGGTGTGTGACGTGGGGAGGACGCCACACTAGGGGAGGCTGCGTACCATGCGCGCTGCTCTTGCCGTTTGTCCCCGTTGCCTGGAAAGTGACACGCTGGCACGCACACACCGTCCCCTTCATGATTGGCTGCCCATTCCTCCCGTGTGTGGCCCTGCACAGGAAAGACCCGTGACCATGGGACCTGGGACTCCTGGAGCTTGTGCCTGTCTCACGGACAGCGGTCCCCTTCCTCCCACAGTGCTTGGCCATCTTCTCACAGGGACCCTCCCCAGGTCTTCGTTGGCTGTATGTCTGTTCATCCTGGTCCCATTTCCTTTACCACTCACTTAGGCGGCAGGCTGCCTTGAGCGTGGGCGCTGACTCAAAACACTGTCCCCCTGTGCCACAGACAGCATGATTTCAAGGGCCTCTGAAAGGTATCAGGGGGTTGGGGGATGTAGCTTTGGGACGCAAGTGAGGGACACGCCCCAGGGTCTACACGAAGCCACGTTACCAGTTTGGGGAACCAATAAGCTGCAGAATGTGTGAAGCGAGGGCAGTGATGTGGTCTCCCTCCGTGTCAGGGCAGTGGTGATGTGGACTCCCTGCCTGTCTCCTTCAGACAGCAGCAGCTACACACACACACACCACAGAGACACTGCAGGATTGGAGGCTCGAGATGCATTGCCTGGCCAGGCAACACACTCATGCATTGCCTTTTCCCTTTGGTGGAATGAAGTGTTCCCCTCCCTCTTTAGGGGACAAGGAGGCTGCCAGGCAGGCGGGGGATTCTAGGATTGCCAAATTGGTGTGCCGGGACCCCTGGCCAACATGTTGCTTCTGTGACACAGAAGAGGTTCCTCCAGACTGGCTGGACCATGTCAGGATACGTACGGGGTACAGAAATGCTCCAGGGTGGCTGTGATATATGAGGCAGCACACCACAGCTTCAGGTGACAGCAAAGCATAGAAACGCAGGTGGATGGGGAGAGGCTGAACAGGTGGTAGGGGGCTGAGAGGGGGTGGCCACTGTGACAGACAGAGAGGCAAATATTTACCCAGAAAGGGAGACGAACAGGTCCAGTGGTGAGCCCTCAAGCTGCCCTCAGCAGAGGATGTAGGGGGTGGGCAAGACAGGAAAGCAGACCCAGAGCCTGGTGCACCTGACCTATGCAACTCACTCCCTCCAGAGAAATGGGGCCTGTCAAACTCCCATGCATCGCTGGGAGACCCCGTGGCAGGAACGTGGGAGCAAATCTGGGTCCCAGGTGCAGGGACTGCCTGGGACAAGAAGGCAATGCCTTTCAGTTTGAACAACACCTACCACAATATTGGGGCCCAGGGGCCGGGCCCCAACTTCGCAAGGGGCCCTAGACCAGCCAGGCCTGTCTCTGCAGGGTCATCCAGGAGGACGTTCACCGAGACCCATACCCTGGCTGGGACCACAAGACCTTGCGATGATCCCCCTAGGCCGGTCCAGGAGCAGGTCCAGACTTACTCATGCTATCTGCTGCCTCCCTCCACTAATCCCCGCTTCCTTGCAGGGAACGTTGTTCCTCCTCCGCTGGGCCATGGAAGGCCCAACCCCAACTTGCCCCTGGCCAAGGCAACACAAGACGAGCGGACCCAGGCAAAGTCCAGGCTTTCCTCCCGTCATGAAAGGTGATCAGGTAGCTCCGTGTCGATCCCAGGAGCGAAGGGATTACACTCGCTGGACTTGGGCACTTGAGCCTCCCCCTTACCCACCAAGTCAGGAAAGCCCCCAGTCTCTTTCCTTCACTTGCCAACGGCCTACACACACTCACTCAGGCACAAAGATGCACGGCCACGCGGCACGTGGACACAGACACGCACACGCTGCCAGCACAAACGCTAGGTCTCAGGCAAAAGTACTCACAGGCGCCAGCCACAATACACTCACAGACACTCTACTGGACCTCTGCACTCACGCATGCCCTCTGCCACATCCCACTCACGAGGCTAGCTCCTCCCCACGACCCACACTTGCTTTCCCTCCTCACACCCCACACGCATTTGTCCTGGGGCCCAAACCTGGCTGAAAACTAGGGCAGATTCAGGACTTCCATTGGGTCACGGGAGCTTGCGTTGAGATGCCGAGGAAAGGGAGCCACAACTGATACCAACCTTCCAGTACCAATGGCACTGGAACATGGCATGTGGAGAAACACCAGCCACGACTAGGTTCCCAGCCTCCTCGGCCCCTGCCCTTTCTTCACACCCTCTAAACACTGGGGAGTCCCTTGGGTTTCAGTACCTCCCAGCTGGCTGCAACCTACAGGGCAAAGGCCAAGGGACTGACCTTTCACAGTTCACATGTATATCCAGTTTGTGTGGGCTGCCTGGAGGCAGTCACGGCTTAGGAGGTCTGGATGTGCTCTGACCCCTGTTACTTACGCGTCCCTTTGTGTGTTCCCTTGCAGCCCTGTCCATCAGCAGCCTACTATGTCCATATGGGCATGCACAGCACACGGAAACCCAGATGCAATGAGACTGTCCAGGGACAGGACAGAGACACAGAAAGAGAGACGGAGGTGGGGGAGGGAGGAAGCGTTCCCTAGAAAAAATGATCACAGGGACTCAGAGACAGACAGAGACCAGAGGGACATGGAAGGAGGCAGAGGAAGGAGAGTAAGTCACAACTAGAGATAGCCACAGAGGGGGAGTGTGTGTGTGTGTGCCTGTGCCTGTGTGTATTCATGTGTATGAATGTGGGAAATTATCTGGGACTGAGACAGGGGTGTGGCCACGATTCCTGGACTCTCGAACGCCCTCTTCCAGCAGAATGGAGGCCCGGTATTCTCAGGAATCTCCGCGTTTTCCAGAACATGACTCATTTGCTTTGGGGCCCTAGCCCATCCTCAGGCTAGGAGGGCCATAGAGCACAAAGAGTGGGAACTTGAGGCATGAGGCTCCAGATAGTCTGGCCCAGCAGGTGGAGCGTCGAGGCCCAAGGTTTTTAAATGCCTGCTGCCTCCTTCTGGAGCCCACCAGCATTTGGGAGGCACGCCCATGGCCCCGTGGGCCTCCGCACACTGCAGTGGCTGTGGCTGTGGCTGTGGTGGAGGTGGGGCAGAGGCAGGGCAGTGAACTTTTTGACCGTGGGTCCTTGGGGTGAAGGATCTCCACACCAGACCCAGACAGTTGGCTGCTGTTCAGGAACAATCAGCAGGAAGGGAAGTGGGCGTGGCTCCAGCATTTGAGCCCCTCCCTCCCCTTCCCGGGTCTGGAGCCAGTTCTCTGCCTCCCCCTCCAGGGTGGCCTCCCTGTTTGGCCCATGTCCTTTTCCGCTTTGTCATCGACCACCACTGTCCTGTGGGATATCTCATATCGGAGAACTGGTGTTACAGATCTCACCTCCCTGGGGAGGAGCCAAGATGGCAGACAGCATGGAAGTTTCTTAAGTGTCTCGTGTGCATGAAATACAGCCAGACCAACACTAAACCATCCTACCCACCCAGGAAACTGACGGGAGGATTAGCACAGCAATCTGCATATCCTGAACCACAGACTTCAACAGGTACCTGGCATGGAGAAGTGAACTTGGAGAGCGAGGAGGCTCAGGAAGGGAGGTGCTTCTGTGCCCGGAGAGGCGAAGGAGACTGCACAGGTGGAAATTTTACTAATTTTCTTTAATATGCTTCTACATTATTCTTTCCTTTCGTGTCTATATTCACATATTCTATTTTACTCCCATATTCTCCTTTTAGTCTATTTCAGTGTTTTGATTTTTCAAATTCTCACAACATTTCCCTTTGTAATATTTTTTACTTTCTAAATTTTTCTCCACTCCCACTTTTTTTTCTCTCGTGTCAAACCCCTTTCAACACCCAGATGAAACATGCCTAGAATCTAGCATCATTCATTCCCTTTTTTACGTGTGTGTTTTTAATTTTTTACTTTTAACATTTTATACTTTGAATAGTTCATTTGCATTTTCTACCTCATGAGTTCCTTTTCTCCCTTCAAAATGACGAAAGGAAGGAATTCACCCAGAGAGAAAGAGCATGAAGCAACGAGAGCCAGGGATTCAACCAACACAGATACAAGCAAGATGACTGAAGCAGCATGTAGAAGCATGATGATAAGAATACTAGCTGCGGTCCAATGTAGATTAGAGTCCCTTTGTGCAGAGAAAACATGAAGTAAAAGCTGTCCAGAATGAAATTAAAAATGACATAACTGAGCTGCAATGACGGATGGATGCAGCGGTGTCAAGGATGGATGAGACAGAACAGAGAATCAGCGATACGGAGGACAAACTGATGGAGAATATGGAAGCAGGAAAATCGAGGGAGATTAAGGAAAAGAGCACGGTTGAGCAATTAGAGAAATCAGTGACTCATGCAGAAGGAACATCATCAGAATCATAGGGGTCCCGAAGAGGGAGAGAGAGAAATAGGGGTAGCAGGGGTATGTGAGCAAATCATAGTGGAAATTTTTGCTAACCTGGGGAAAGACACAGCCATCAAAATCCAGGAAGCACCAAGGACCCCCATTAGATTCAACAAAAACTGACCCTCTACAAGGCAGCAAGGCATATCATATTCAAGCTCACAAAGTACTCAGGCAGAGAATCATGAAGGCAGCAAGGGAAAACAAGTCCCTAAACTACAAGAGAAGATAGATCAGGTTTGCAGCAGACCTGGCCAGAGAAACTTGGCAGGCCTGAAGGGAGGGGTAGGATTTGTTCAAAGTGCTGAATTAGAAACTTACGCAGCCAAGAATTCTTTATCCAGCAAGGCTGTCATTCAAAATAGAAGGAGAGAGAAAAAGGTTCCCAGACAAACAAAATGTAAAGGAGTTTGTGACCGCTGAATCACTCCTGCATGCTATTTTAAGGGGGGACACTAAAGGGGAGAAATGATTATCTATCTGTCTATCATCTATCTATCTATCTATCTATCTATCTATCTATCTATCTATCTATCTATCTATCTATCTATCTATCTATCTATCTATCTATCTATCATCTATCTATCTATCTATCTATCTATCTATCTATCTATCTATCTATCTATCTATCTATCTATCTATCTATTTCTCTATCTATCTATCTACCTATCAACATCTATCTTTTCTCAATGTATATGTGTATGTATATGTATATGTATATGTATACTTATAATTATATTTTTATTTATTTTTATTTATTTATATTTATAGATAGAAATATATAATTAGATATATAGAGATATATAAATATATATATGTAGATGTAGATATAGATATAAAGATATATAGATTTTTTTTTCTCCAACTCTTCAAAGAAGATAATGGCCATAAATTCATATCTTTCAGTACTCACTTTAAATGTCAGTGGAGGGGCGCCTGGGTGGCCCAGTCGGTTAAGCGTCCGACTTCAGCCAGGTCACGATCTCGCGGTCCGTGAGTTCGAGCCCCGCGTCAGGCTCTGGGCTGATGGCTCAGAGCCTGGAGCCTGTTTCCAATTCTGTGTCTCCCTCTCTCTCTGCCCCTCCCCTGTTCATGCTCTGTCTCTCTCTGTCCCAAAAGTAAATAAACGTTGAAAAAAATGTTTTAAAAAATAAATGTCAGTGGAGTCAATGCTCCAGTCAAAAGACATAGGGGAACAGAATGGATGAGAGAACAAGCGCCATCGATATGCTGTTTACAAGACACCCACTTTAGTTGTAAACACAAGTTCAGAGTGAAAATAAGAGGATGGAGAATCATCTGTCATGCTAACCGTCAACAAAACAAAGCCAAAGCAGCCATACTTCTATGAGACACTCTAGACTTTAATGTAAAGACTGTGTCAAGTGATGCACAAGGGCATGATGTCATAATCAAGGGGTCTATCCACCAAGAAGACCTAGCAATTGAAAACATTTATGTGGCGTATTTGAGAGCAACCAAACACACAAAGCAATTAATCACAAACATAAGGAACCTCATTCTTAGTCATGCCATCAGAGGGGGAGACTTCAACACCCCACTCGCTGCAATAGACAGATCATCTAAACAAAAAATCCACAAGCAAACGGGGGCTTGGAATGACACACTGGACAAGATGGGCTTCACAGAGATCTTCAGAACATTTCATCATAAAGCAGCAGAATATACGTTCTTCTCCAGTGCTCATGGAATATTCTCCTCTATAGATCATATCCTGGGGAAAGTAGTCAACCCTAAGGAAGTTCAAAGAGATCGAGGTCACACCGTGCATATTTTCAGACCACAACACTACGAGACTCGAAATCAACTACAAGAAACATTTTGCAAAGGTAACAAATACTGGGAGACTGAAGAACATCCTACTAAAGAATGAAAGGGCAAACCAAGGGTTTAAAGAAGGTATAAAAAGTATATGCAAGTTAATGAAAACGTATATGGAAGTCAGTGATAACACCACAACCCAAAACCTCTGGGACGCACCAGAGTCGGTAATAAGAGGACCTATCTAGCAAGTCAGGTCTTCCTAAAGGAGAAAGAAAGATCTCAGAGACACAACCTCACCTTACGCCTTAAGAGGCTGTGAAAAGAACACCCTATGAAACGCTAAACATTCAGAAGACAGGAAATAACAATGATTAGAGCGGAAATTAATGCTATGGAAACCAAAAGTCAAACAAAACAAAAACAAAAACAACCTCAAACAAACAAACAAACAAACAAACCAAAATAGGAGAACAGATCAATGAGCCCAGAAGCTGCTTCTTTGAAGGAATTAACAAAATTGATAAGCCAGTCATCAGTTTGATGAAAAAGAAAAAGGAAAGGGCCCAAATAAATAAACTCAAGAATGAAAGAGGAGAGATCACAAGCAACACAGCAGAAAGGCAAACAATAATAAGAGAACATTAGGAGCAATTATTTGCCAATGAAATGGGCAATCTGGGAGAAATGGACAAATTCCTAGACACATATACACTACCAAAGCTGAAAGAGGAAGAGGAAAATTGGAACAGACCCATAGCCAGTAAAGAAATCAAATTCCTAATCAAAAACCTGCCGAAGGAAGAAGACTGCAGGGCCAGATGGCTTTCCAGGGGAGTGCCAGCAAACATTTCAGGAAGCGTTAACACTTATTCTCTTGAAGCTGTTCCAAAAATAGAAATGGAAGGAAAACTTCCAAACTCTTTCTATGAAGCCAGCGTTACCTTGATTCCAAAACCAGAAAGAGACCCCACTGAAAAGGAGAAGTATAGACCAATTTCCCTGATGCACATGGATGCCAAACTCCTCAACAAGATATTAGACACTCGGATCCAACAATACATTAAGATGTTATTCACCATGACCCAGTGGGATTTGTACCTGGGAGGCAGGGCTGGTTCAACATCCACAAAACAATTAACGTGATTCATCACATCAATAAAAGAAAGGACGAGAACCACAGGATCCTCTCAATCGATGCAGACAGAGGGTTGACAAAATACAGCATCCTTTCCTGGTAAAAACCCGCAAGAAAGTAGGGATAGAAGGAGCACACATCGAGATCATAAAGCCACCTATGGACGACCCGACCTTACTGTCATCTCAATGAGCAAAAGCTCTCAGCTCAAGTCACCAACGAGACAGGAATGTCCACCCTCTCCACTGTTATTCAACATAGCATTGGAAGTCTTAGCCTCAGCCTCTTCATCCTTCTGCTCCCCCTCTTCAGCTACTGCTCTTCCAGCCCTGGCTCTACCTTTTCTCCTCATTCTTCCCTCTGCTCACGTCCTCCTCAATTTCCTCCCCCAGCTGCTCCTGCTCTTCGACTCGTGCTCCTCCTCTTGATCCTCCCGGACTTCCTCCTCCTCCACTTCTTCCCTCGCCTGCATCCGATCATTCACTCTTCCTCCTCGTCGTCCTTCTCCTCCTCCTCCCGTAACTCCTCCCAATCCTCCTCCTCCATCTGATCCTCCACCACCTCCTCCTCCTCCAACTCTTCCTCCTAGGCATCTTCCTCCTTCTCCAGGTCCTCTCCTGCTACTGCCCTTCCTGCCCTACCTCTGACTTTTGACCTCCTCTTCTTCCCTCTGCTCTCGTCCTCCCCAAATCCCTCCTCCAGCTGCCCCTGCTCCTTTGGCTCGTGATCCTCCTCTTCCTCATGCTGGACATCATCCTCTTCCATTTGTCCTTCTCCTGTACCCAGTCATTCACTCCCCCTCCTCCTCCTCCACTTCTTCTTCTAACCCCTCCCAATCCTCTTCCTCCAGCTCCTCCCGTTCCTCCTCTTCCTCCTCGGTCTCTTCCTCCTTCTGCTCCTACACTTCTGCTCACGTTATTCCAACCGTGGCTCTACCTTTTCTCCTCATCCTCTTCCCTCTAATCTCGTCCTCCTCAACTTCCTCCCCCAGCTGCTCTTCCTCTTTGGCTCATGCTCCTCCTCATCCTGGACATCCTCCTCCTCCACTTGTTCCCTCTCCTGCACCCAATCATTCACTCCTTCTCCTCCTGCTCTAAGGCCTCCCAATCCTCTTCCTCCAACTCCTCCTTATCCCCCTCCTCCTCCTCCTCCTGCTCCTCGTCCTTCTCCACCTCCTCCTCCTCCTCCTCCAATGCTTCCTCTGGTCATTCTTCTCTTCCCCAGGCACATGTTTGTCCCTTAAGACCACCACAATCTCCTCTAAGAATGGGAGCCAAAGCTCTCGCAATGCCCCCAGGACATCCGCAATGAGCACCGGACCCTGGGGCATGGGCTCTCACAAGCCATCGTGTCCCTGCAAAAGGAGTCTGGCAACATCCCAGGCCTCCAGGGGGACCTGGTAGTGGGAACCTGGGAGCAGCGACAGGGTCCCCGGTGCAGCGATACCCAAGGGACGATCATATCATGCTCTGTCTTTTCAACAACACCTATAGCAGTATCGGATCTAGAGGCCAGGCCCCAACGGGCCTCACATGCGACCCTTGACCAGCCAGCTCTGTGTAGGCAGCGCCATCCAGGAGGAAGCTCACCGACACACATGCCATGCCTGGGACCCAAGGTGTTTCGATCACCCCCTTGGCAGATAAGGTCAGGGCTAGGTTACTCCATGGGACCTGATGCATCCCTACAGTCGTCCCCAATCCTTGTAGGACAGGTCGGACTTCCTGGGCCATGGGGTCTCCATGCTGTCAAGCTGGCAGCAGCCAACACATGACCAGTGGTACTTGGACACTGTCCAGCCTTTCCTCTCATGCTGGACGGTGGCCGCGTCTTTACCGAAAGCCCTGTATGGGGGCAAAGGGCTGTGGGGAAGGCAGATAGGCGGGTAGCCAGGCACAGATGAGACCACCCGCTGTGATCCCGCAGGGTCACTGGGACTTCACTTCCATCTGGCCCACCCGCAAATGCTAGGGATGGGGCTTTGGGGGCAGTGCGGACGCCTTGCAGCTTCAGCGTCAAGGAGCTGGGCACACACACCTGTGGGCACAGCCGGCAACAGACTGGGACCAGTGTTCCTACCTAGGCCCCCTTGACCCTCCCCCACCTGAGAAGAATACGGGGGGTGGGCTGTAAGGCTTTAGACTCCCCAAAGCGCACACACAGTGGGCCACGTGCTGCCCGCTGCGGTTTGGGGTGGGGCGGGTGGAGCACGGTCGGGATCCCTGACTCCAATGTCCACAGCATCCTCCGTCGACATGCAACCGCTGAGACACTGAGAAAGGAACCCAGTTCCCCATGTTACATGAGGCCAGGAGTCGACAAAGCCTGAGGCTAATCAGGGTCGCCCGCACAGGGACTGAGAGGCTCATGCTGGCACCACTTACGTGCAAGGGGAACAGAGTTCTGGGACACACCTTGACATGTCCGGAGCCCAGCTGCAGCGGCAGGGGTGGTCTTGTGCTGCGGGGAGAAGTGTTGCTGGCAACGAACTGTCCCCTAAGAGAGCAGCTGGCAGGCTGCTCACCTGCCCATCCACACACGGATCCCCACACACCACACTGCTATGGCACTCCACGGGGATGCAAGTCACCTGAGGTCTGGGGTCCAAGCTCCTCCATTTGCCTGGGCCTGGTGCACAGGAAGCAGAGAGGAGAGCCCCAAGGAAGAGCTGATTGGTGACAAAACATGGCACGTCTGCCTAGAGCAGAGATTTTTCCTGGACGCCTCCCTCCAGTGAATTACCTACGCCCTCTGCACACAACGTAGCCTGACAGCTTGGGTTCCTTAGCTACACTGTGCACTAGGCCTGGGCACAAACTTGTAGCCCCTCCGTATTTGCTACTGTAGGCCACCAGGGCAATTCAACACACACACACACACACACACACACACACACACACACACACACACACACACACACACTCACTCACTCATTCACTCTCACATAGATACACACTAACACACACACAAGCACACTCACACACAAGTGGTCCACTGGCCACTGGGCACAGGCTTTCCTCCCCTCGGTGCCCGTCTTGACCTTGCACCAATTTCCTTTTTGCATCCTGACTTGAGTCCCCTGGAAGAGCAACAGTTGCACTCATCCCAGAGATTACCATCAGGACTCAGGAGGGAAGGGACTGCACTCTTGTATTGTGGCACCTGACCGTCCCACATAAGCACCTCATCCACAGAGACCCCTGTGTCCCTCCTTGTCTCGCCAGCGGCCTACACATCCACTCCCGCACACACAGAGACACACGGCTATGCAATCGCACGAACATATGCACGCACACACTGCCGACACCACCACGGATCTCAGGCCCAGTTTGCCACAGACGCCTACACACACTCACAGGAACTCACGCTGGGTCTCCGCCCTCGCGCGTACTCTCTCCATGAAATCCCACTCATAAGCCTCGCTGCTGCCCACAACCCACACCTGCCTCTTCCGCTCACACATCCCATCCTAAGCCACTGTTTCAGGACAGGGCTCGCGGTCAAAAGCACCCCGGGTGTGGGAGGCAGCAGCAAGGTATACGGGCATCGACTGTGAGAAGCCTGCCTACTCCTGAGTTCTCCGGGGACACGGGGACTTAGCTCTGATCCTCACTGGAGGCGTTGCTCACTGGATTCTCTCTCACCAAGGAGACGACACCCCTCTGGGAGAATGGGTCCTGGCTGAATCTCCCCAAGTCCTGGCCACACTGTACCTGGACCCAATGGACAAATTTGGTCCCGCTGTGCAATCCCCTTCCCTGCCTTTCGGCTCTGGCCTATACAACAAGTCTCCACGTAACAGGTCTGTCTCTTCCTCCTCCTCCTTCCAGACTCTCCCTGCCCAGGAAGGCAGGCCTCTGTGCACATGGCAACACCTGCCCCACACCAGTACTGCACCTCTCCTGCACACACAGAATCACCTTGGCAGTGGCTAGGACAGTACACTCAGGTCCCGTCCTCTTCGTCCCTCCTCGGGTCCCCCATAAACACACACACACACACACATACACACACACACACACACACACACACACACACACACACACACACACACACACACAGAAACAGAAGGGTTTTTAGCTTCCTGTATGTGTCCACATAAACATCGTGGCAACTCTCCAAGGCTGCCACATGTGATCACTTCCCCAATTGTCTCCGGGGCTCATAGAAGACAGGAGACGCTTTATATACACAATGGAGTACTACGTGGCAATGAGAAAAAATGAAATATGGCCTTTTGTAGCAACGTGGATGGAACTGGAGACTGTGATGCTAAGTGAAATAAGCCATACAGAGAAAGACAGATACCATATGATTTCACTCTTATGTGGATCCTGAGAAACTTAAGAGAAACCCATGGAGGAGGGGACCAAAAAAAAAAAAAGGGGGTTAGAGTGGGAGAGAGCCAAAGCATAAGAGACTGTTGAGAACTGAGAACAAACTGAGGGTTGATTGGGGGTGGGAGGGAGGAGAGGGTTGGTGATGGGTACTGAGGAGGGCACCTTTTGGGATGAGCACTGGGTGTTGTATGGAAACCAATTTGACAATAAATTTCATATATAAATAAAAAAAAAAATAAAATAAAATAAAAAAAAAGAAGACAGGAGACGCATCCACCCATCTCTTCCAGCGCTGGTCGCGTCCTCCATTGTTTCTGCGTGGGCAAACATAGAAGTTCTGTGCCTTTCACGCCCACACAGATGCAGAGCCCCTGACGCACATGGGCACACGCAGACACTTTCGCGTACACGCACACACACACACACCCCCACGCAACAGACACCAAGAGTGATACGGGATATTTGCAAATACATCCCAGATGGTGTCACTTGAGCCTCGCCCTTTTGTGATCCCTCTTGCTTTCTCACCCAGGGATTCATTTCCAGCCCCAATGGCCTTGGACTAGTTCTAAGAATGGCGGTCACGTTGCGGGAGAACATGGCGTGGTGGGGCACAGGATGAAGTGCAAGATTCTCACCACAGTGGCGCCTGGGGACACGGCAACTCCAGTCCCAAAGACTGGCAGGCAAAACCAGACTGAAGGAGCAGGGGGAAGCCCGGGTGAGGGCGGACATCCACGGGGAGCATTTGTGGTGGAGAAGCATTGCTCCTCCCGAGTTGCTCTGCAAAGCCCCAGCCCACAGCACAACTGAGTTTGGTTTGCAGGCATCGACCCACTGTGTGTTTGCAGCTGAGTCCCTGCAGGTCCCTTGTCATCCTCCCACCCGCTCCCCATGCTACCTGGGTCCCAGTCTCGGGGGACCTTCCATTTCCAAGCCAATGTCTGGCCCACGTTCCCTTGCCCATACAACACACGTGTCAACACACCGCATACTGGCATTCTCACCGACACGTGCACACGTCAGGTCACTGTCTTCTGGTCCTTTCCTCCCTCAGGTAGTACTGCAGGGGATTGGGCCACAGGTCCTCGATGATGATCTGTTAGGGGACACAGGCCGGCGCCACATTGGGCATAGCCCACTCTCCTCTCTGGCCGGGGGCCACCCACATCCCCACTGCTGAGGAAGGCCTCAGGGGCCCCACCTCGGCAATCCTGTTTGTCCCTGGGCAGCTGTGCTCACACAGCCAGTTGAACAAGTGAAGGCTGGTGGGGTCATACCTGCGACTGGGAGCTCCATGTTCATAATCGCAGAACCACTGGACTGGAGTGGCACGTGATGCCCTGTAGCCTGCAGGAAGAGAGGTTTTGAGGAACAACCTGATGGCCTCCACCGCACCCACCTCCACCTCCCCCTCTCCCTCCCCCTCCCTCATGCCCCTGATGCATGCTCCTCAGCCCCTGCCCCTCACCATCATGGGACTCACACCCTACTAGCAAAGCTAAGCTGATACTCCTTAATGATCACTGGGTTCCGGAAGCACGGGTCTCCACAAAAAAAACACATCACTCTGAAGTGGTACTTGGGATGGCCCACTTCCTCCACCTGCCGTGAGCAATGGGACAGGAGGGGGCAAGTGTCCTCCCTCGGGGTTCTGACCTCCTTGCCTGGCTGTGAGGGTGAGCACCTTTGCCTCACCCTCTCCTGCCCAAATCCCCCACCCGACGGGATGGCCCCCAGCCACAGCCTCCCCGGTCTGACCTCCAAGTCGACCAGGTAGCTGAGCCCTTCTTTGTCCTGGGCACCGATCATGGCTGACAACTGGGGGTGATGCAGAATCTGTGCTGTGTCAAGGAACTGTGCCTTCAGATGCTGTGGAAACAGACACATCCCACCCCCTCAACCCTCCCAGGCTAAGAGCAAAGGACTAGATCATGGCATGTGCAGAAAGACCAGGAAACACTAGCCCCCACACTCCTCAGCCTCTGCAAATGCATCAGACCCCATCGACACTGGGCTGTCCGTTGGCTTCCTGTACCTCCCACGCTGTCTGCACACAGCACGGAGAGACTCCACTGCCTGGACTCCTCACAGTTCCTTCATATACCTGACCTGTGTGCGTTGCCAGCAGCCCATCATAGCTTGTGATGGCGGCATGTGCTCTGACCCCTCCTCACGGCTGGGTGTCTTGGCATATTCCCGTGAAGACCAGTGTTGTCACCGGCCTTCTGAGTCCAGAAGGAATAACACGGCTTACAAGAAACCGACTGCACACTTACGATGCAAACATAGGGTGTGGGAGGGAGAAAGAAATCGAGAAGCACGGACAAGGAGGGGAGAGGAGGGGAAAGAAAGTAGACACAGTGACACAGCCAGTCAGGAGAGAAAGACATGGGTGGGACCCAGCCAGAGCCTGAGGACAGAGAGGGAAGCAGGGGTGGAGATACCAGGAGAGAATCCTGTGTGTGTGGGGGGGGGGGGGTCTGTGGAGGCAGATTGTACCTCGCTCGGAGTCAGTCTGAGTCGTCCCACTGTCTAGAACAGGGGGGTGTCATCGTTCCACTAAAGGCCATGAGTGTGTGTCTGAAATGCTCTCTTTTAACGAAACTGCTAGAAAACGTGCACAGCCTGTGATTGTGAAGGTGGGTGTGCGGCCTGTGTAACTCTCCCATTTGGCAGCGAAATGTTTCCTTGCCTTATCTGCTCTGAGTGAAGGCTGCTTTGTGCTACCCTAGCTCTGGTAGCATGGGGACACATGCCTCACGTCCACAAATAATGTTTGAGAGCAGCCTGCAGGCCAAGCTGGCGGAGACCTGGAGGAAGCAGGTCCAAGTCCCCGAGTCCCCCCATCCCCAACAACCGCCCCTGTCCAAGGCCTTACATTGGATCCCAGACAACACCAACACAGGGCCAGGGGCCACTGCCCAGCTCTCCTCCCTGGGGGCCATCGCCCTGAGGCACCCTGCTCTCCGGGCCCAGCCCTCCAGCACAACAGCCCCCACCATCACCCACCAGCACAAGGAAGGATACCGCCTGGACCCTGAAGCCGGATGTGCTTGATGATGGCTCTTCTGTGCTCCAGGTAAGAAACCCGCCTCCGAAGAATCCTGCGCTTCAGTCACCATAAGGCTCTGGAATCTTGGGCATTCCCAGCGCTGATCTCCAGCTGAAGATGCTCCAGCGCTGCCAGCAGGTCCTGGGCTGAGGCAGGACACAGCACTGGCTCTTGCTGTTGCAGCTCCTGTGAGAGCTGGGGCCCCTCCTCCGCCTCTGCATCTGCCTCGGGCTTCTCCTCCTACTCTGGAGTCTCCTCCCGCTGCTGTCTCTCCTCCTCCACCTCCTCCTGCTCAGGCATGTCCTCTGCTTCTGGCTTGGCTTCCTCACACTTCTCCTCTCCAGCCACCTCTTCCTCGGTCGCCTCTCCGTCCTCTTCCTCCACCCCGATCACCACCTCAGCCGCCACCATTCCGTCACCCAATATCACCACCAATTCCTCCGCTGGGCTTGCCACCTGTATCTCACACCCGGCCTGGCCTTCCTGCACAGGATGGCCGCTTGCCGCCCCTGAACCTGGGGACTGCGGCAGCCCACGCCCTCCAGAGCCCCCAACCCGCGGGCCGGGGACTCTCGACCTTTCTCATCCAGGACGATCAGGGCCCAGGGTTGAGGGGAATCACCGCTTTTTCCGGACCCCGACATGCTGGCCATGATGCTCGGCCCCGGCCCCAAGGTAGCTAGGGCAGCCTCAGGACAAGGACAGGGAAATGGCAGCAGGTGGACGGAGCCTTGTCCCAAGGCTTTGAGCTCCCTACTGCTCCCGCCGCAGCCCGCCCAAGTTGGGCACAGGCGCACAGGCTCTGGGATTTGATGACTCCGCATTGGCTGTGGCTGCTGTGGAGGAGGGGCTGAGACAGAGGCAGTGAAGAGTGTGCACATGCGGCCTGGGGGCGAAGTGTTTCCATGGCAGGTCAGGCCCGCTGGACAGCTTGGCAGAGCAATCAGGTGCAAGACAGCAAGACAGGGTGTTGGCCGCCAGCTAGCGCGCGCCAGTGGCCGGTCCGGGCTCTGGAGCAAGGGCCCAGCCTCCAGCGTGGACCCCGTTTTGCTGCATGTCCTCTTCAGCGCTGTCAATTTCCAGGCCTGACTCGCGAGGTCCCCAGTGTCACACAGTCTGTGTTCGCTTGTACACCCTTTCCCCAGAGGCCTCACTCCGGGCAGCAGGGCATTCAGCACAGGAACGTCCACAGCGTGAGCCACTACCTGCTCCATCCCCTTGCCACTTTTTCATGAAGCTGGGGCAAGGCCTGGAGAAATCCTTAGGTGTCACACCTACTGGGGTCACTTGGCCGTCCGCACGGTTTCTCCTCCTTTGCCATCAGGCTGAGGGCGGCGGAAAGGTGGGTGCCCACCCATAACCAGTGACACCCACCCTGGACCCACCCCACCGCCGTGTCCTTGCAAGAAAGCAGCTCAGTAGTACTCACTGCACTGCAATTCAGAGCAAACAACAAACTCCAGAGCCCCATCTGCCACTGGTGCCCTACTGATCTCCGTACAGAGCACCAGGGAGATGGGGTAGTAGGATGTAGCAGTTTCCTCTGGTCCGGAAATCTAACCTTCCACTCAAAGGAGGACGATTCCAAGCAGGGCGCTTAGGGGCCCTTCACCGAGAATTACAAAATTGTCTGTGTCTGTCTCTGAGAAAGCCCCGTGCCTGCTGTCACTAGTACACATGAAAGCAGACGAGTTCCCTCCACATTTCCCAGGCGCCAACGAGAATACTGAAGAAGCGTGCACCCAGACACAGAATGTCCACTGAGAGAGACAGTGAGAAAGAGACACACAGGGAGACAGAGATATAGAGGGAGAGAGAGAGACACATGCAAGCAGAGGGAGGAAGGACGAGTGGACGGGAAGACCAGCCTGGAGAGGGAGAGTCACAGGGAGATTGGCGGGAGAGACAGGGAGGAGGAGCAAGACAAGAAGAGACAGAGGGGCACCTATTACAAGGAAGACAGGCGGAGACAGGGGGAGGCATTAGTGAGGGAGAGGAGGGATACAAAGACAAAGAGACCTGGAAGGGAAGTGGGAGGGAGGGGCAGGAAGAAGACAAGGGAGGGGGAGGCAAGGGGAGAGTAAGAGGACGGACTGCAGGGGCAGCCCAGGCAGAGACAGGTGGGCTGACTCTGACGACAGGGCAACTGCAGTGTGCAGTTTCACCTGGTGTAGTTCACCTGTGCAATTTCCACAGAGACGAATGCTGTACAGTGGTCAGCCCTCAGCACAAATGGCACCGTTCTCACCTGGACCTTAAGGGCAGTCTGGAACGATACCTGAACTAGAAGGAAGCTGCAGTGAGGTCAATCTGGGTGAGGAAGAGGGCACCGCAGGGAAGAAAGCAAGGACCCGATCCCCACAGGGATCCTGGAAGCCCTGTACTTACCAGGAGCAGACAGGAAACGGGACTGCCGGAAAAAGACCGCAGAGACCTAGGGACAGCACGTGCGGGAAGAAATCACGTCCCCAAACTCGGCATATTCAAGCAAAAGCAGAGGCTGCACATCCATGGAAGTCAATGCTTTCCGAGTGGAACCAAAGAGGTTCTCACAGATGCCCAGGAAATGTGCTCCACTCTGAGAGCCCTCACCTTTGGCAAGCTTCCCATCCAAAGTGACTCATCACAGAGAAACGGTGCACCGTGAGCAAAAGAGCCAAGGTCTCCTTCGCAACCCCGGACGCAGACAGGTGATCCGCCCAGTAATTTCAAGCCAACGTACGGTGATAAAGGTTACAATCAACCACACTGATGGAGGAAACTCGCACCCGAGGGGAGGACAATGAGTGAGAACCGCATCCCAGGCTGTAAGGTAAGGACAGACCGTCAAGCTGTATTGACAGGTCATGAGACCGTGACTCAAATGTCTGTACAGACACAGAGCGTCTGCACAAGCACGAGGGCTGGAGAGTTGCAAGCAGGGAGCTGGATTTCTAAGTCTGGGCTGCCCGTATGATATGAAAGGCTAACACGTGCAAGCAGAGCTATGCCCATGTGATGCGGATCAGCCTCCTGAGGCGGTACTTTGTACCCTGTGGAGGACCTGGGACACCCATGCAGGCGGGCTCCTTGTGCACCTCTGCCACTGGGCACATATGTGGGAAACGTAGGGCCAAAAGGTTCCCCGTCGGGCTTAGTGTGGCTCACCCTTCAGCAGGTGCATTGAGCATCAGTGCAGAAAGCACTGGGCTCCCTGAAAGAGGCCAACCCCTGACAGAAACACAGTGGTGGTGACCCCTGCTTGATGGACTCCTGAGGAGATTAAAAGGAGTTAAAGGCATGCAGTCCACCAGAGAGTAGAGAGGTGTTAAGCAGGGGAAGGTGCGATGAGGAGGTGTCGGGCCTAGGGTGTGAAGAGGCAATCATGCCATGTGCATGAGTTCTGGAGATCTAACTTTCACAGGGCAGCCGTAAGGAACGCTTCACCGCATCGTCAGGGTTCTCAGAGCTAAGTGCTCTCACCACAAATATAGACGGTTTGCTGAGAAATGTCCCGGTGAAGGTGGCTGGACGGAGCGCTTGCACGTGAAGGATACGGGCACCTCCGTGACTGCCCGTTGTGTACCTCAATCACGCACTAGTCCTGATGGACTAAGCTGAGCTCAGTACCTTGCAGTCAAAGGTGTCTGCATGGTTCCCGCAAACATGAATCAGACTCCCAGGTAGGAAATAATGGACAAATGAGGGACCAGAACACACAGAGGCACAGGGAAACGAGACACACCCGGGCAGGGGGACGTCTCTCCCAGCCAGGAACATGCCACATGGCAAAAGAGTAAGTGGGAAAACGTTGCTAGACCGCTTTTCACACTTTAAGCCTGCATCTGCAACGTGCAAGCCAGTGACTTTTGAGGCCCTAGGGTCCAAAGGGTTTGAAAACAGAAGGACGGAAAATAGAGGTGTGACTTAATGCTCACAGCAAGGCAGCTGCATTTGCGGACATTAACTGGCTGGCAGTGAGTGCATGGCCAATCCTCTGACGAAGGTCCTACGGGCACGGAAGGATTTCTGGCTCCGAGAACATATAAGAGAACACGCAGAAGCCCCTCCACCTGACAGCAGGACAGCAATTGGATCTGTCAGTGGAAGAAAGGGGTTGAATTCTGAGGGAAACACACTCAAGCGCAGAAGCATACACCAAAGACAAGACAGGCCAGCAGAGCCGCAGCTGACACAACACGCAGGTGTGCAGAGACTTAGGCGGTTACACGGGTACAGCTGTGCCCACTTAGGCCAGGCAAGGAGGCATCACCAGAGAGGCGTTGGCACAGGCAAAGCCAGGAAATGACACAGACACTCCAGGGCTCACTCAGGGAGACAGAGGAGCAGAGGCAATGCAAGACATTTCCTGTACACAGAGAACAAAGGACGATCCCGACAGGCCAATGAGGGACACATGTGGTCCAGAGACATGGAAGTCAGAAGGCTCCTGAATTGCCAAGGGTGTCCCCTGTCGAGGGACAGCACTCTGGAGCCCACACACGCTGGTGTTGTGGTGGAAGAGGCCGCTAGGCAGCACATACAGTTGTGCAGGGGGTTTAGTAGCTCCTGGACCCTGGGGCTCCCCAGGGAGTGCTGTGGCTACGGAAGGACACCCGGGGCTGCAGGGTGTGCAGCATGAGGGCTGTAATCCCTCGAACACAGAGCACCCAGGCCTCTGACTACGGTCCCTAGACACAAGTGTCCACACTTGAGGGTTTGGCTCTGGGGGCCGCGAGGGCATTCCACACCCACACCTTGCCCGTACTTTCTCTTTGGGACAGACCGGGCAGAAGAGTCACCCTGGCGCCTCAGCAGATATTGGCGGGAGATATGAACATGTGGGGGACCCTGTGTTCTCCTGTCCCGTAAAGTGTTCCTGCTCGGCAAGACCTATCAAGTAACGGCCTGCTTGTCCAGAAAGATGACCCAAAGGGCCCAGCCTCATGACCCCTGAGGCCGTATTCCCACTCCCGAATCATGGGCCATACTTTCTTTGGATGTTCACACCCAAAGACACGGGCCAGAACAGGGAGATTTCCCAGGGTACCCCGACGTTTACACATCAAGCAGCTGAGAAGACATGCTTCTCCAGCCAGTGTGCAGACAGCAGCGAGAGAAAGACCTGCCTTCCCTTCTATAGAGTGCGACAGCCTCCGCCCTGGAAGAGGTAAGGCTTGGGCTTACAGATCCCCAACTCCACAGCGCGCAGACACCCCACTGACCATATTGTCTGCATACTGGTAGGGGCAAGAAGCCTCCATGCATTGGGACTGCCAACAGCTTCTCTGGAATAGAGCCACTGCAGAGAAGGCTCTTGTACTGCAGACCTGTGCATTGGGGATCCTGGGGGGCTTGGGCAACTTGGGACACAGGAAGTTTTGTGTGGGGATGTCAGTCTCAGTCACGCTGTGCTGGGGGCTGTGTAACTTGGGGATAGAGAAGAGCCTGCGATGGACAGGCTGAACTCTGTCTATTACACTGCTAGCACGGTGGAGCTTTTGCCCCATCCCTAGCACAGACATCTCTGGCAAGCAGCCATCTGCTGTGTAAGGAGTACCCCAGCACTCACCTCTTCCCAGGTAAGGCTCGTCCCAGTCCTTTCTAAGCTCCAGGCCTGCCCGGGACCTCTGCACAGAATGCTAAGGCTGCACAAGTCCATCGTTCCCTATGTGGCCGAGGCAGCCTTTGTCCAGGCACTCGGGCCAAGGAACGCAGGCTGCCTGGGACGAGGCGACATCTCTGAGTGCCTGCTGGTGTTTGCCCTTGGGAGTCTTCTCACAAGTCTCACATGGCGTGTTGGACACACAGCATAAGCCTGTGGACCCAGAGGAAAAGCAGCACCCGACTCATCACGGCTGATGATGAGAGGGCAGCGGGCACACAGGAGAGGATGGCGTGTCCGTGGCCTTTAAGAGCCCCACCTCCCCGCGACCCTCCCCTCTGTTGGCTTGCAATCTCGGCCAGCCATTCGTAACCTGAGGCATTTCAGAAACAGCGAAGTTCACACAAGGACATCAGTACTAGGACTCCTTCAGGAGTTTTGTGGGTGTGAGTGTGTGATCAAATTGGTTGATCAAAAAAAATACGTATTTTGTTTTGTTCACAATTTTATTTTCACATTCATTCTCAAATTTGTTATGCTTTAATATATGATTTTTAAAAAGCTCCTTCTAAATATGATTTGGATTTCAATCTTGCAACACCTCTTAAATTTTTATTTATTGAAAATTGGGATGACAAGTTTGAAGTCAATAATTAATAGCTTCTCAAATTCATTCCATCATAATATTGCCCAAATTGCTGATATTTTATTTGATTTTAAAATGTCTCAACTTATCTTTTTAAAAGTTATTTATTTTGAAAGAGAGAGAGAGAAAGAGACAGCGAGAGAGAGAGAGAGAGAGAGAGAGAGAGAGAGTGGGAGAGTACAGAGGAGGGGCACAGAGATGGTGAGAGAGAATCTCAATCGTGAATTAGTAATCCAAAAGCTCTGAAGAAACAAAAGTCCAGGACCAGATTAATTCTACTATAAACTTAAAGAAGAGTTGCTCCCTGTTCTTCTCAAAGGAATTGCAACTTCATTCTATGAGACCAGCATTAACTTGATATCAAAATCTGAAAACTAGTCCACTAAGAAAAAAAGGACAACCCCATATGTTTAATGACCAAAGATGCAAATATCCTAGAGAAAATACTTGCACACTGACTCTAATAATACATTATGAAAAAAGTATTCACCGCAATTGAGGTAGATTTATTCCTAGTTTGCAAGTATAGTCCAATATTCACAAATCAATTAACACGTTACAGTATACCAATGAGGTAAAGGAGAAGAGTCACATTATCCTTTCAACAGATGCAGGAAAAGCATTTGAAGAAGTACAACATCCATTCATGATAAACACCCTCAGCAAATTAGGTTTAGAGGAAAAATTCCTCAACATAATAAAGGCCATGTATGAAAAACTCATAGCTAAAATCTTTTTGAATGGGGAAAACCTGAAAGCTTTTCCCATAAGCTTAGGAACAAGACAAGGATGTCCACTCCCACCACTTTTTTATTCAGCACAGTACTAGAACTCCTAGCCACAGCAATTAGACACTAAAAAGAAGTAAAAGGCAATGGAATCAATAAAGAAGAAGAAAAATGTTCTCGATTTATAGAGGACATGATACTCTACTGTAGAAAACCTGAAAGATTCCACGGACAAAAGTGTGAGAACTGAAGAACGAATTCAGTAAAGTCATAGGGTACAATCAACATACAGAAATCTGTTGCATTTGTATACACTAATAATGAAGCCCCGGAAAGACAGATTAAGAAAACAATCCCATTTATAATTGGACCAAAAATATAAGATATCCAGGGGTAAACTCACACAAAGAGGTGAATAACCTATATTCTGAAATCTATTAAATAAGGTTGAAACTGAAGTCAACACCAAGAAATGGATAATTCCATGCTCATGGATTGAAAGGGCAAATAATGTTAAAATGTCCATGTTACCAAAGCGATCTACATATTTAATGTAACCCCGATGAAAACACCAACGGCATTTCTCACAGAACTAGAACAAACAGTCCTAAACTTTATATGGGACCACCAAAGAACCTGAAGAGCAAAGCAATCTTAAACAAACAAGCAAACAAACCGACAAACAGAGAAACACTGGAGGTATCACAAACTCCAGATATCAAGTTATACTACAAAGCTGTAGTTATCAAAACTGCATGGTACTGGCACAAATTGGAACGTAGACCAATGGAACAGAACAGAATACCTAGAAATAAACCCACAAGTATCTGGTCTATTAATCTTTGACAGAGCAAGGAGCATATAAATTGGGGAAAAGGTATTCTCTTCAGCAAATGGTGTTGGAAAACTGGACAGAAATATGGAAAAGAACGAAACTGGACCACTTTCTTACAAAACACATGAAAATAATCCAAAATTGATTAGAGATATAAATGCCGAACCTGAAACCATAAAAATCCTAGAAGAGAACACGGGCAGTAATTTTTTGACATTAGCCAAAGAGACGTTTTCTAGGTATATCTCCTGAGACAAGGGAAACAAAAGCAAAAATAAACTATTGGGATTACATCCAAATAAAAAGCTTCTGCACAGCAGTATTGTTTTCTATAGTCGTAGACTACAAACAAATTAAATACACAAAAACAGGGGACAGATTAAATACCTCTAATGCAGGCAGGGTAGGATATACCATGAAGAATATTTAAAAAATAATGTCCCATTAGACCAGACACTTTAATTTTTAAGAGGGCAACCCTCATGTCATACCTTTTCACAATCACAAAAATCATGTATCTATAAAATGGGGAGCTCTAGATAATATCTTGGTACCAGCTATATATATATTTCTTTCATGTGAGATATGCATGTTATATAATTTGAGATTCTGGAAAAAAAAAAACCCTACAAACTGTTAAAAGTGGTCTTCTTCTGGGGAAGAATAATGGAGGCCTAGCGAAGACATAGATTTCCTTTCATCGAATAACTTGTTTTGCTACTATATGAATTTTTACCATGTGTATATTACCTTTAAAAAGCTCATTAAAGGAAAAAAAAAAGGTTTCCTTAGGATACGTATAGGGAAGTTTATGAATGTGACCATAACACTCCTCTGATATTTCAATATTGCAGTTTGGATCCCAACTTCCTCCCCTCCCTACTCTGCCCACCATTTATCCTCTCCCTCTATTCAGGGTCACTAAACCGTCTTTTCACATACAGGACAGCGCTTCCGGGACTACTGTGGTCCTTACTGTGTGTTCCCCATGTTGTCACGGCTCTCACTGCACTTGAGTTTCATCGTGATCCAGAATCATCTTACATTATATAGTTCTTATAGATAAGCTTTCAAGGCTTGGCCTCTTAGGAAATTAAACTACCTTTCATATTTCTTCAAAAAAATCTTACTGTCTCAGCTGACAACGCTTAGAATATGGTAAATTCTCCCACGATTGGCTAAAGGACCCTCCAGTTGAATTCAAATGCTCTAGTGTTACTCTGGGTTGAATTCACAGGAACAAAAGTCTTTATTGAGCCCTTTGTCTTCAGACCCATTCCTTCCTTTATTTCTCAATTGAGCATCAATTTATTGAGTGTCTATTTTATTCCCAAATTGTAGGAGGTGCTAGAACTTCATGAATGGATAGTCCTGGTCCACAGAAATATTAAGTCCTATTGGAGACATGAAAGTGTAAGATGTGTTGGGGTACCTGGGTGGCTCAGTTGGGAAAGGGGCCGACTTCAACTTGGGCCATTATCTCACAGGTTGTGAGTTCAAGATCCATGTAGGACTCAGTGCTGACAGCTGAGAGCTGGAGGCTGCTTCGGATTCTACACCTCCTTGTCTCTCTGCCTCTCACCCACTGATGCTCTGTTTCTCTCTCCTCCAAAAATAAAAATAAATAAATAAATAAATAAATAAATAAATAAATAAATAAATAAATAAATAAATAAATAAATATTAGGAAAAAATTATGTGTAAAAGGTGTCAATTGAAGTGTGTATAGAGATTAGAGTTAGGGCATAGAAAGAGAGTGTTGGATCAGGATAAGTAACTAGACCAACTTTTAAGAGTATGAAGGACGGTGGGTAGTAATAAAAGGTGAGTTGGGGTGCCCTAGGAGGACTCCTGAAAGGGACGTCATGTAACGCATTGGAAACAACGTAACTTGAACCAGGAAAACAGGACACCTGAAGTAATGTATGACCTTTGATAGAAGATTAAAATGGTGAGTTAAGATGTCAGATGACATCATCAGTGTAATCATCACCCTGGAAAGAATCAAAAGGGAAGGGGAAAGGGAATAATGAAGAGTGTCTACTACATCACCAGACACATAAAGATGCTCAACATCACTAACCAGAGAAACCTGAATCAAAACCACAATGACACATCAATTCACACCTGACAGAATGCCTAGTATCAGCAAGACAAGCAATAACAAGTATTGGTGAGAAGGTAAGAGAAAAAGTAACACCAATGCACTCTTGGTGGGAATGTAAATAGGTGCAGCCACTCTAGGAAACAGAATGCAGGTTCGTCAAGAAATTAACTCAGAAATACTATATCATCCAATAATTCCACTCCTGGGTATTTACCCAGAGAAAAGGTAAACCCCAATTTGAAAAGAGGCATGCACCTCTGTGTTTATTAAGGCATTATTTATGATAGCCCAGCTATGGAAGCATCCCAAGAGTCTGTCAACAGACAGACAGAATTCATAAAGAAATGTAGTGTCCATATAATGGAATATAATTTAATTAAAAAAAAAAGGAATAAAACCTTGACGTTTGCAACAACATGTGTGAACTTAGAAGGTATTATGCTACGTGGGATTATTCTGATAAAAAGAAATACCATATAATTTCACTTTTATGTAGAAGCTAAAAAACAAAACAGGAAAAGAAACAGATTCTTCAATACAGAGAACAAACTTGTGGTTACAATAAGAGAAGTGGGTGGGGTGTGTAAGATAGGGAAAGGTGACTAAGATTTACAAACTTCCTGTCATAAAATACATTATTTACAGAGATGAAAAGTACAGCACAGGAAATATAGTTGACATTAAAACAACACGATGTGGTGAAAAATGGTGATTACACTTACCAAGGAGGGCACTGAATAATATATAGAAATATCAAATCGCTATTTTATACACGTGAAACTAAAATAACAGTGTATGTAATTTATACTTCAATAATAGAAAATTAAAAATGAAAAAAAAAAGATCATCTATTACCGTTGTTGTCTGGGAAATAAAAAAAAAAGAGAATAGGTTAGATATTTGATAATTATTTTAGCCTGCCTTAAAATATGTACCAATTAAGATGCTGCATCAAAACATACCCATGGTGATGGGAAAGACATCTAGGTATAAAACAATAGGGCATATTAAGGAATTTGCTGATAGTTGATCATGAGGGAGTCTAAGGGCATGAACAATTGGCCCAGTACCAGTAAGGAAGCAAAGGTGGGAGCAGGGTGTGGATGGGAAAGGTGTTTTCTCTCATGCTGCAGTGTGGGGGAACCACAGCTTGGAAGGCAGTGATGTAATAACTTTTGCATGTTACAAAGTCCACTCTAAGGGGAGTAGAGATATGAGCTCCATCATGAGGCTCCACGGATGCCAAGCAAAGATACTGAAGGGTGCGGCATAGAGGAAATGTGGTTGCCATAGTATCCACAGAAGTGAGTTACTAATTGAACCATACTGGTGAGGGAATGAAAGGAATTACACTAGGATAAAGAATAAAAAATGCAGAAGGAAATTTTGGGAACATGTGCTCGTTTGTGGTTCTTTGTGAGATGACCTCTTCACAAAGCGTAGGGTACAGTCAAGAATTGGAATGACTCAATTTCCAATTTTTACTTATACTCTCTCCCTACATTCAGTGTGATTTTTCTCTACTGTGTAATGCCTGAACCTCTTGTCTCCGTCCTACTCCAACCTTGCCTAATTAATATCTACTCGCTCTTTAAGGATTAGTTAAAGATACCCACCCATCTAAAAGTCCCTTACAACACTTCATCTCCTTCCCCTGAAGGCTGAGTTACATGGATTTTCCCTTCACACTCTCCTCATGCTCCGTGCATCTTTGGACCATTACACCATAATATCTGTCTACCCTACATGATCGTAAGCTCCTTGTGATTGTAAGCGCCTTGTGCATAGGGTCTACTACCTCATCTCTAATGTCCCAAGCATATAGCACGGTGCTTCGTAGGACTCAGTTGGCTCTCAGTGATTGCCGAATGAATTAATGAATCTAGAGTGGGAGTAGGAACATTTTTGTCTCTCATACTGGGGTTGGGGTTGAAAGTTGTGTTGAAACGTGTCATTATGAGGTCTGAGTGAGAGTTTGAAGCTGTCTACAATCTACGTTCTATCTATGAAATAAGTGCTATTTCCCAGGGAAAGGTGAAAAAGATAGGTTGAGGGAAATGATGGAGGTATGGAATAGCTGCTGTGGGGAGAAGACCGCTTAAGATTGGCAAGAAGCTGTGGGGGTATGTTGACATCCGCAACCATAAAATTAGAGTGAGTGACCCTAGTGACTGTGAGTCCCTGTAACAGTTCACTGGGCTGAGTGACACAGAGGATGGGCTGACAGAGTGGAGGACTCAGCCAAGCTTCAAGGCCACCAAAGCAGATGCAGCAGAGGACTAGGACGTTCCAGCACAAAGTGACATACTGAGGTGTATACACTGCATTTGGTAGGGAAGTGGAGCCACAAGGGATGATATGCAGGGAAATGAGAGGGAGAAAGGAGGGACCACAAGTCTCTATCGGGCTGAAGAAGAGAAGTTACGAAGTCAAGTAGTGAGACACCTGTTTAGGGGAGGTTATCTTCTCAGATATTGGCACGTTAAGTTTGACATTCTAGCAGGAGACATCTGGAAGATCATAGAGCTCAGAGTACCGTCACGGAAGTTAGCTACGGAGGAAACTGTCTCTTAAGGTTGTGGGAGCCAGAAAATTTAAAGAACCCTGAAGCTACATTGCTAGAGCAATTTTACCAGGATTCTGAAATTGCCCACAACAGAGGTAGGAGCAACATGAGAAGAAAGAAGAGTAGGAAGGGACTCCAGAAATTTCCATGAAGAGAAGGGTAGCACTCTGGGATTGAATAGATGGACTAAGGAGGTGAAGGCAGGAATTGCAGGGGAGTAGAAAGATCATGGCCTGGAGGTGGTAACAAAGGGCCTGTAGATCACTATCCAGCCTCTCCCCTAACCCTGAAGGAATTTTCTCTCTGCTGGAGCAATGTCTCCAACCTCTAGAACCTACACAGCATTTATCTTTGTTCCTCATTCTGGCATCTTGATTCTGCTTGCTGAGACATCTCTTAAATGGAGTCCCCAGTCTGATTCTTTTTTTTTTTTCATGGGCATCACTACATGTCCCAGAATGTTATGACATCAAATCGAATATGGCCTGTTTTTCAATCCTTCATGTGACCAATGGGACCAAGTCTACTGGACATAGACTGAGTTTCACTCCAAATGATGATGGACTCAACATGCTACTTTGCCCATGAAATATACTTGTATCTTAGAAGATCCTCCCAGAAATAACAGTGTTATCCAACCCACCCAGCAGAGTTGGCAAGTAAGGCAGCCTGCTAAGAACACGTCAAAATGCAAACATGTTTTCTCGTGCTGCATCTTTTAGCAGGTAGGCAGGTAGTCCAAAGCCAAAGAAGTAAATTATTTTAAGTTAGGGAATGAAAGGAAGGTAAACTGCCATAAAGGTATTTTAAACTTTTGGGAGAAAGGAGTAGAATATGAGTGTCATAAACTCACAATCATTCATACAGGACATCATACATATATTCCAGGAATTTTAAGATAGTAACATGTGGTTCATATGGTAGAGAAAGCTCCACTATTGCCACTCCCTTTATGCTCTGCCAATAACGTGGTCACCATGAAAGCTGCCTGACACCTACGAAAAAACCCAATTAATAACAGATGATAATGGAGCGCCCATGAAATACTATGGTAGACATGTGTGGGCAGAGGTTAGGAAGCCCAGAACATGGTCCCTGCCCTTAAGAAACCTGAAACGTAAGGGAAAGTGAAGTGAAACCAATAAGAGTTAAAACCTGTGCTAAAATAACTGGTTGACTTCTAGTCAGCATCAAGAATCAGACATGTTATTTCTGTGGAACTGTGAACATCGCCTCTGTGTTAGAGAGTTCTCTTGAGTTTTATAATGTTGCAAAAAACTGGCCTTTTCTGAGCCTGGGCAATTCCCAAACTTGTGCATTGTGACACAAGCCTGTCAGATCAGAGGGCTCCTTATATGCTGCTTCCTGCAGAATGAGCTGGCAGTTTTATCTGTCTTCCACAACATCTGGCTTAGCAAATTAGATCATATTAGGGCTATTGTCTCTGCGACATAAGAGGTATCTGTAACTGAAAGAGACCATGATGATATCTTCTAAAGAGACTTTGAAGAGTAGAAAGGTCAACAAGACGAGTATATCTATCATCAGTGTTTTTTTTTTTTAATCCGTCGTTCTCTTCCTCTGTTATACATACTACCCTTTAGTAAAATATATAAAATCAACACATTTCTTTTATCTTGGCACAGAGTGTTGTGAGAAAGAGTAACTTGCATTATGCAGCACATTTTTATGTACAAAATCCTTCTGCATATATGAACTCTTTTGGTTCTCAAAGCAAACACTATAGAAGTAAGAATTGTTGACACAATTTACAGAAGTTCATTTGGGGTTTCGGCTCCATTCACTCCACCACTACAGGTGAGGAAACAGTTACCTTTCCCACTTTGATGAGCTTGAGTTCCCCTCCTTATAGATCAGACAATCTTGTTCTAAATGTCACCACTCTTTCGAGGCTCTGCCTCTCGTACCTGCCAATTCTTTCTACCAATTCTCTCCATGCAATTCAATTCAATTCAATTCAATTCAATTCAATTCAATTCAATTCAATTCAGTACATTCGATTCAATTCGACTCTATTCAATTCAACTCAATTCAACTCAACTCAATTGGTAATTAACAAAGACTACCCATAAGTCAAACTGTATACTAGGAACTACAATGACCAAAATGATCCCCTCAAGGAGTGGCCAAATTATCTAGGGAGACAGGGACGCAAATTATTACAATAATGCAAAAATTACCGTACAGGGCACTGCACTTGGTACCACAAGAGTTCCAAGAAGGGAGTAATGAACTCTGCCTGGTGGGATTAAGTAAGTAATGGTTGCGGCAAATTTGAAATATGAGTGATTAGGGTAGAGAGAGCTTCTCAGGCAGATGCAAACTTACTTATGCAAAGGTAAAGAAGGGCAGAACCGCAGGAAGTTCAATCTACTTCCTGCACATAGCAACATCCTATGTAATTGGAGGAAAGCAGCACAAAAGTTACTTGATGGCCACTGACTCAAGTGAGGTCAGAAGGCTACTTCCTCACACCCCTAGACCTCTAGTTCACAACTTCCTTCTCCACAAACTTCCAACTGTTCCCAACCCTTCTTCACTCTGGTCTTATAATTTTGCCTATTACCGCACTGAGAAAACCAGGTCAGTGAAAAGAGAATTTGCAAAATCACCTATCGCATCTACCATTCCATCTACATCTATTTCCTTATGCTCTGCTTTCACCAACATTAATATGAAGGATCTGTTCATTCCTCTCTGAGCCAATTATCTTTTGGACACTAGACCAAAGTCACTCTTGCCCTGTTAAGAACATTTCTGTCAGCAATTCTCCCCCACTCTGCCATATCATCATTTCCATCAGCAATATGGAAATTACAAAAATGCTTCTATTTTCAAATTTTAGAAAGAAAAAGCAAAGCCCTCTCTTTACCCTGCTCCCTTCCCTTCCCACTGCTGCCTCATTTTTTTCTCCCTCATTTGGTCACAACGCTCCTTGAAAGAACTGCCTTACTCCCTGTCTACAGTCCTTCTCCTCCAATTCTCTGTTGAATCCACTCCCATTCGGCATTTCCCCGGTGCTACTGAAATGGTTCTCATCACATGTCAATGACATCCACTTTGCAAAACACAGTGATTATTTATATTTTAATAATTTTTAAAGTGTATGTATTCATTTTGAAAGAAAGGGAGAGTGAGCAGGGGAGGATATGAGACAGATGGAGGCATAGAGAGAATCCTAAGCAGACTCCACACTGTCAGCATGGAGCCCTACCTGGGGCTTGAACCCACAATCCAATGGATCATGACCTGAGGTGAAACCAAGAGTCAGACACTTAACCAAGTGACCCCCCCGCCATGTGACCCTGATGATCATTTATTTGACCTCATCCTATTTGGCTTGCCATCAGCACTTGACCAATTTGATACCTGCTTCCTTGAATCACATTCCTTACCAGGCTTCCTGGACTCGAGACCCTCCTCATGTCTCGCCTACTCCTTCAGTGGCCACTGTGTCTAGTTTCCTTCGCTAGGTTTTCCACATCTTGCAGTACTTTAAGAGTTAGAGACCCCAGAGCCCAGTCCTTGCATGTCTTCTCTCTAATCCATTCTCACTCCCTAGCTGATCTCATGTGATCGCATACTAAGTAATCCAGCCTAGAGTCCACACTAAACTTCTTGCTTTAAACTCCAGATGCCTATATCTAACTACATTCACAAAAAGGCAGCTTGGATGTCTGATAAGCATCTCAAAATCACCATGTTAAAAGAGCAAGTCCTGATGTTTCCCCTAAAACCCATGATCTCTAACAGACAACTTAAAACTACCACCAACCTGTGGTCCAACCCAAAAAAACAAAAACAAAAACAAACAAACAAAACAAAACAAAAAAAAACAAACAAACTTGGTGTCATGTTTTATATCTGTTTTTCTTATACATTTTATTCAAACCACAAGGAATCCTATTATATCCACATTTATATTATACACATGGTCATAATTTTCTCACTATGTCCCCTTCTTCCATCCTTATTCAGGATGGAAGTTATTTCAGGATTACTATAGTAACCTCCTTATTTTGTTGCTGTTGTTGCTTGTATGCTTGCTTCCCACTCCATCCTGCTCCCCAGACATTAGTCAGAGTGATTTGTTTAACCTACAAATTAGGGTCACCTGGGGGGCTCAGGTGGTTAGCCATCTGACTCTTGATTTTGGCTCAGGTCATGATCCAGAAAGCATGACGTCATGGGGTCAGAACCTGTATTAGGATCTGTGCTAGGCATGAATTATGCATGGAGCCTGTTTGAGATTCTCTCTCTCTCTGTCTCTGTCTCTCTGTCTCTGTCTTTGTCTCCCTCTAAACCCCTTTGGGCACTCTCATTAAATTAAATAAATAGACAGACAGACAGATAGATAGATAGATAGATAGATAGATAGATAGATAGATAGATAGATAGATGATAAATAAATAAATGAATAAATAAATAAATAAATAAATAAATAAATAAATAAATAATAAATAATAAATAAAATAAAATAAAATAAAACAAACGAAAATATCAATTTGGTCAGACTACTCTACTGACTTTCCATCTCATCGAAAATAAAACTCAAAGTCCTTATAATGACTTTCACATTCTTCATGATATGCACCCCACACATACCCTCTGTGACTAAATAACAAATGAGTAAATGAGTGAATGGTTGGTAGAGAAGAGGAACATTGGATTAACCTTATAAATTAATCAGATGGTGAGCAACGTTCTAACTAAGCCAAGAAGTGACTTCAGGTTTACTTGAATACAATGGGTAGTCATCAACGTCATTCGGGCCCAAAAGCTATCTCCTGTTAACTGTTTCTAGGATCCAATTCATATGTCACCTTCTACATTAATCCTCACTCTTTACCAATCTCCCATTCCCATATGAAATCCATCCAAAGGAAACTTTTCCACTCCTTTAATGTGTCACATTTTCATACTTCCATGGTTGCTCTCTCTCTTTTTTTTTCCTGCCTGCAATGCCCTTCCTTACTCTGTTGATTTGAAATATGTCTTCTCTAGAAGACTCACTTCAAGTGACTCTCATTTTTGTAAAGCACTCCCTGGGTGCCCTAGAGAATCATGTGTTTTCTTCTTTGCAATTCCAGGGTGCATTTATCCACCTCTATTACACATGTTATCAACTCAGTATAGTTAATTGTTTACACAGTGGCAAATCCCTGGATAACGAGGTCCATTATTAGTTCTAGATAAGACCTCTGTTCTTTGTATACAGTGCCTACAACCTAGTACGTGCTCAATGCATGCTTGATGAATGGAAATGAGACAGGAGAATAGAATGAAAATTAGTAGAGGGAATATATATGAGAAACCAGGAGAGTCAAATGTTATCAAAAACAAAAGAAGAGGTAGTTTCAAGAGGTAAGGAGTGGTCCGTTCTTTAGAGTTTTGTGTTTTGTTTTACTTGAGTTTGAAATAAGCTACAGGTATCATTGCATTTACCAAGTAGGAGGTATGTGGAAATAAAATAGTCAAATTTCAGTAGCATATGGCAGAAATTACCTTACATCCAAGCAGTGACTTAATATGAGGAATTATGTGTTCAAACCATAAAGAGAAGTGTTAGTTAAGTGGGGTGTACACCGCACTCCCAGAATCCAAAGACACCCTGAAGAATTGTCTTGGCAGAATAACCCCAGCAGACTCACTGGTCTGTCCAGGCAGACTCACTGGTGTTCTTGGCCTAGGGTATCACTAGGTAAGGGTCAAGGGTCAGTAGGTTGGGTTCTTATCTGGAGAAATCTACTTCTGAGATTATTTGGGTTTCGGACAATTAAGTTCCTTGCAGTTATACAACTGAGGTCTTCATTTTCAGATTGTGGGATGGCCAGCCAGAGAAACTCTCTGCTTTGCATGCGTTCATGATGCATGGGTTCATGATGATACTAGGTTGATCCAGAAAATCTGTCTCTATAATACAACACGACTATAGAAATGGTCTCTCTTCATATTCATGGGTTGTCAGCATTAAGGTATGGAACGTTGGGGCCATTTTTTTTTCTTTACAATAATATCTACCACATTCTGTTTTTTAAAAAAAACACAGCTGTAGAACCAATAGATAATACTTTTCACCTTCTGAATTACTAAGATTCAACAGAGAAAATTTCTGTTTGTCATATATATATATAATATATATTATAATATATAATATATTTATATTTATTTATATTTATATTAATACATTTATATAAAATATGAATGTATTACTATAAATATATTTATATATTTATGAATGTTTTATTTTATGTATGTATGTATGTATGTATGTATGTATGTATGTATGTATGTATGTATGTATGTATTTATTTATTTATTTATTTATTTATTTATTTATTTTAAGAAATTGGCTCCCATAAATGTGGGCGCTGACAAGTCCCACGATCTTCAGGATGTGTTGGCTAGCTGGAAACCCATGAGATCTGATGGCATAGTTGTTGTCCAATGGCTGGCAGGCTTGAATCTCAGGTAGAGCTGCTGTTTCAGTCTGAATCTGGGGAAGAGGCCAATGTCCCAGTTTAAAGACATTCAGGCAGGCAAGAGTAATTCCCTAGTATCCCTGGGAGAATCATCCTTATTGTATTCAGGCCTTCTCACTGATTACATAAGGCCCACTTACATTAGGAAAATAATCTGTTTTACTCACTGTACAGACTCAAGTATTTCCCATCACAAAACACCAGAAAAACGTTTCACCAAGCATCTGGACCTCTGTGGACCAGTAAAGTTGACACATAAAATTAGCCATCATATCTTCCAAATTTCATGCAAGCGCATGAAGCGGATGAACCTAAGCCCTATCAAGAACCCAAGCTACAGAGGCACCAGGCAGCTTGATAAGGTGCATTAGCACAGCGGCTTTCAAATATTTTATCCCCAATCTACTGTAAGGAACACATATTTCGCCACAGCCCAGTATAAGCATACACATACACATACACATACACATACACATACACATACACATACACATACACATACACATACATACAAATAAATGAAATAAACAACAATTAATGAATTATTGGTTATCTGTACTAAGGGTAAATGTACTTTTATATTTTCTTATTGGTTCTATTTATTTTAATCCATTTTTCCCTTGATCCACACCTTCATGACCTTCCAAAAAACAAGGCGTCATTAGTAAGGTGTACTGATTTTGAGGGTTAATCTTTGGGAAATAATATTCCTTCAGTTATATGTTTCGCAATGTCTGACATGCAATACACTCTTTGTTAAGTTGAATTGAATACAGAAAATGGGATTCCAATTCAGTCTTAAGACACACTAAGGAAATTCTGAATACTTTTATCGTGTTAGGTCCATAACTATCGAACAAAATGAAAAAACAGGTACCAAGAGATGCCCTTTGGATATCTCCAACCCTATTCAGGAAGGCTAAGATTACAAGCCCACTGAAACACAGGGGACCATTTCTTTCTTGGGGAAAATGACCAACAATGGAATGTTCATGTGCAAAGAGCAAACAGGACTAATTATTACAAAGAGGAGTTGAAGCATGTAGAAATTGTCCACTTCAATGCCACTTATAATTAGTGCTTGTCTCACTTGGATTATCATGTCAATGCATAAGGCACAGTTAGAGAACATTGTTACCCAACAATGGCAGCTCTCAGATTTCATGTTTCTGTTATACATCTCCATAGGTTGAACTGAGTCTGTGCAATATTTAAGGCCCTAGAGAAGAATTCACCCACTTTGCACCACTAACTCTCCCTGATTAAGCTGTTCTGCAGGGAAACGGCTTACTTTTTCAAATGCTTGCTTTTTGTTCCTTGGATAAGCAGCAGACATATTTCTGAGTGCAGCATTTCTTTTGAACTGTACTCATGACCTAAAGAGATTCTAGGGATCAGCTCAGGGTATCCACTTGAATTGATCTTCTTCATCTCTATTGCAACATTACTGGCAGACGTTCACAGTCAGATTTAATTCTGTCTGACTGAGAGAAACGGAGGAATTTGGCTTTCTGAACCAAGACCACATTATGGAAGTGTCTGCACTCAGTTGCAAAAGATTGTGAATGAGGAGGAGACGGGCATTATATGATCCAGGATGTGAGGTTGTAGGGTTAGCTTATGGTGGTTGTAACCAAACCTTAATATTGTGTGGAGACTAGACAACCTTGAAATCCCTATAATGTGATGGTCTGGGGACTCTTACCATATAGATTGTCAAAAATCTTGTTATATGTCCGATACAGAAGCAATAGAACTCATTCACTTAATATAGATTTAATGAGCATATACTATGTGGTATTTAGAGCTCTACTCTTGTTGGAGAAGTGAATAAAGTACTCCAAAGATGATCAAAGGGGCTCAAACAGACTCTGGTGTCTAGCTTAGAGACCTCGCTTCTGGGTTCTTCTTCCTTTCTTTAGTGCATGTGCGAAAACCCCCACAGATAAGGAAGCTGACGACTATAAATTACCCTCCCGACTTGACTCTATGCTCAGACGTTTGGTGAGCCAAACTCTCTGTCCAAACTCTCTGAGTGCCACTTGGTTTTTCCTCCAGTGTTCCAGCCTGGTTCAAAAACATACTAGATTGCTGACCAGGAAACCCAACCGCACTGGCCCATTGTTGCCCCCGGTTTGGGAGAAGGGCTAGGTGGTGGCAAAGCAAAGGCTCGAAAGGGAGAAAGTGCATGCTCTGCCTGAATTTCCTCAGCCTACTTCTCCGTTGTTTTAGGCAGGTCCTGCTCCATGGAACTGGTAAGGATGGGGCCCCGAAGTCTCAGGCATACCCAAAAGGGCGGAAGGGGGACATGATCAATCCCCAGAGGACTTAATAGGTGTCCCAGGTAAAAAATTTTGTGGAAGGAAATGTAAAGGACTCTGGTGTGCGTGTGTGTGCATGTGTGTGCATGTGTGTGTGTGTGTGTGTGTGTGTGTGAGAGAGAGAGAGAGAGAGAGAGAGAGAGAGAGAGAGAGAGAGAGAGAGAGAGAGAGAGAGAGAGAGGATGTGCAGCTAAGCCAGGGTTGCCAGTCGAGTTAGAGTTTGTGGCTTCATGGACGGACACCCTTAAGGACCCCAAAAGTCTATGGAGTCTGAATGGGCTCCCCTGTGTCATTGTGAGAGTATAAAGTCGAGGGCAGTATCAGATCAGTTGCCCATCACAAGTCACAAAGCCGAGTCCACTATAGTCAAACCTCTCCTAAACATTCCCTCAGGAATAGGACCAGAGGAGTATCTGAATAGTCCTGTCATCTAGCGGTATATCCTAACTTTGTCTGTCTTTGTGACACCAAATATGAGAAAGAAATTAATAATGGGGGGCGCCTGGTGGCGCAGTCGGTTAAGCGTCCGACTTCAGCCAGGTCACGATCTCGCGGTCCGTGAGTTCGAGCCCCGCGTCGGGCTCTGGGCTGATGGCTCAGAGCCTGGAGCCTGTTTCCCATTCTGTGTCTCCCTCTCTCTCTGCCCCTCCCCCGTTCATGCTCTGTCTCTCTCTGTCCCAAAAATAAATAAATGTTAAAAAAAAAAAATTAAAAAAAAAAAGAAATTAATAATGGGATGAAAACACAGTAAGCCTACGATTTTAGAGGTCGTGATCAAAAAATGTTAAAATGGGTTTTCAGGTTACCATGGGGTGACAACGACACCCAAGAAGTTAAGGAAATTTTGTGAACTAGAATGGCCCACATTCAATGTAGGATGGCCTCCAGAAGGGACGTTAGATACTCAAATAGTGCAGCAGGTTTGGCTAATAGTCACTGGGAAACCAGGCCACCCTGATCAATTTCCATACATTAACTCCTGGCTTGAAATTGCCCCAAATCTACTGCCTTGAAGTGATCATCATTAGCAAGCAGAGCCAGGCAAAGGTTTAGCCACCTTATATGGAGGCTCCCACAGGGAGCCAAAGAAGCGACCCACTGCTCCTCTAATATTTGAAGGAGATATGGAGGAAAATATTGTATTTCCACCTCCTCATGACTCTTCAAGCTCTCTGAGCTTGAGACTCCTCCTGCATCTGTCTCTCCAGCCACAGCCAGAGTCAGTGCAGTTGCCACTGCAGTCAGTGCCCCCCATCTCCCTGCCGCTCTCAGACCCAGATAACCCACCCCAACATGGGCCAGCAGCCAGACTGCGCAACAGACACAGACCTAAAACTCTCCGAATGTATGTAACGGAGACAAGAGAGCCTGAAAGACAGAATGAGGATGGACCAGTCCAGACCAGCCATTCCATGATGTGTTATCTACCTTCCTCTACAACCGACCTCTTCAATTGGAAACACAACACTCCACCATACTCCGAAAAGCCACAAGCAATGGTTGACTTGATGGAGTCCCTCCTCCAGACCTAATGACAGACTTGGGAAGATTGTCAACAGTTACTCCATACTTTGTTGAATTAAAAATAAGGATGACAGAAACATGACAGTACACAGAAGATCACACATCTCCAGGAATCAATAACCCTACTGTCTGGGCTCAAGCTGCATCCCTGAAGAACCCCCAACATGGGATTTCACCACAGAAGGAGGACAGGGTCACGTCTGAGGATACCAGGAAGCCCTCCTTCAGGGAGTCTGAGCTGGAGTCAACAATCCCATGAACATGACTAAAATATCATCAGTCACACAGCACCCTGGGGAGTCTCCCGGAGACTGCTATGAAAGATTCTGTGAGGCGTACCATGTATACGTCCCGTTTGACCCCGTGGCACCAGAAAGTCAACAGATGGTAAATACCTCTTTTGTGGCACAGGCTGCCCCACATATCCGACGAAAACTCCAGAAGTTGGAGGGCTTTGCCATATGAATATCACTCAGCTGTTAGAGGCCGTCAATGCAGTTTTCACGAACAGAAATTTTCAGCTGAAAGAGAAGTGAAGTCTAAAAAAGAAGGCCACCTTTCTCACAGCAGAACTAAAGAACAGATGCTGCTGTTTTTTAGTAGCATCGAAAAACCCCAACCACAAAAGGGGGGAAGCCCATAGCCCCCTTCGCAAGGGACCAGTGTGCATACTGCAAAGGCAAGGGAAACTGTAAGAATGTCCGAATTGGATGGGGACCTCAAAACCCAGCCAATATCTGGAGGAACCTCGAGGTGAGAACCTTCTTGATCTGGCCGGGTAGCATTGGACTGAGGGGCACCAGACTCTTTCTTTCTTGGCCCCCATAAACCCACGGCTGAAATGAGGTGGAGGGCTGAACAATAACTTTCATGGTTGAAATACTTTTCAACTGGGGCTGAATACTCCTTGGTTACTTCCCTGGTAGCGCCCATAGGCCAAAAGACAGCAACCATACTTGGGGCTACTGGGACACAGGCAATGCAACAGCCCTTCTGTCAAGCTCAACAAGGTGCACTTGGGGGTCACAAGGTCCGGCATGAGTTCCTCTACTTACTTGACTGCCTGATTGCTCTCCTGGGTCGCGATCTACTCTCCAATCTTGGGGCCCAGATACCTTTTGAACCCACTGGACACACTAGCTCCAATTAAACCCAAGGCAGAAGGAAACCCTGGTCTTGGCGATACCCCTGCCAAGGGAAGAAGAATGGAGACTATTCTGTACCCAGGCCTTACCTTGTCGCCCCTAAGAATTCAGGCTTACGTTCCCCTCCCTATGGGCTGATGATAACCCGCCTGAAATAGCTTGGAATCGGGTCCCAATCATTGTTGACCTGATCCCTGCAGCTCAACCTGAGACACCAAGGCAGTACCCCCTTCCACTAGAGGCTAGAATGGGCATACAAGAGCACCTGACCAAGCTCAGAGAAAGAGGTATTCTAACTGAGTGCCAATCAGTTTGGAATACCTCACTCTTGCCAGGCAAGAAGCCAGGAGGAGGACAACAACCAGTACAGGATTTGAGGGCCATATGCAAAGTGACTGTTTCCTTACACCCAGTCATTCCGAACCCTCAGTATACTCTCCTCAGCCAAATTCCATGGTCAGCCAGAAGGGTTGCGTGCTTCGATCTGAAGGATGCTTTCTTCTGCCTCTGCCTGGCTCCACAAAGGCGATCATTGTTTGCCTTTGAATGGAGTGAGCCCGTTAAGTGTGCCAGATGCAGCTGACCTGGACACTACTTTCCCAAGGTTTCAACAACTCGCCCATTCTTCTGCGGGAAGCCCTAGGTTCAGATCTCGCTGACTTTCCGAAGAAAACCGCAGGGTATGTCCTTCTTCAATACGTAGAAGACCTCCTTTGCAGTGACACCCAGGAAGACTGTATGAAAGGTACACAGGCCCTCCTACAGCTCTGATCCTACTTGGGGTACCAGGCCTCTTGGAAAAAGGCACAGATTCGTTAGCAGGGCCAATACTTAGGTTCCCTCCTCACAAAAGGAAATAGAAAACGAGGACCGGAAAGGAAGAAAATGTGGCACCACACTGCCCCAGCCCCAAACAAAACGAGGCTTGTGTGAATGTTTAGGGGCCAGAGGGTTCTGTCGCATTGGGAATCCTCAGATGCTCAGCCATAGTGAGGTCCCTCTATGACCTGTTGGGAGGACCAAACTGGGAGCCCCTTGCATGGACTGAGGAGGTGAGGGCTGCTTTCACAGAAATAAATTTGGCTCTGGGACAAGCCCCAGCCCTTCGTTTGCCTGACATAGACAGACCCTTTAACTTCTTCACACGAAAGGGAGTGCTCACTCAGAGCATGGTGCCTCGGCAATGGCCAGTGTTCTAACTCTCAAAAAAAAAAAAAAGTTGATCCTGAGGCTGGAGGATGGCCCCTGTGTCTCAGAGCTCAGAGCCACAGTCCTGCTCATCAAGGTTGCAGACAAGCTCACACTGGGCCAAACGTTTAATGTTAAGGTCCCACACACGGTCGTCTGGCTCACAAGCACCCAAGGATATCATTTCCTCTCCATTTCTCAGCTGACACAATCCCAAGGCCTTCTCTATGAGAACCCAAGGCTCACTCTTGAAACAGTGTTCTCAAAACAGAGCACTAAACCTGGACACCTTCCTTCCCAAAGAGGAGGGAGAACCTGACCATGACTGTTCTGGAGTAGTGGATGAAGTCTACGCCAGCTTTCTAGACTTCCAAGACCAGGGTATAACAAGCCCAGAGATTACCCCGTTCAGCGATGGGAGCAGCTATTTAGAGGAGTGCAGCCAAAGAGCAGGGTATGCGGTCATCACACCACGGAAGCTCGGAAAGCCATGGCCTTGTCGGAAGGATAGTCGGCACAATGGGCTGGACTCAGTACGCCTTAACCTGAGCCATCATCGTCAGCAAAGGTAAATGAGTTAACATTTACATCGATTCCCCGTATGGCTTCACTACTGTGCATGTACATGGGGCCATCTATAAAGAAAAAAGCCTCCTTACCGCATCAGAGAAAACTATCAAAAACGAGGAAGAAATACTAAAGCTTCTTGAGACCATATGGCTACCAGTCAAAGTAGCTATCCTACACTGTAAGGGACCTCAGAAATGAGATGACCCCATAAATCAAGGAAATCACCTGGCCGACAAAACAGCCAGAGTGGCTGCCTGAGGTGACCTAGGTGACGCTCCTCCCTACACTCTGACTCTTGCGCCCCAGAAGGAAGCCTCCCCACCCATGTACACAAGTGAAGAAAGAAGTTGGGCCTCGACAGAAGTGGGCACACTAAGCAAAGACGGATGGTGAGTCTTGTCCCGTCATCTATGTGAAAGCAGCTAGTGAAGGAAGATAACTAACTCACCCTCTTAGGGAAAACTGCTCTAGAGGTCCTCCTCAAAAGAACTACGATATCAGCCAGCTGCCGGTTTATGCCAGGCTGTCAGTGAATAATGTGTAACGTGTGCCAAAAACAATGCTTGCTCGGCTCCACGGCCCCTGCCTGGCTCACAAAGGATGGACTTAGGGGCGGACTTTACCAACATACAACCAAATAAAGGGTTGAGGTACCTCCTTGTAATAATCTGCACCAATTTGGGATGCGTCCAAGCTTTCCAGACCAGAATGGAATGAAGTCACGAGGTGGCCTAGGCTCTTCTATGGGAGATTGGGCTTAACCACACACAGTAATAATGGGCCTGCCTTTGGAGTGGACATTATACGAACCCTAACAAAGTCCCTTAACATTGCCTGGAAACTGCACACTGCTTAACACCCCCAGGGCTCAGGGAATGGTAGAGCAGATGAACTGCACCCTCAAGGAAACCCTGGCCAAGTTCCACCAAGAGACTAACCCCCATGGCCAGATTTGATTCGGCTGGTCCTCCTGTGTGCCCAATGCCCGCCAGGGGCACTGGGATTCTTCCCTTTTGAGTTATTATATGGGCGATCCTCCCCCCCCCCCACTCCCAGGCGCACACACACACATTTAGGAAAGCTCCAAGGAGACCTAAACCAGATTGCAACAAGGAAATAAGATAACAGCTCCAGAACTTGGGGAAGTCCTAAACAAGTTAGAGATACATCATAGAGAGGGTCACAATTTCCTTAGGGACCCCGTTCACTTCTTTCAGCCAGAAGAATCGGTGTGGGTCAAAGATTGGAAGAAGGAACCTTTTATACCATAGTGGACTGGGCCTCACACTGTTATTCTAACAACTCCTACAGCCCCCAAAACTTCAGGTATCACCCCATGGGTCCATCACTCCACAGTTAAGAAGTCCAACTCAGAAGAACCCACAACCTGGCGAAGTGATCCAGATCCAGTCATCCCTCTTAACCTTCCCTCAAAAGGGAACTGACCCCTGAGGTTTCCAGCCCTGCTCCAGCCACACTATGGGAGATGGCTGGCCTGCACACAGCAGAAGCTTGAAGAATCAATGCGTGAACCAAGCCCAGGGGTTTGAATGCAACTCTGCCAACCCTTGCCCCTTACTGGTGTCATAAGCCTGGTCTTACTTCTTACTGTTGGGCTGATAGAGACCGTGCCAACAAGCTGGACATGGTGAAAAAGATGCATCCTGCGCCTCACATACCTTCTCTGGATGGGAGGGTTACCAAGCATTGCCTGTGTATTATGATAACCGCTCTCACCCTCACAACTGCCGCTTATCCACTTTGCCCCCACAATTGTCATGGGACAATAAGGGGGTCCAGGGGGTTCAGCACCTTTCCCTCCTTCCACAAAGATTGCTACATGGGAAAAACACCCACTCTCTGTCAATCATCTGGTGCCCCAAGTACTAAGTATTGGACCCAGGATATAACCAAACTATCAGTAACCCATGTCACAACAAGGGCCTCCAGAGAGGGAAGCGAACTGGCTACACTTACTTTCCTCAATGGGGAATCTCGAACAGGGGAGGGCTGCACTACAGGGCCCTTCAAAAAGTTATAAAGCATACTCATGATAGGGTAATACAAGCCATAAAGGTTACCACTCTGCCACCAGCGTACCAACGTTTGAAACTTCAGCCGTCAATCAGATGCCTACCAATTCCTCACTCCAGTATTGGGCCGACACTGCTCTACTAGTCCTCCATAAGATAGATAATCACATGCAAAGTTGCTGGATGTGCTTGCCCCTCAGCCAGAGGACTTACTTAGCTACTCCAATCCATTTGACCTAGGAAGCTCCTGAAAACCTGAAAAGCAACACCTCTGTCTCAATTGGACCCCTGGCCACTAGGGTCCATCTCCCAATGCTGACAATCTAATCCGTACAGTCCCTGAATTCCCTCCCTAGGAAGAAGAGATAGAACCTTAATGAGGACTACAACCCTATGTTGCACCCTTGGGGTGTTCTATCTGTGTTCTAATTCGGCCTATCGATACTTAGAGGCCAACTGGACTCCGAAATGTTATTCCATCTTCCGGACCCCAGAGATATTTGCATACACTGAAGATCAGTTCATAACAACCTTTAGCCCCAAGTCTCAGGCTAAACGGGCAGTCCTGCTACCCATTCTGATAGGGTCAGAAATTGTGACAGGAATAGGAACTGGATAAGGGGGCATAGGTTTATGCATAGGACTGTACCATAGATTATCTCAAGAGCTAAATGAAGACATGGAACGGGTGGCCGATTCTCTGGTAACTTTACAAAACCAAATAAACTCTCTGGTGACAGTAACCCCCCAAAATAGACAGGCCCCCGACCTCCTCACATCAGAAAATGGAGGGACTTGCAAATTTTGGGTGGAGGAATGCTGCTATTTTTTAAACCAGTCAGAAATACTCACAACTAAGGGTAGGAACTAATAATAATAATAATAATAATAATAATAATAATAATAATAATAATAATAATAATAATAATAATAATTCAACATAGACAACAGGAAAGTAGCAATCAATGGAACAAATGAGATCTCACGGATTGGAATCCTGGCTTCCTGTCCTGGCGGGGCCCCTCTTCTCCATAATTTTATTTGTACCCATTGGCCCCTGTATACTGAATACCAGAATACATTTTATTGAAAACACTGTTGCTCGCCAAACTACTGCAGGCATCTTAGCCTTCTGAGGGTACCAACCTAAAAAACTGAAATCTGATACCTACGAAAAGGTTTCTTAAAAGGCATAAAATGGGATAATGTTGGAGAAGTGAATAAAATACTGCACCATAGATGGCCAGTGGGACTAAAATGAACTCTGGTCTCTATCTTAGAGACCCCACCTCCTGGTTCTTCTTCCTTTGTTTTCTGTGTGCAGGAAAACCCCCACAGATATGGCAGCTGATGACTGTAAATTTCCTGCCCCACTTGCATTCAGCGCTCAGACGTTTGGAGAAACAGGGTCCTCTGAGCCCGCCGTTCCACCAAGATCTGCAATCCAAAGAAGATCTCCGAACGCCACTTGGTTTTTCCGCCAGCGTTCCAGCCTGGTTCTGGACCATTATAAACACAGAAGTGAGCAAGACAGACCAAGTCCCTTCTTATACAGTATAAGGAGGCAGAGGACCATGAACTGGTAAACAAGTAATGAACAAGTGTACAAGGGTAATGGGGTGCTGGGACTCAACCAGCTCCAAGTTGTCGAAAGCAAACATATGCTATATCACCCATCTCATGTATGGATCATAGTTCTAAGTGTTGTGACATTTATAATTGATACACGTGATAACTGCCAGGGTATTTCCCCTTTTCCCAAGTTACATTTATTTTGAAGAACTTATGTGAGTGTATGAAAGATACTGGCGATTCCGAGAATCAGTAGATGCTGGGGGACCAGGTTTGAAATAGCAGCCCCAGAGGTCAAAAGACACAATATCCAATCATGTTTGTTTTTTTTTTTAACAACTTCATTAATGTTTAACTGATATACACAAACTGTACATATTTAAAGTACGTAATTGGTGGAGCACCTGGATGGCTGTCACTTGAGCATCGACTCTTGATTTTGGCTCAGGTCATGATCCCAGGTTCGATTAAGCCCTTTATTGGGCTCCATGCTAAGCATGGAGTCTGCTTAAGATTCTCTCTTTCTCCCTTGCCTCTCTCCCCCACTTATGAACGCTTCACCTCTCTCTCTGAAAAAAAAATCCCTAATAAATAAATTACTTAATTCATAATTAATAATTAATACTAATACTAATACTAATAGATACAATTACATAATTTGGTAATTTTTTGTCACATATCCACCAATGTATACATAACAAGGAAAAGAATATGTCTGTCAGCACTAAAAATGTCCTAGTATCCCTGAGATATCCCTCCATCCCCCACGTCTTCCTGATTCCCATTCCTAGGCAATCTCTGGTCTGTTTTCTGTCCCTACATATTATCTTGCATTTTCAGGATACTATACAAATAAAATTATATAAGACATACTCCTTATTATTTAGGAGTGGGGGATTAACTTCTTTCACTTAGCATTTTGAAGATTATCCATAGTGTTGTGTGTATCAGTAGTCTGTTACTACTTTGTTTATCTGTTCACATGTCTGTGGACATTTGTATTATTTCCACATGTGGCGTATTTATTTCTTTTTTTGACAGAGAGAGAGTGAGAGAGAGGGAGTGAGAAGGAGAGAGGAGGGTGGAAGGAGAGGTGGGGGAGAGATAGGGAAAGGGAGATGGAGAGGGACAGGGAGATAGAGAGGGAGAGGCAGAGGGGGAGGGAGAGAGAAAGAGAAAGAGAGAGCAGAGGGAAAGAGAAAAGAATCTTAAGCAGCCTACATACTTAGTGTGGAGCTCCATGTGAGTCTCAATATCACGACCCTGGGATAATGACCCAAGCAGAAATCAAGAAATCTACCAACTGAGGAACCAGGTGCTCCTTAGTCTATTGAAAACAAAGCTTCTATAAACATTCATTTTTTTCTTTTCTTTTCTTTTTGTTTCTTTTCTTTTCATTTCTTTTCTTCTCTTTTCTTTTTTTCTTTTCTTTTCTTTTTTTTTTTTTTGTATGATCGTATACTTTGATCGCTCTAGGGAAAATATTTGAGAGTAGATTTGGCTGAGTCATAGAATAGGTTGCATGTTCAGCTTTTTAGGATACTGTCAAAATGTTTGCCCGGGTAGTTTTATCACTTTTACATTCTCATCAGCAGTGTGTGAGAATTCCAGTTCTTTCAGATCCTAGCTAACACTTCGGAGCCCTGTCTTGATTTTAGACAACTTGTAGGCATGAAGTAGTAGTTGACCTCATTGTATCTCATTTATCTCATTGTAGTTTACCTTTGCATTTCCGCTCATGATGCTGAACACATTTTCATGTGTGTATCTGCTGTACATATATCTTTTTTGGTAATGTGTCTTTTCAAATCTTTTGCCTTTTTTTGGGATTATTTGGCTTCAGAATATTGAATCTTGCGGATTGCCCATATGTTCTAGATATAAGTCCCATTTCACATAGATGATTGGTAAATATATTCTCCCAGTCTCAGTCTTGTGATTTCAAAGTCTTGGTTCTTTGAAAAGCAAAAGTTTTAGTGTGATAAAATCCAATCATATTTTTTTCTTGTAATGAATCATATTGTTGGTGGTGTAGCTAAGAAATGTTTGCCTAACCGAAGATCATAATGGTTTCCTACTTTAGGTACTTTAAAAATGTTATCCTACTGTATTCTAGATTGCATTGGTTCTGATGAGAAATCTTTTCCCTCCCTTTCCCTGGATGAGAGCAATTTGACTGTGGGGTGCCTTGGTGTAGTTTTCCTCATATATCCTGTCTTTGAAGTTCATTGACCTTATTGGAACTATATATTTTTAGTTTGCATCAACCCTAACAACTATAAATTCAAATTAGTTTCATTATTTATTCAAATTAGTTTTCTTGTCTGTGTTCCTTGGAGATACAATTGCATATACATTGGATTGTTTGCAGGCATATTTTGTCTGTGTGTTTCAAATCAGACGATTTCCATTGCTATGTCTTTAGGTTCATCAACATTTTTTTCTGCACTGTGTCTATGCCTTTAATTCCATTCAGTAATCATAGACCAGATTGCTTATTTTAGTCATTGCTTTTGTCATGCGAAGTTTGGTTTAGGTCTTACATACCACTTGCATGTCTCTTTTTAACATGCTCATTCTGCCCTATAATTTCTTGGATATACTGATAATAGTTATAATGACTATTTGAATGTTCGGATGTATAAATTATATCATTTGTGTAATTTCTGGGTCAGTGTCAGTTGAGTTCCCCTTCCTTACGTGTCTTATTTTCCTGCTTCTTTGCATGCCCGATAATATTTTATGGGTTGCCAAACATGGTCAGTTTTAGCCTGTCAGATGCTGGATACTTTTAGATTCCTAAAAATATCCTTGCCTTTGTTTTTGGACATAGTTTAGTTACTTACAAATAGCTTGATCTTTTCAGGTCTTTCTTTAAAGATATTTTGGGCAAGGCACAGGCAGCACTTAGTTTAGGGACAATTTTTGTCCAGTAACTGACACAAAAATCAAGTATTCTCCAAATGGCATGTACATTCTGAGGTCATCCACACTGGCTGTCAGGCATTATTCCTGACCCTGTATGTCAGTGGGTTTTGTTCCTTCCCCTGGTCTCAGTGTCCTCATACACAAGAGTTTATCAATATTCAATTGAATACTCAAGGCAGACCATCTGTTGATCTCTGGAGTTCTCTCTGTGAACAACTTTCTCTTCTTTGGTACTCTGCTCTGTGAAATATAGCAGTCTTCCTGAATCAGTGACTAACCCTTCCACAATTCAGGGAATATGTTGGGCTATGCCACTTCCTCCTCTCTATACCACAGACTCAATACCGTGCCTAGTCAATAAGCTCGGGCACTATAGGAACCATTTCACTTATTTCCCAATATCAGGGATCACTGCCCTTCACTGCCTGAGTGTGATGTTTTGAGAACAGCTTCTTATATATTTTGTCTACGCTTTTAGCTGCTTCCATAAGGAGTATAAATCTAGTGTTTGTTATTACATTTGGCTGGAAGTAGAAGTGTTAACACCAGTTTACATTTTAGTATTGAGTCTTACTTCTCTGCCTTTGTTCTTTTATCTTTTTTTCTCCTTTGATGACAGATTTAATGTGGACATATGGAGAATGGCCATTGCTAGACATAGGGAGAAACTAGCGTTGAGCTGGCAGATTGGAAGTATAGTTAGAAAAGAGAAAAAAAGGAAAGAATGAGAATACGCAGTCAAATCTTGAAGAAAGGAATTGATGGCGATTGTCAAAGCCATGTGAAATCCCAGCTCCCCCTTTAACACACATAATATTAGAATTGAAACTAATGTTTTCGTCTTGGAAAGCTCAATCTGCCAGTGAGCTTTACTAATTTTTACTGGTCTTCATAACTCCATAACAAAGGCCGAGGTTTGGAATTTCTCACCTTTGTTTCTCAGAGAGAAAACACACCAATGTCACCCAGAAAGCAGTGTTTGGGTGAAAACTAGGCGTTTTAAATGATTTTTTTTTTACTGCTTTGTTCACATGATTCTTTAGCAGTGTTTGCCTTGGAAGACAACAAACTGTGGCACAGAAGAAAACACACTGGACATGGAGTAGGAGTGTAGGGTTGTTGTCTAACACGGTCATAAACAAGTTATGGGGAAGGCACTTGACTTTCCTAGGTCTCAGTTTCCTCACCTGGAAATTGGAATAAAGACTGCCATATGAAGGGCCATTGTGAGATTAAATGAGATGATGCATGTGCCAGTTTTACAGAGCCTAACAGTTAATATTACATGCAAGGGTCTGGGTATTATTTCTTCTAGAGGGAGGGATTTGCATTTTTTTTCAGTGGAAGGAAAGAGATGAAGATACAACTGGACTATCAAATAAGAGGTGGATTGAGGACTGGCTTACTGGTCTACCTCCTTATACTCTTTCACCATCCTGGCCCTGGGCTGCCTCCAAATTGAAGAATCAGTGTCAGAAGACCTGAGATTCCCCCGTAGGTATCTGACCCCAGACAGACTATTAGCCTGTCTTAGCTGTTCAAATGAGGCTAATGATGGCTATCATCTGTGGAGCACGTGTTCCGTGTTGTCAGGTGTTGGATTAAGCACCTTGCCAATAGTGTCATTTAATCTTTTTGACCCTTTGTTATTATTTCCATTTTATACATTAGGCAACTGAGTTTCAGATATGTTAAGTAATTGGTCCAAGATAACACACACACGAGTGGGGTGGCTGGGATGGGCACCAACTCTGCTCCTATGCCAACATGCATGCTCTCACCTATGTTACCCTGCCTTCCCATGAGCGTGTTAAGGGTTTGGAAAGCTAAGGGCCACCCCTGATAAAGTAACGTGGAGTATTTTGGTGCCCTAGCTAAGGTCTTTTTCCCTTACCTTACCGAAAACATTTTCATATCAACTCAAACACTAGTCCCTGCGCAAGACAACTTTCCTTGAATTTCTCTTAACCGCATACACTGGTCAGAATATAAAAAGCAACGACCTCAGAACTTGAAAGTTAGCAATAGGAGGTGAATGAGGGAAGGGAAGCAAAACAAGAGTGACCCTGAGATGGTTATTATTTCGTGTCTACTTGAGTTGGCCATGGGGTGCCCAACACTAAACATTTTTTCTTGGGATATTTGTAGAGTGTTTCTGGGTGAGATTAGCGTTTGATTTGGTGGACTCAGTAAAGCACTATCGTCCCCAGTGAATGTGGGCAGCATTCAATCTCCTGAGGTCCCGAAGAGAACACAGGGTAGAAAAAGGAGGAATCCATGTCCCACCGCTTCTTTTCTCAGCCTTAGAAGGTGATCCCGCTTACAGGCAGAGCAGTGGGTAGGAGTAGTGTTGGTTCCCCGGAAGTGCCTTTGGTGCAACCACCCACAGTGATGTGATTTCCCTGCAGGACTGAAATGAGGGCCCATGTGCGGTTTTGGGTCAGGGCTAGCGTTGGAAGGGCGGAGCCAACGTATGGGTGGGCTAGACTGAAACTGTCTCAGGATCTGCTCCTCCAACTCCATCACGGGCGTGGAGATGTCATGGAGAGAGTGTGACTTCCACTCAGGATTTTCCCCAATGGTAATTGGCCCCAATCCGTTATTTCTTTTAGACGTCCATGCTAGGTGCCTAAGCGCCAGAGCCCAGGCCAGCGTTAGGGTTAGGTCCTAGCTACCTGCATGTAGATTTCCTGGTTTCCCAATACCATTTGTTGAAGAGACAGTCTTGCCCCCATTGTTTTTTCTTGCCTCCTTTGTTATAGGTTAATTTGCCACATAAGCATGGGTTTATTTCTGGGCTTTCTATTCTGTCCCATCGACCTATGTGGCTGTTTTTGTGTCTCTACCCATACTAATTGGTTTACTTGAAGCTCTGTAGTACATCTTGAAATCTGGGCTTTTGATACCTCCAGCTATGTTTTTGTCTTTCAAGATTATTTTCACGATTCAGGGTCTTTTGCGGTGCCATACAGATTTTAGTATTAGTTGTTTCAGTTCTGTGAAAAGTGCCTTTGGTATCTTGATAGGGATTGCATTGAAACTGTAGAGAGTTATAAGTAATATGGACATTGCAATGATATTAATCCTTCCAGTCCATGATCATGGGATATCTTTCCATTTGTTTGTGTCATCTTCAATTTCATCATTGACTTATGGTTTTCACACTACAGGTCTTTCACTTCTTTGGATAAGATGAGTCGTAGCTATTTTACTCTCCTTCTCTTTTTGGTGCAAATATGAACGCTGTTGTTTTCTTAATTTCTCTTTCTGTGACTTCATTATTATTATATAGAAACCCTACCAATTGCTGTGTATCAGTTCCGTATCTGCAACTTTCCTGAATTCGTTTATTACTTCTTCTGGTTTTGGGGGGAAAGTTTTAGGATTTTCTATGCATATTCTTATGTCATCTGCGATAGTGACAGTTTAGCTTGTTTACCAACCTAGATGACTTTAATTTCTTTTTTCTTATCTGATTCCTGTGGCTAGGACTTCTAGTGTTATATGAAACAAGAGTGGCAAAAGTAGACATATTTATCTTGTTCTTGATCTTAGAGGGAAAGCTCTCAGTTTTTCACCATTGAGATGTTAGGTGTGAACTTTTTAATATAAACATTATATAAAATAATATTTTCATGTGTTGAGGCATGTCTGCCCCCCCGACTTTGTTGAGAATTTTTACCATGGATACATGTTAAATTTTCTCGTATGCTTTTTCTGCATTTATTGGTATAAACATATGATGTTTACCCTCCGTTTTGTTGAGGTGGGATATTATGTTGATTGATTTGATGAGCCATCTTTGTTTCCCTGGAATAAAAGCCACGTAATCATTTTAGTGTGTTGTTGAGTGGAGTTTGATAATATTGTATTATGGATTTTAAAGTCTATTTGGTTTGATATAGGTGTTGCTACCTGGTTCTGAGGTGGTGTTGTTGTTTGATGTTATTTTTGTTGTCCTTGTTGTTGTTTGCTTTCATGTGCATGGGAAATGTATCTCCATCACTTCACTTTCGGTCTGTATGTGTCTAGGTCTGAAGTGAGACTATGCTAGGCAGCATATGGGTAAGTGTTGTTTTTTATCCATCCTGTTACCCTATGTATTTTGACTGGAGCACTTCAGCCATTTATATTTAAAGTAATTGTTGACTGTTATGTACTAATTGTAATTTTGTTCTTTGTTTTCTGGTTGCTTTTGTAGTTCTCTGATTCCTTTTTCCGTACTCTCTTTCTTTTTCTTGATGAACTTGTGTTGTGCTTTCCTTGGCTTTCGTTTTCCTTATTTTTCATGTATTTTGTGTTTTGAGTTTGTTATCACAAGGCTTACATCTAACATCCCAAGGAAACAGCAGTCTATGTTAATTTGGTGGTCACTTAAATATACACACATTCAAGAAATTTAAGAAGACTAACCTTTGGGCCAACTGGGTGGCTCAGGCAGTTAAGTGTGCGATTTCGAGCTCAGGTCATGATCTCACAATACGTGAGTTTGAACCGCACGTTGGACTCTGTGCTGACAGCACAGAGCCTGGAAACTGCTTCAGATTCTCTGCCTCCCCCACTCTCTGTCCCTCCCTGTTAACACTCTGCCTCTCTCTCTCTCTCTATCTCAAACATGAAATAAAACATATATTTTTTAGTAAAATACAATACAAACAGTAACTTTTTAAAGTCCCTCCTCCATATTTTATTTGTATGTTGTCAGATTTTACATCTTTTTATTCATAATTCTGTAATATCTAAATATGATTTTCCCCGGTTAACATTCCTTGCATTGCTGATTCGTGGTGATAAACTTCTTTATCTTCTGTTTGAGAAACTCTTTATCTCTTTTTTTTCAAATGTTAATGATAATCTTTCCAGACAAAGTTTTTTGGGTCGTGGGATTATCCTTTCAGGCCTTTGAAGATACCATGTCACTCTTTCCCAGCATGCCAACTTTCTGCTGAAAAATCAGCTGACAACTTTAGGTGTTTGTTGAGATCTGTTTTTCAAATCATAGGTAACTTTTGCTTCCCTCTTACAACTTTGAAATTCTTTCTTTATCTTTAAACTTTGACATTTTAATTATTATGTGTCGTAGTGTGAGGCTCCTTGGTTTCATCATGTTTGGAACTCTGTGCTTCTTGTCCTAGATGTCTCTTTTCTTCCCTAGTTTGGAAAGTCTTCTGTTATCTTTTCTTCAAATACTTTTTGTACCCCTTTTCCTTCTTGTGGAATCCCTAGTATGTGGATTTTTGCTCACTTGATATTTCCAAAGTATCCCTTAACTTATCCTTTAAAAAAAAAATCTTTCTGCTGTTTGTTTTGGGTGCTTTCCCTAAATCTGTCTTCCATATCCACTAATATGTCCTTCCTCATGCCGTCTTCTAATGTTGATTCCCTCTAGTGTTCTTTTTTTTCCAGCTATTATCTTCTTGAACTCTGATTGTATGTGTGTTTGGTATCTGTTAATTAAGGGTCTCACTTAGTTCTTGTCTTTTCTCTGCAGCCCGGCGAGCATCTTGACCATCATTAATTTATATTCTTTATTTAATTGAGGCAAAATGCTTACCTCCGTTTCAGCTCTTTTCTGGGTTTTTTATTGTTCTTTCTTTTGGAGCATACTTCCATGTCTCTCCACTTTGCTTCTCTTTCTGCATTTGTTTCTATAGACTGGCAGAGCAGCTACTTCTCCTACACTTGAAGGAATTGTCATCTACATGATTGTCCCCCTGGGTAGAATCTGTGTGCAAGTTGGTGACATTTGCTGGCTGGCTGAAGCCGTGGCTTGCATGGACTGGGGATCCTGGGGCTTTCTACATAGCAGGCGCCCTGTCAGGATAGTTAACGCTGAAGTGAACGCAGACTGGGGTGTCCCAGGATTCTGTGTGTTGAGGGTACAATGGCAGGACAGCTGAAACTGAATTGAATGCAAGTTGAGGCATGCTGGGGTGCTGTGTACAGGTACCCTGTACAGGGTGGCTAGAACATAAGCAGTCTGGGGGTCAGGATGTCCTTGATCTCTCTATGCAGACGATTCCTGAGCTGAGGTGGGTTACAGTCCAGGAATGGCTCTTTTTATATGCTAGTTGCTCTTTAAACTGCATTGATTAAGGGGGGAAAAATCATGTCGTGTGTGTGTGTGTGTGTGTGTGTGTGTGTGTGTCCAGTGCAATTGGGGCTTGTGTTATTGTGGGCCTGGAACTTACTGAGGCATCAGGCCAGCTATAGCAACTGGACCCTGCTCTGGTCTATGCATTTCAGGTGGATGGAGAATGTGGGGCAGCTGGGTGGCTCAGTGGATCCAGTACCTGACATCAGTTCAGGTCGTGATTTCACAGTTCATGAATTTGAGAACCAATTTGGGCTGGATGCTGTCAGTGTAGAGCCTTCCCTGAATCTTCTGTCCCCCTCTTTCTGCCCCCGCTCTGCTTGTATTCTCTGCTTCTCAAAAATAAGTAAACAGGAAAAAATGTGGATGTAAAATGTAACCCTGACCCTCTCCTGTCTCTATGACCCAGAGAGAACTCCTGCGGCTCCTCTGACGTTGATAGAGTTCTACTGCTCTCTTTTATATGACAGTTGTTCTTTTCAAACTGCCGTGTTTTTTTTTTTTTTTCTTTCTGTTTTCTGCCCAAGGACAGAGGAGTCTGTTTCTGGTCCTTCCCCAACTGCCCTTGGCAACATTAGGGGTGAGTGTTTCCTTTGTTACTGTCTCACTGTCTTGCTGTTGTCTTTTGATTTTCTATGTTTTGTTAGGCACCATCTGTGCCATCAGTCCTCAGCTCCTCAGGAGAAATTGTTATATCAATAGGTGCAATCCCCAGGGAGCTGGACAAATTGGAAGTGTACCTTCTGGATGGTTCAGCAGAAAATGTAGTCAGGGAGTTCAGGCACAAGAGCACCTCGCTCCAGGGGACCCAAAAAAGGTGAGGTTTGGCTACTCATTACTGACAAAATCTCAATTCAAAGGAACTAGAGGAGGTGAAACAAATGGGGAACTTATTCAGAGGCCGACACCAGAGATACAGCAGACTCCCATCAAAGACTCTCTGTAAAGTGCTGAGAATACCTCCAGGTTTATGTAAGGAAAATGTGGGATAAAAAGAGGTAGGTACACACAGGTGGTCACTAAGGTCAGGTTGGTCATTGTCTTGGGCTTGAGGGTGGAGTCTTATTGGCTCAGGGAGTCCTTATTGCTAGAGGGGTAGTTTCAGTTCCCATGAGGTGATACTTTGCTTTCAGGATCCTAAATTAAGAGATAAGCTGAGAGTGGGGAGGGGGCGCCTGGGTGGCTCAGCTGATTTAGCATCCGAATTCAGTTCAGGTCATGATCTCATGGCTCCTGGGTTCGTGCCCCACATTGGGCTCTGTGCTGACAGCTCGGAGCCTGGAGCCTGTTTCCGATTCTATGTCTCCCTCTCTCTCTGCCCGTCCCCCACTTGTGCTCTGTCTCGCTCTGTCTCAATAATAAATAAACATAGAGAAAGAGAGAAGCTGGAAAGAAAAAGTGAATCAATCAGAAAGTTTATGGTCAATGTGGAGGTAGTTGAAACCCTCTTTCACCTTGGAGGAGTTGAGTTCAAGGCCTTCCTACACAGCCATCTTAAACAGAAACTAGAATGGGGTCCCTCTGAATCCTATTTTGATTGGAGAAAGTTTGCAGAAATCCAAGGAAGGAGACAATAAAAGCAGGGAATCAGCCAGTTCTGTGTTCAAATCAACATAAACACCAGTACCTCCCCTGATGACAAGCGTGGCATGTACAGAAAAAGGCATAGAAAAGGCCTTCGCATTGGAAAAAGTAAAAACAAAAAGTATCTCGATTCTTTCATTTATTGATTTTTCAATTCGTATTTTGGAAAGAGAGAATGAGCAGAGACGGGGAGAGAAATAGACAGAGAGAAAGACAGAGAGAGAAGCTTAAGCAGGCTCCATAATTAGCACAGAGCCCCAAACGGGGCTCAATCCCCTGACCATAGGACCATGACCTGAGCTGCTGAACCCAGCAGTCTGGTAGTCAACTCTGGAGCCATTGAGGTGCCCTGAAAACTGCCTCAACTCTTAAATCATGTGATTATCAACATGAAACAAATTCTAAGGAGTATACATCAGTTTTCTAGAACTCAAACATAATTAAATAAGCCCCTGAATACACGGTCAATATATAAAACTCAGTCTCATTTTTACACACAAGCAATGAACAATTAGAATATGAACTGTTTTTTTAAAGAACCATTTAAAACCACACCAAACATTGAAATACTTACATTTAAATCTAACAACCATGCACAGGATCTGTACATGAAAAGCCACAGAAGGCTGATTGGGTAAATCAAGGAAGATATAAATAAATGGAGAGATATGCCATATCTATCCATGGAAGTCTCGCTAGTAAGATGTCAATTATCAACTTGATCTAGAGATTCAACATAATCCCAGGCGACATCCCAGGATTTTTTTGTGGATATCAGCAAGCTGATTCTAAAATATGTGTGAAAAGACAAAGGAACAAGAACAGCCAAACAGCTCTGGAAAATAACCAAGTTGGAGAACTCATGTTTCACCATTTTAAGACTTACTATAAACGTCCAGTAATCAAGGCAGTGTGATATTGAAGAAAGATGGACACACAGATCAAGAGATAGAACAGAGAATCCAGAAACTGACCCCATACACAAGCATCCTCACCCAAATTCTGATAATGACATATAGCCAACCTAACAGAAAAAGGGAGATAGTCTTTCCCAAGTGTTACTGGAACAATTAAGTGTTCGTATGCAATAGTAATCAATTAACTAAGTATTTAATTTAACTAAGTTAATTTAACTAAGTATTTAATTGTTTAATCAAACGGTTCATTGATGAATTAATTAATTAAAAGAAGCCTTGACCTAAATTCATCACTTATACAAACATTCACTCAAATGGATCATAGATGTAAGTGTAATGTACAAAATTATAAAACATTCTTAGGAAAGAAGGAGTGATGTTGATTCATTGAATCATTCAATAAATACTTTTGGAGCATTTGGAATGAGTCTACGCCCTGAGGATCCACTAGGGAACCAAAGGAGCGAGGACCACTGCGCTCTTGGTGCAGGGAGAGAAGGGTGTAAAGACTGCCAGCAATAGACAAGGTGAAGCGAAATCTGGTCATCCTGTTCCTCCGCCTCACATTACCGGCTGCAGTTCTTTTTATTTCTTAATTCACATTTACTAAACTGTGTCTACACCATGAAAAGCTAATTCTACTTGTAGCAACTAATTGAAGCAAGAAAATGGAACATCCTAAATGATCAGTAGCCGTGTTTAAATAAGTTATGCCCTGGGGCGCCTGGGTGGCTCAGTTGGTTGGGCGTCCGACTTTGGCCCTGGTCATGATCTCACGGTCCGTGAGTTTGAGCGCCGCGTTGGGCTCTGTGCTGACAGTTCAGACCCTGGAGCCTGCTTCGGATTCTGTGTCTCCCTCTCTCTCTGATCCTCCCCCGTTCATGCTCTTTCTCTCTCTGTCTCAAAAATAAATAAACATTAAAAAAAATGTTTTTAATAAGTTATGGCATGCTATGTGGACTTTACATTTCATAGCCCTGCAGAACATTTGAGACCTAGCGAAATGCTCGTATCACTAGAGGACCAAATATGGGATTTACAGCTACATAGCAAATTTTGGTTAATGCCTGTACATACCTCTTCCCTGAAGATTATCCACAGTGTTAGAAGTGCTTACCTACACGGGCGCCTGAATGGCTCAGTCAGTTAAGCATCTGGCTCTTGATTCCAGCTCAGTTATGATTTCACAGTGTGTGCGATCAAGCTCCACATTGAGCTCTGCACTGATAGCGTGGAGCCTGCTTATGATTCTCTCTATCTCTGTCTCTCCTCCCATCCCCCACTCTTGCTCATCTCTCTCTCGTTCTCTCTCTCTGCCAAAAATACATAAACAAAAAAAAGGTGTTTAGATGTGCTTATCTCCAGGTGTTTGACTTATGACCATTTTTCTTTCTTTCTTGTTTGTTTTCTAATTTTTCTGCAATAAACTTTAAGACCGCCGTAATCATAAAGTAACATTTCAAATAAATGATTTAGTCTAGTATCAGTTTAATAAATAAAATGTGTCAATTCATAAATTCATTAGGTCCATTCAACATGTCAAGGATAGTTTCAAACAGTCCAGTGTTATTCCTTCAGCAGACTCCCCTCCCACCTGATTTGACGTTGACTCAACCACTTCACCAAGAAAGATTTCTAAACTTTGACCATGTTTGAGTGTTTATAAAAGTTTCCGAAAGCATGCAAGACCTCCTCCTTGCCTTCAAGAAACTTTCAATATTTGAGGGTAGAAAAAACCCAAACACCATACAAAGCACAGTGAGACTTCAAGGTCAAGTTTCATGTAGCAGGAGAAGTCCACTGAGTCGAGATGATCAGTAAAGGCATCTCAGAGGCATAGCACAAAGAATCTTAAAGGGTGACAAAATTTCTAGTTGGCAGACAGAAAGGAGGATCCATGTGTGGATCCTGAGAAACTTAGCAGAAGACCATGGTGGAGGTGATGCGGGGAAAAAGTTATAGAGAGGGAGGGATGCAAACCATAAGAGACTCTTAAATACCGACAACAGACTGAGGGTTGATGTGGGGTTGGGGAGAGGAGAAAGTGGGTGACGGGCATTGAGGAGGGCACCTGTTGGGCACCTGGTCCAGGTGGCTTCCCTGGCAATTTCTAGCAGACATTTATTTTTAATTTTCTTTTTCAACGTTTATTTATTTTTGGGACAGAGAGAGACAGAGCATGAACGGGGGAGGGGCAGAGAGAGAGGGAGACACAGAATCGGAAACAGGCTCCAGGCTCTGAGCCATCAGCCCAGAGCCTGACGCGGGGCTCGAACTCACGGACCGCGAGATCGTGACCTGGCTGAAGTCGGACGCTTAACCGACTGCGCCACCCAGGCGCCCCAACTAGCAGACATTTAAAGCAGAGATAATAGCTATCCTTCCCAAGCTGTTCCAAAAAATGGAAATGAAAGGAAAACTTCCAGACGCATTTCATGAAGCCAGCATTACGGTGATTCATAACCAGACAGAGACACAGAAAAACAGGAGAATTACAGGCCAATATCACTGATGAATAGGGGTGCAGAAATTCTCAACAAGATACTAGCAAATCACATTCAACAGCATATAGGAAGTATTATTCAACACGATCAAGTGGGATTCATTCCTGGCCTGCAGGGCTAGTGCCATATTCACAAATCAATCATTGTGCTACATCACATTAATAAAAGAAAAGATAAGAACCATAGTACATGTCAATAGATGCAGAAAAAAAGTATTTGAGAAAATATCGTATCCTTACTTAATACAAACCCTCAAGAAAGTTGGGATTGAAGGAAACTACTTTAAACATCATAAAAGCCATTTATCAGAAGCCCGCAGTAAATATCGTCCTCAAAGCGGAAAACTGAGAGCATTCCCCCTGAGATCAGGAACAAGACAGAGATGTCCACTCTCACCCCGTTTGTTGAACATAGTGTTGGAGGTCTTAGCATCAGTAATCAGACAGTAAATGAAATTAAAGGTATCATCATTTGCAAAGATGAAGTCTAACTTCCACTTTTTGCAGATGGCATGACACTATACATGGAATTTCCGACAGACTCCAACAAAGTCCGCTAGTACTGATACATGAATTTGGCCATGTTGCAGGGTACAAAATCAATGTACAGAAATTGGTTGCGTTTAATACGCCAATAATGAAGCAACAGAAAGAGAAATAAAGAAACGGATACCATATACAATGCACCAAGAGTCTCAAAATCCGTAGCAATAAACCTAACCAAAGAGGTAAAAGATCTGTATGCTGAAAACTATAGAAGTCTTGTGAAGGAAATTGAAGAAGATACAGAGAAAGTGAAAAACATTCCATGCTCGTGGATTGGAAGAATAAATATTGGCGAAATATCAATACGACCCAACGCAGTCCTCACATTATAGGCAGCCCCAATCACATTGCACCAGCATCCTACTCCAAGCTGGAACAAGCAATCATAAAATGTGTATGGAAACACAAAAGACCCTGAATAGCCAAAGTAATGCTGAAGAAGAAAACCAAAGTGAGAGCCACCACAATGCCACACTTTAGCCTCTACCACAAAGCTATAACCATCAAGACAGCATAGTATTGGCACAGAAACAAATACATAGACTTAATGGCATAGTTTAGAGACCCCAGAATTGGACCCACATACGTATGGCCAACTAATCTTTGACAAAGCAGGAAAGAATATCCAATGGAAAAAAAGTCTGTTTAACAAATGGTGCTAAGAGTAGTGGACATCAACATGCAGAAGAATGAAACTAGACAAGTTTCTTACACCACTCACAAAAATAAACTCACAATGGATGAAGGGCCTGAATGTGAGTCAGGAAACCATCAAACCCTGGAGGAGAAAGCAGGAAACATCCTCTTTGACCTCAGCATCAGCAAGTTCTTAGCTGACACATCTCCAAAGGCAAGGGAATTAAAAGCAAATGAACTATTGGGACATCATCAAAATAAAAATCTTCTCCACAATGAAGGAAATAATCAACAAAACTAAAAGGCAACTGACTGAATGGGAAAAGATGTGTGCAAAAGTCATACTGGATAATTGGCTAGTATCCAAAACCTGTAAAATGAACTCACCAACTCCACACCCGGAAAACAAAAAATCCAGTGAAGAAATGGGCAGAAGACTTGAACAGACACTGTTCTAAAAAAGACATCCAGATTGTCAAGAGACACATGAAAAGATGCTCAACAGCACTCCTCGTCAGGGAAATCCAAATCAAAACCGCACTGAGATACCACCTCATGCCAGTCAGAGTGGCTACAATGAGCAAATTAGAAGACTATAGATGCTGGTGAGGATGTGGAGAAACAGGAACCCTCTTGCACTGTTGGTGGGAATGCATGCTGGTGCAGCCGCTCTGGAAAACAGTGTGGAGGTTCCTCAAATCAGTAAAAATAGATCTACCCTAAGACCCAGCAATAACACTGCTAGGAATTTACCCAAGGGGTACAGGAGTGCGGAGACATAGGGGCACATGTACCCCAATGTTTATAGCACTACTTTCAACAACAGCCAAACTATGGAAAGGGCCCAGCTGTCTATCAACTGACAAGTGGATAAAGAAGTTGTGGTTTATGTATACCATGGAATACTACTTGGCAATGAGAAAGAACGAAATCTGGCCATTTGGAGCAACGTGGATGGAACTGAGGGGTATGATGCTACGTGAAATAAGTCAGGCGGAGAAAGACAGATACCATATGTTTTCATCCATGTGTGGATCCTGAGAAACTTAGCAGAGGACCATGGGGGAGGTGATGCAGGGAAAAAGTTATAGAGAGGGAGGGAGGCAAAGCATAAGAGACTCTTAAATACGGACAACAGACTGAGGGTTGACGTGGGTTTGGGGAGAGGGGAAAGTGGGTGACGGGCATCGAGGAGGGCACCTGTTGGGATGAACACTGGGTGTTGCGTGGAAACCAATTTGAAAATAAATTACATTTAATGAAAAGGAAATCCAGGGGTTGTTCTTACTGAATATGAGGATAGCTTTCCATTTTCAGCACTTTCTGAACGTGAGGTAGTACTGGCTTAAGGTGCATAGAGGAAAGTTTGGTTTGTGTGTTTAAGAAAACACTGTCTTGAGTAAAGACAGAGGCCTCTCACATGTATCACGTTGACCTTGGCAAGTGTCTCTTCTGATTGTTACCATGACTTATCCCTTTTATTGATTCACATAGTTTGGTGTCATCCTTTCATGAGGAAGTGGATTTCAATTGATCATGGTAGGTGGTCCTTGTAATATATTGTGAATTATTTGTGTATGTGGTGATGATGGATGGACCATGCCGGTGGCTTTCGAAAGCACTTACACGGACCGTGTAACACGTTTTCTACCCATGGAATCCCATACGGTCTTTTACTACCTTGTGTATGACTTACCTAAATATCATGAATTGGTAGGTACTGAATAGGTTTTAGTGGCACTGAGTGCCCTCATGGCCACTCACGCAGAATTCGTTGACTCTTTGCTCTTAAGCACACAATGACTCGGTCTTCCTTAAGCTGCGTGAAAGTGAGCATGCATACTAACTAGGCAAACTGTTTGCTGCTGCTGTGAAGAACAGCTTCCTGAAGTGTGAGCTATAGCCACAGACATATGGACCCCTAAGCAAGGCACAGTATATCTGTATTCTTTGAAAGAGTAGAGTAGTTACTTCAATTTGGCTTTCAGTGCGTTGCATGACAAGGCATTTAATTAGCTAAAACCCTCTTACAGTCATGTTTGATTGCAAGTTGTGTGTACTCTCCACTGCGAAGTGTCATCTCATGATAGATGGAATTAATGGAGGTGAGGCATCAGTGCATTCACGTCGAGGACAACCCTCTTGAACTCGTCAAGAACTATGGGCCTTTTCAGGTAAGATTACGTGCAGGTCTTTCTCAAGGGCACAATCTTAAACACAGCCCAACCTAAGGCAGCTTTCGGCATTCGGCAGTGATAGGATAGGCAACATTGTGACCTCACAAAGTGCCTGGTGTCCTAGCAACAGCGGTGTAACTCTCACAGCCTGCAGCCTGATTTGGCTTCATGGTAGGAAATTCATGAGGGCCTGGCGGAGGCGGCCAGACCTGGCAAGCGCGGGCGGCCCCTAGCGGCCTCACCTCCTGAGCCTCATGAAGAGGCGGCGGCGCAGGCCCCGGGAGGCCCTGGCCCCGGCTGCCTGGGGAGGAGCCTCTAGCGATGCAGCATGGGCCGCGCTGGAGGCGCCTGAGGAGAAGGTGGTGTATACGCAGTGGCAACCGTCGCCACTGTCGGTGGCCAACAGCAGCAAGGCGCTGATAGACGCTTTCAAGCTATTCGTGCCCCGCAGCACGGAGTTCATGAGCTCAGACGCGGAGCTCTGGAACTGCCTCTGTAGCCTCAAGCACCAGATCTCCCCCCGCATCCTGCGCAGCAAGGACGTCTATGGCTACTCCTCCCTCCTGGCCCAGGTCCCGGACCCCTGGCACCAGCCCCCCGAGGCCCGCCTCCAGACGCGCCGGCCAGCTGCCAGGAGGAGGCGCCACGGAGCCCGGACGGTCTCGGTCGGCCAGAGGAAGGTGCCGCCCCCGCCGCCGCTGTCCCTGGAGTACAGCAGCCCCCGCAAGCCCGCGGCCCCCGGGCCCTGCTCCGGGGGCCGCACCCTGGAGGAGAGTGGGAGGGCGGCCACCCCGACGCTGACCACCTCGCCCACCATCCGCGTAGTCGGCGACGTGTGGGTCGAGAGCAGCCTGGCAGAAGCGCGGCGCCAAGCGCACTAAGTTCTGGGAGTGAACCTGGAACCCGCGGTGAGACTCCGCCGCGTCCCAGTGCCTGAGCGTGAGATGCGGTCCACAGCCGCGCGACATCCCAGCCCCGGGATGGGTTGTGCCTGGAGGGATGAACCAGGGAGAGACGGGCCCAGCGTCGCCTAGTGCACTTTACCGGCGAAGAAGCACCAGACGGTCCTGGCCCGCGCCCCTGGGATGCGGCGCCGCCTTCTGGGACTCCGGGACAGCTGTGCCCTCTGCTGCCTCCCAGCACGGGTCTGCGGAGGGAGGCGACCCCTGGACCGCAAGGGAGGTCCCCTTTCTTCCTAACCCCAGATTGAGAGGTCTCCAGCACTGTACGGGCAGATCCATGATCTCTCTTGTTCCCTCATTGCTCTGAAGTCGTCAGAAGAAGCCATTCCACCCCCACTGTCTCCAAAGAAAATTGCTTCCATGCTTGTGTAATAAAGCTAGAGTTTCTTTGCCATTCACCCACCTCCCGGCTCCTCCCGCCACTTTCTTTCTTTCTTTGTGTGCATGTGTATGTATATATATCTTCTAGGATGATTTAAATTACATATTCTTTAACTGATTAGAAGAGGCAGTAGAGAAAAAAGGGTGTGACTTAGGGGTCTGCACTCAGATTAAAATAAGATTACTGAAGTATAGTATACATTCAAAAGGACATATATTATTTTCTTCATGTTTGTTTATTTTTCAGAGAGAGAGACACCGTGTGAGCAGGGGAGGGCCAGATAGGGAGCCACAGGATCCTACAGGCTCCAGGCTCTGAGCTGTCAGCACAGAACCTGATGCAGGGCTCGAACTCACAAACCATGGAATCATGACTTGAGCCAAAGTTGTACACTTAAGTGACTAGCCACCCAGGCACGCAGAAAAGAACATATATTATTAAAAGTATTCTGAGCACAGCTTGATGCAATTCAGTTCAATATACTTGAGGAAACAGCACTCATTAAAAAAGGCACCAGGACCCCAAGGGACCACCTGTGCCTCTTTCATTCATGGTCTATCTCTCCTTTGGGACGGCAATTTTTCTGACGTCTTACAAAATATACAATTTTTGCTTGGTTTTGGAGTATATAGAAATGGAATTATGTGTCCTACACCTAGCTTCTTTCACTCAAACTTATGTTAGTGATATTCATGGTATTGTATGTATAGATACTTTGTGCTCATTGGTGGATAGAATTTCATTATATGAATAGTTTACAGTATTTCTGCAACTCTTGGTGGACATTTAGGTAGGTTCTGGCTTAGGGCACTTATGAGTAAAGCTTCAGTGAACATTATAGGACACGTCATTTGGTGAACATTTCTTACAATAGTATTTATTTATCCAGGAGAGAATTTGCTGGGTCACATATCATCTAACTTCTCAGCTTTGGTAAGGTTCCTCCAAACTGTTTCCAAAATGGTTATACCAATTTACACAAACTTCTTTCTATAGTAGTGCCTGCGTAGTGCCTGTGAGCTGTGATTAGTTGATAGCCTTGCCAATACTTGCTAATATGGTCTTTTTCATGTTATCTATTCTGGCAGGTGTACAGATTTTTTTTTATTTGAGAAATATCAATCCAAGTATTGTATAGAAATAGTAAAAAAAAAAAAAACAAACAAACGAAACACAGCATCCAAATTGCAGATCAGGACTTGCAATAAAAATATCAAAGCTTTGTTTCCCCCATGAACACCTCTTCCCCAGAGGCAACACTTTCTTTTGTTTTCTTTTTTCTTTTTTTTTAAATCAGGGTTTTTTTCAACAGACCATTTTTTAAGGACAATTTTACACTTATAGACAAATTGTACAAAAAATACAGGTTCCTCACCCCCAGTAGTTTCTATAGTACCTTGCACTAATGTGGATGCATTAATTATAAGTGGTGGATGAGCCATTCTTGACTGACACATTATCATTAGACACATTATCATTAACTAACAGTTAGGGTTTATTTTGTGTTATATAGATACATAAGTTTTGAGAAATGTATAATGGTATGTATCTACTATTGCAGTATCATACAGAATAGTTACACCACCCTAAAGTGCCCTGTGCTCCGCCTATTACCAATTCCTCTCTCCCCCAAACCCTAATAGCCACTGGTCTTTTTTCTGTCTCCGAAGGTGTTTTGTGTTGTTGTTGTTGTCGTCATCGTCGTTGTCGTTGTTTTGTATTCTTTCGTTTTCTTTTGTTTTGTTTTTCCAAAACGTTATCATAGTTGGAAACGTAAAGCAAATGGCTTTTTCGTATTGGATCCCTTACTTAGTAATCCGCACTTAAGTTTCCTCCATGACTTTTAACTAGCTCCCTTTCTCCCTCTTTCCTTCCCTCCTCTTCTGTCTCTCTGCCTCCCTTTCATGGAGGGAGTTTATTTTCTAAAACAGCTTTTAAAAAGCTGGTTTACAAAAAAAGACTGGAAAGTGCAGAGTTCCCCTGTTCTCCCTCCTACCCCCCAAAACATAGTTTTCCCTATTGTAAACTTCTTGTGTCAGTGTAGTGCATTTGTTACAATGGATGAGCCCATATGAAAACTATTATTAACTAAAGTCCGAAGTTTAGCTTAGCATTCACTGCGGTGTGCAGTTTGCTGAGTTTTGACAAATGCACAATGCCATGATTCAAAACATTTCACTGTCTTAGAAGATGTTTCACTGCCATAAATATTCCCTGTGCTTCATCGATTATTCATCTCTCCCTTCCCCCCTGAGTCCCTGGCAACCACAGGTCTCTTTACTGTCTCCATTATTTGAGGCAACACTTTTAACTGTTCCAGGTTTATATTCTTTTGTTAGGAATCTTCATGAAGATAAGTAGTATACTATACTGCTGATTATTGATTTGTCAGTTTTAAGCACCGTCTACTGACTTCCTATGTGACGTTGACGAATAGGTCGCTTAAGCCACCTGTCGTCTCTCTCCTCACCTTCCGATATATTCCCGAACTTCTATCTGTATACTGTTTCAGTCAGGTCCAGCCAGCCGGTGAGTCACTATAGGTATTTTAAACAGTTACACACATGATGGGAAATCCCAGAAGCCAAACAAAGGATGGCGAAGCAATCAGGAATTAGTATCAGCAGAAAGCTGTTTCCACCCGCAGAGCTAGAGAAATTCAGAACCATACCTAGCAGGAACTGAGAACATGGGAGAAGAGGCTCTTGGAAAGAAGCTAGAATTTGGAGGAGATAAAATCACTGGTAGGAAGTGGAGTGGGAGAGAGAAAAACCTCTGGGCTTATACCTTCCTCCCTTAGTCCCATTAAGCACCCATTGGTCAAACCCTCTGGAAGCCAGTTGGCAAGGAACCAGGAAACACATTCTGTAGGAGAAGTGCAGGAATTGGATGTGAGGGCAAAAAGACATAACGGGTGAAGTTACATATAGGTACTAGTTAGAGTTCTCCAGAGACTCAGCATCAATGGGAATTGGTTCAAAGGATTATGGAGGCTGAGAAGGGCAGACCCAGGAGATCCAGTAATTTAGTTCCAGGCAGACTCCCAAGCCTAAGAATCAGGAGCGCTGATGATGTATGTTCCATTCCATGTCTGAGCCTGAAGTCAGGAGACCAATATCGCAGCTTGAAGACAGTAAGATAGACACAGTGAATTCTCTCTTACTCTGCCTTTTGTTGTATTCAGGTCTTCAATCGATTAGTTGAGGACACCCAGTGGTTGGCAAGGCAATATGTCTTGCTTAGTCTACTGATATACAGATGTTAATTGTACTAAGAAATGTCCTCACAGACTCACTAAAATAATGTTTAGCCATATATCTGGGTACCCAGTGGCTTAGCCCATTTAAAACATGAAATTAACCATCACACGATATAATTTTATGTTTATATACATGTATGTATGTATGAATGTATGTTATTTGAGAGAGAGAGAGAGAGAGAGAGAGAGAGAGTATGTTCAAGCAGGAGAAGGACAGAGAGAGAATTCTGAGGTGTCAGTGCAGAACCTAATGCTCATCTTAGTCTTATGAACTGTGAGATCATCATCTGAGCCAAAATCAAGTGTTGGATTGTGAACTCACCGAGCCACTCAGGTACCCCACAAGATGTAATTTTAAAATAGAGATGTATTTGCCTTACCTGTACTATCATTTTTCATTCCTTGCATTGTAAGATAAAGGTCTTCCTTAACCTTGCTGCACTTTTTCTCTGTCTCCCATCAGCTTTGGGCTTCTGTTTTGTCATTGTGGTTAACACTGCTGTTATGCTCTGCAATCAAGTCTCTTTAGAGGGTTCAAGGTTGATTCTATAACTTGAAAACTAATAAATGGTTTAAATTATTGGGATTATTAAATAATATGCAAACATTAGAATTACTACTCTTTTCCTGGAGTCTTTGGACCTGCTGAATGAGGACATCTCTAGCATCAAGGTGAAATGGATCCTTTCTCTTTGTATTCCATCAGTGCTTTAAACCATGCCATGTTTCACTTGGCTCATTCAGACTAAGACCGTCTTATGGATATTTTCTGGTTCTCCTATATTTCTAATTACACTTCTTTGTTTTATTGCACTCTTTCAGTACTCTCAAATCATGCCACTTATGACATCTTCCTGCTAACCTCTTAGCGGTCTCTCACTGGACTTTTCTTTATTCCTGCCTCATGTAGGTGGTGACTCAGTGGGTCTGCTTCATAGCTTCCTTCCTGTGATTTTCCTCTGCCCCGCTCCCAGTTTGTTTCCATGGTTTCATGGTAATATGGCAATCTGGGAAGTTAGGGAGCATTTAAAAGCCTGGACTCTTGAGCCTGACGGCCTGGGGTTAGATTTTACTTGTTCCACTTACCAACTGTGTAAGTTGGATGTTGGATGAGTTATGTGGTTTCTTTGTAACCCTCTTTCCTCCTCTCGAAGATAATAATGGTAATTGTACATATTTTATAAGTTTGTTGTGTGGTTCATATGTAATAATATATGAAAATAACCCATAATAGTGTCTGGCACAAAAATAAACACTATGTTAGTGTTGCCTATTATTAAGAATAATTTCTCTTTATTTTTTCTCTCCTTGTTTTGTTGGAGTACACGTTCATATAACTTCCTAATGAAGAATGAGTTGAATCAAATGTTCTGAGTCTTTGCACGTCTGAAGATATCTTGAGTCCACTCTCAAATTTAATTCATAATTTTGATAGGTGTAGAATTGTAGCTACTTTTTAAATTGATTTATTTTTATTTTTTTAAAGATACCTCCAACTTAGTTAGCATGTATTGCAACAATCATTTCAGGAGTAGATTCCTCAGTGCCCCTTACCCATTTAGCCCATCCCCCCTCCCACAATCCCTCCAGTGACCCTCAGTTTCTTCTCCATACGTATGAGTCTCTTCTGTTTTGCCCCCTCCCTGATTTTATGTAATTTTTGTTTCTCTTCGCTTATGTTCATCTCTTCCACTCATAGAATCCTAGCGTCTAATGGCCAGTTGCCCCTTCCATCGACTTTCCCCTAATCACAACACCATTGGAACTACAATATCTGCTCTTTAGAGTGTTTTTAACTCACTATCACTTCCACCTTCTTCTAGTTTTCAAAATCATTCAGTACGTCTGGCCTATGCTTAAGGAAAAGGGAATGGAGGTCCCCCTTTTGAAGGGCTTAAAAGAGAATTTATGAACATATTTTAGACTGCCACAGCCTGTCTGCTGGCCTCGTATTATTCACTCTCATCCTGCATGAAAAATATCCTCACCCTACCCCAAGTATCCTCCCTCTTAAAGACCCAACCCTTGTAACATCAGCTCAAAGACCAGGATATTTTTATCTAAATTAGGTCCAGGTGTGAATGAGTCTCCTTGGGCGCACTGGTCCTCGACTACACTTTCAATCTGAAGACCTATGAATGAAGACCTATGAATTCAGCATATGACCAACACGGGCATGGTGATAACCAGAATACACACAACAACACACACCCACACATACACACACACACACACACACACACACACACACAGACACACACACACACACATACACACACACAGGGAAAAAAACAAACAAACCAACAAAACACAAACGTTGCTGTTAAAAAGTAAGGAAGGAAGTTATCATGAATGAGTCACTGGTCCATAGCAATTCTGAAGTTCAGCTGGTACAGGTAGGCAGTCCTTTCATTGGGTCTTAAGGCCGGGGAATGATTTTCCATGGCCCTAGCTCCTCCAGGGTTCTGGCTTTCAACCTCCAAGTCATTCTTCCCTTCTCATGAAAGGTAGCCTGTGTCTACAGCCTTATGGTTGTCTCGACCTACTTCTCATTGTAGGAGTTAGTGGGTCCAAAGCCTTCTTTCATTTTACTCTCTGGGATTAAGGAAACCCTTCTCTTCCATCGACTTTTCCAAACATTTATAAGGAAAAACACTCCTAAACTTCAAGTGATATGGTAACAGAGAGAACCCAGTGTCCCACAGTTTACTCTGCGAGGGTATGCTTATGAGATAGAACGCTGGTATTCTCCAATTCCTAATTCTTCATTTAGGAAACTTTTCTGGCATCTTTTCCCCAACGTCATCTGCTGAGTGATGTTGGTAATAATTTCACCTTCAATAAGAGTGACATTATTGATGTTATTTGTGCTAACAAAAATTGAAATTGTATTTGAATGGCATTGAGTAAGTGCAAGTAGTATCGACTGGGGACGTGTTCAGCTGTCACAGAAAGGCTGCCACCAGTGGCATAATCAAAGAGAGTTTTACTCACAAAGAGGCTGTAGGCTGTGCTCCATTAAGGCAGCAATGTCATCGGCAGCAGGCTGCATGGAATGGCAGAGCTGCCAATTTCTTTATGACCTCCTGCAAAATTTTGGAAAAAAGGGTAGCAGCCATTAATATAATACTACCAATGTTTTTACCACTTACCGTCTTCAATGCAGCACATGTGTGAGTATTTCAAGCTCACAGCACATCTGTGAGGTACAATTGTTGATGTCTTTTGGAGGTCATTCGTTCACTTCTTAAGTCAAAAATTAGCTGTCATATGTCTAGGGCATGTGGCTTCACCAAATCCCCTCCTAGGTTTCCTTGGCTTATCAATGCATCAAGCAAACTCATAGGAATTCTAGAATTTAATCCTTGTGGGCCATGGAGAAACCAGTTCTGTCTTATCACATCACATTACATACTCAGGCCATTCAGTATACTCTCAGATGAACCCTTGGAAGGTGCTCCTGTATTAGCGTTGTATTTCTGTTGGCAAGAACCTTGCCTCCTAGGAGGCACGGTAACTTTCATATCTATTAGTAATTCCCAACGAAGTACAAACCAAGAGTTTTCCTTGCCTTCTTGTTGACACGTTATAATGTATACTAAGTTACCACGTTTTCTTGTTTTATTTCTTAGCATCATATACCAACTGCAATATCATCACGGAACAATGGTGGCCCCGCATGTAGCATCATCAGCTGTGGACACTTCAGATATGGCCACGGTAACAGTTAGGGTGGACTCCATCCAGTTCTTGGCCATTGGGCTTGTCTGATTCTCTCCATTTATCTACCTCCCACCCTACACCCCCAGCCCCAGCAGCAGTGAGAATCTGGTTAGTCAGGGAATCTCCAGCAGATACATATGCAGATGCAGATGCAGATGCAGATCATTTCTCTGGATAATCTTTATGGTTGACTGTGGCCTGGGTAGCAGGACGGGTTCAGACAGAAACACCTGATTTGGGTGCCATCAAGCCGTCTCTGTGCCCCCCTGAGAAATGGGACAGTATGCATTTCAAACACTTCAAGTCTCCACTTCTCCCTGCACACTTCTGTGTTTTGTTGCTTCCATCCACCTACCAAAGCAACCCAAACTTTATGCTAAAGAGAGTGGGGCTCGTGTGTCCTTTGCAGATTGGAATGCTGTTACTAGTTTGGGTTATCTTAATAAAAACTGGCACATTACCTAAAAATGTAGAATTCGGTGTGAATTCAGAATCTGTACATATAGTAAACCCTCCATGATTCCGTTGATTAGGGAGAGGTATCAGACCATACTGTAAGGAACCCTGCCTTCGAATGCTACAGCTCTATGGACTTTCAAAGCACTATTTTTAACCTGGTTATCCAAAGTCGGTAAGTCTTTGTGAGTATACATTCAGAGCCTATTTAAGATCTGGATTGAGGTCTCCAATTTTTTCATGACGTAACTAACCCATTGATTCCAAGAGTTCTCTTTATTTTTGAATCATTCTCTTGGGCATTTGACCAAAGGTGTCAAATAAAAAATGTCCTCAATTTGAATATATGAACATTTAAGAGCAGTCACGTGTTCAGTGCCCAAATATTTTATTGTTTCCGTTAAGAGTTTATTCTGTCTGTGGACGGTGAAGAAACAAATGCCTGTTTTTGTTTAGTTTTGTTTTGTTTTGTTTGTTTTGTTTTTTTTTCATTTTCCGCACATAAGTAAGTATATGTGCAAGGCAGAATGCTAGGTACCTGTCAAGGGTAATAGGACGTTCAGGAGTGTAAATCAGATTTCTGTCATCAAAAAAAGAAAAAAAAATTGTTTCATGAACTAAGATAAGCTAAGCTTTAAAAATGAAAGTAAAATAACCATGAAATCGGATAAAATTTAGGCAATGAGGTACTTTTCCCTAGGGCAGCAAGGAGTTATGAGAAATACCATAATCTGTAGAGTTTTTACTAAAAAGCTCTACTGACACGATGATAAAGCTCACCTTTAAAGCTTGCTTAGTGTACTGATTTTATTTCTTTCTTCTTGAAATCTAAAGAAGCTTTTTCTCTTTGGCTGTTAACATGAAATGAAAAGACACTTTCCCCCTCTCTTTTCTTGTGCCGTATTTACGCTGAGCTTCTTACAAAAGTCTTTTATGTATTCATTGCTTTTTATCTTCATCCTTTGTCCAAAACAAGCCTTGAGATTGGGAATGATGTGGACTATTTCTAACCCAAGCTCACAGGACTTAAGTTCTCATAAAACCCATCATTTGAGGGGGCATTGAACTCGTATCATAGAGTTCCTTGTGCAGCCCATGGGCAGGATTCCACTGAAAGAATCGATAGCATCGTGGAGACCCTGTCTCTGGAAGGAACTAACACAAATAAGGATTTGACCTTATAGGCTGATTTTCCTAGGAATCTAGGAATCAAGAGGGCCAGAAGTGGGATGGTGGGAGAAGGACACTGTAGAGGGGCTGAATACCCAGGCTCACTTGAAGCCAACTGAGCAGAGGAAGGTTCTGTCCTGCTCTGATGGAGCAGGATAGGGCTGTGGAACCAGGCAGCTTCGTCATCCGGACCGGTGATGCTGCCTAGACTGGAGTAATTCCGGGACAATTCTTGTTCTTTAGACGTATTCTCCCTTCCTCTCTCTTCCCTCCTTTAGGTTGATAACTCTGCTTGTTGGTTTCTTTAAGCAGACATTTATAATCCATTCCTTTGATACATTTCCTATCTATACTTATATAATTTTCTTTCTCTCTCTCTGGGATAATCAAGCCATCTAGTTTCTCTGTCTGGCTAAACTTATCTTCTTTTTCTTTCCCCACCTCCTTCCTTATTTTCCTTTCTCTCTGTCTGCATTAAGCCATTTCGCCTCCCAGCCTGGTCAATATATATATATATATATATATATATATATATATATATATATATATATATATATATATATGTTTTTCCTTTTCCCCACCCCTGTCATTTCTCTCTTTATATGTTTTCTTCCAACAGCAATGCCTCTACCTTGTTCTTTACTTGTAGCTGGTGTGTCTGGTCTGTTTGTTTGTTTTGTTTTGTTTTTTGATTTCAGACTGTTTTCTGTGTGTGTGTGAGCGTGTGTGTGTCCATTTATTTCTTTTATTTGCACGTTGCCTTACATGTCTCTGTTTCCTGTTTGTTGGTTTGTTTCTTTTCCTTTCCAAGGCTACTTCAAGGAACAAATAAAAGCACACCTTGTGGAGGGTCTAAAACATCATGACGAGTAGAGAACTCAAAGAGCCAATGTCACAACAACAGAGAGCAAGTAACACATTCCAAGAAACACTACCTGCAGGGCTAGAATCTGCAGAGGGCGTGAGCCCCTGTTCCTATAGCAATTCTTGCAGGTACAGAGCAAATAACAAGCTTGTAAACCTCCTAAGAGAGAGAAATCTAGCCAAAATAATGACACAGAAGAATTCCCCTCAAAAGAAATTCCGGGAAGAAGTGGACAGCTAACGACTTGATCAAAACAGATATAAGCTACATATCAGAATTTAGCATAACAGTCCAAAGATTAATCGTTGGGATTGGCAAAGGCGTAGAAGACAGCATGGAATCAATTATTGTGGAGATCAAGGAAATAAAAAGTAGTCGTGATGAATTCCAATGCTATAAATGAGGTGCAAATTAAAATGGAGGCAGCCACAGCGCGGATTGCAGAGACAGAGGGGAGACTAAATGAATCAGAAGGTAAAAATATGGGGAAAAGGAGGTGAGAAAAAGATAGAGAAAAATTGAGGATCGAGAGGGGAGAATTAGAGAACTAAGTGATGAAATCAAATGGAACAATATCCATATCACAGGATTTCCAGAAGAGACAGAAAAGGGGTGTGAAGATGACCTTGAACAACTCATAGCTGAGAACTTCCACAAGTTGGGGAAGGACCCCGGCATTGAAACCCAACGGGCACACAGAACTCCCTTCAGATGTAACCTGAGTTGATCTTCTGCACAACATAGACTGGTGAAACTGGCAAAATACAAGCATGAAGAGAGAAGTCTGAAAGCAGCTAGGGATGAATGGACCTTCACATACAAAGGTAGAGAAGTATTGGGATAGGAGCTGACCCATCTACTGAAATCAGACAAGCCATAGAGGAATAGGAGAATCTTCAATGTGATGAATAGAAAAAATATGCAACCAAGAACCCTTTATCCAGCCAGCCTGCCATTCAGAATCGAAGGAGAGGTAAAGGTCTTCCCAAACAAACCAAAACTGAAGGAATTCACCACCGCTAAACCATCCCTACAAGAGATCCTAAGAGGGATTCCTTGAGGGAAATGTCGCAAGTATCACAAAGTACCACAGACACCAGTACAAGCATGAAAACTACAGACATCACAATGCCTCGGAACCATCGCTTTCCATAATAACACTGCATGGAAGTGGAATAAATGCTCCAACCAAAACACACAGGGTATCAGAATGGATAATACAAAACAAGACCCATCTGTTTGCTGTTGTACAAGAGACTCATTTCAGACCTGAGGACACCTTACTCTTGAAAGTGGGGGGATGGAGAATTACCTTTCATGCTACTGGGAGTCAAAAGGAAGCTGTAGTAGCCATACTTCTATCAGACAAACTTGACCTGAAATTAAAGTTGGCAGCAAGAGATGTTTAAGGACATTATTAAATAATTACAGTGTCTGTCCATCAGGAAGAACTAACAATTATAATGACTATGCACTGAATTCCGAAGCACACAAATATTTAAAACATTTAATCACAAACATGAACAATCTTATTAATAAGAATGTGGTAATTGCAGAGGGCTTTAATACTCAACTTGCAACAATGGACAGAAAATCTAGACAGAATCAGGAAAGAAACAATGGTCCTGAATGATACATTGGACCAGAAGGACGTGGCAGATATTTTAGGACTCTACATCCCAGAGCAGTAGAGCACACTCTCTTCTGCAGTGCACGTGGAACATTCTCCAAGAGAGACCACATACTGGGTCGCAAAAAGCCTTCAATAAATATAACAGCATTGAGATGACACCATGCACACTTTGAGATCACAATGTTTGGAGCTTGACATAAAGTACAAGAAAAAGTCTGTTCAACCTCTAAAAGCATGCAGGTTAAAAAACATCCTACTAAAGAACGAATGAGTCAACCAGAGAATTAGAGAAGAAATTAGAAGACATAAGGAAACAAATAAAAATGAAAACACAAGAATCAACGCGTTTTGAAAAAATTTAATTAAAAAGATGGTAAAAGGGTTACTGAAGCTGAGTTTTGCATACTTGAGACAGCATGTTATGCACTAAGGAGTCTGAGTGCTTGGGGTAAAGGCCATTTCCATAACTTTCTTAGTTCTGTGACCTTGTGCAGTTATAACATATCCTTCAGCCTCAATTCGTCCCTCTGTACACATGGTCAATTGAGATGCTTTATGAGGTAACGTGCCTGCCACAGGGAAGTGATTGGTAGCTGTAAGTTCATTGCTCTGCCCCTCGTATTCCCAGGACTCCTGCCAGGGAGCCTGCAGGCCTGCGTGCTGGCCTGTACCTGCAGCATTTTCAGGCAAATTGTTCACTTTGTGATTAAGGCTTCCCGTTTCACTGAGCCCTTGATTCACCCCATGTGTTCTGGCATCTGCTGCCCTGCGTGGGTTCCCTCCTCCTTTTTCAGACCCTTACTTGGTGTTGTGGGATAAAGTGATCAGACCACCTGAGCATCAGTTATTAGCAATAAGCGTGACTCCTCTGAGTACCTATGGTATTCTGATTATTCCCACATAAAGCCAGTGTTCTGCAGCTCTGATTATCTGCTAAATTATACCAAGGCATAGTTTAGAGGATTCTTTTGTTGTTGTTGATTTTGTTGTTGCTGCTGTTGTTGCTGCTCTTGTTGTTGCTGCTGCTGCTGCTTCTGCTGTTGTTTTTGTTGTTTAGAAATCATTTGCTTCAGGTTCATCTAGTCTATCCAGTAACACCTGCAATAACAGTGAGGTAAACTTTGGTTTTACCTTTTTTCACTTTTTAACGCCAGTGGATTTTGTTTTTGTTTTTGTTTTTCAGCCTCCCTTTGGGAAGTTCTATTTCTTCCATCTTCTCGCTCATGTGTCCAAAATAGACAACTGATTGTTTACTAGTTGCTGTCTCTGGGAGGTTGTTGCTGTTTGCCAGGTGTTAGTATTGACATGCCAGGGCTGGGGTGTTCATTCTTTCCCAGATTTTTGTTCCAGGTCTTCATGACAAAGGCAACAGAATGAAGAAGGTACTGAGTGGAAGCAGTTAGAAATTCACTTCAACTAGGACTGCCTGAGGAAGTGGGCACTGCATTTAGAGCAGGAGACACAGAAATGAACCACAAGTGGGCAAAATGAGTTGGGTATAAGAAAGGAAAATAATGCCAGCACGATAGTCCAGTTTTCTTTGCTTTTATGTGAACTATGGGATAAATGTGTAACATACTAGAGACCCTTATGATTTGGGCTGCTTATTTTTATCTTAATGTTTGTTGGTTGGGTGGGTGGTTGATCGACAGTGTGTTTGAGGCAGGGGAGGGGATGAGAGAGGGGGAAGAGAAAATTCCAAGCAGGCTCTGTGCAGAGTATGACCTGGGGCTTGAAACCACAAATGGCGAAATCATGACCTGAACTGAAACGAAGAGTAGGTCACTCAACTAACTGAGCCACTCAGGCTCCCCTTGGAGTACATTGGGTCTTTGCACATTGGGTCTTCGTGTTGGAAATACCATAGGGAGTGGTGTACATGCATGATCTAAGGAAGGTGCAGCTAGGTAGATCTGGCTTATTTGTTTTCCTTATGACACTTTATTCATGGTAATATTTCGTAAGTTTATTAGAAAGACAGAGTGAAGATTGTAATTGGGAGGAAATCAGGTAAGGAGTCATCGCAGTTGACCAGGAGAGGTGAACATGACAGCAATTAGTGTGGAAGCAGGAAATGGAGAGAGGAGGACAGATGTGGTAGTTTTTTGAAAATGCTTTTTGTTGTGTAATTAACATTATACAAAGTAACTATTTTGGTGCATAGAGCTTTGAGTTTTAAAGATTGTATATACTCATGTAAATGTCACCCCAATGAGAATACAGAAGAGTTCTGTTCCTGGGTCACATAGGTGGCTTTGTCACTTAAGCATCCCACTCTTTATTTCGGCTAAGGTAATGAGTTCACTATTCTTGAGTTTGAGCCCCTGCTCACGAACTTCCCGGGGCCTACTTGGGATTACCCTTCTCTACCACATTTTCTGTGCCTCCCCCACTCTCACTCTCTGTCTCCCCCCCCAAAAAAAAATTAGACAAGAAGAGAACAATTCCATCAGCTCCCAGAATTCCCTCATGTTGAGTCACGGTCACCCCACCCCTGAGGCCTGGCAACCATCTATCTCCAACTTTAATATCATATAAATGGATCGTTATTGTAGGTAACTTTATGAGACTGGTTTCTTTCATTCAACATCATTCCTTTACAATACATGTGTTTCTTAGTGTTTCCCTATACGGATATACCAGGGTTTCTTTAACCATTCATTTCCTGAAGGACATTTGTGTTTGTAAATTTTTGTCAGTTATTACCAGATTTGCTGTAAACATTTGCGTGTAAGTTTTTTTTTCTTTTTATAAGTATAAGTTTCCACTTATCTAGAGGAAAGATATAGGAGTCAGATTCATGGGTCACATGCAAGTATTAGGTATTGTCTTTAAAAATGAATATATATATTTCATGGGCTCCCGGTGGGCTCAGTAGATTTAGTAGCTGACTTCAGCTCAGGTCATGATCTCACAGTTTGTGAGTTCAAGCCCTATGTTTGGCTCTATGCTGACAACTCGGAACCTGGAGCCTGCTTTGGATTCTGTATCTCCCTCTCTCTGCCCCTCTCTGCTCACACTCTGTCTCTCTTTATCCCTGAAAAATAAGTATAGATGGAAAAAAAAAAAAACATTTTCAATATGTGGATAGTAGTATCTCAGTGCAGTTTTAATGTGTTTCCCTGAAGCCTAGTGTTGTGGAGCATCGTTTTGTGCACTTCAATATATGATATTCTAGACACAAGACCTTTGCTGGATATATGATTTGGGAATATTTTGTCCAAGTCCATAGATTGTCTTTTTGTTCTTTTAACAGAGTCTTTTCCCAAGCAAAGTTTTAGTACTAACGAAGTGCAATTTAGAGATTTTTTTTTCTTTTGTATGAATCCAATTTATACACCTTATAACTTCAGACGTCATTTGTACTCCTTGTTCATATATTTGCTATTCTACACCAGCATCAGAATGTTTTCAGTTTGTTGCTATTGGTTGCACAAATTGTATACTGCACAGTTCTAGGAGGCATGATTTATATGAACTGTAGTGCGAATGGGAACCCTCAAATCTGTAAAATGTACAACTTGTACAAACATGTATTATCTCTTAGAGGGCCGACTGAGCCACCCAGGCGCCCCATGAAATGGTGAAACTTTTACGATGCTAGTTGTAGGCTTTTTTTGTGGGGGTTCGTTTTTGTTTGTTTTATAAAAGTCCTGTATCAACTTGATGAAGTCTCCCTGGACTCCTAGTATGAGGAGAGGATGTTTTATTTATTATGAATGGAGGTAACAAATGCCTTTTCTGCATCTCATTTTAAGAGCATCTGATCGTTTCCCTGTCTTTCTTCTTTATCCTATTGTTGTGATGGGTTAAACTGATTGATTTTTGAATATGGAACCAGTCTCCCATACTTGTACTAAATCCCTCTTGGTTATGGATGTATAATTCTTTTTACACATTGTTGGATTTGTTTTGCTAACATGTATTGGGTATTTTGTGTCTATGAAAATGCAAGACACTGGTCTCCAATTTTCCCCTCTTATAATGCCTTTACCTTGTATTGTCAATGCTGGCCTCCTAGAATGAGGAAGTTTCCCCTCTGTTTTTATTTTCGGGAAGAGATTACAGGACATTAGCATCATTTTTTCCTGTGAATGTTTGCTAGAATTCTTCAGTGAAACCACCTGGGCCTGACGCTTTCTTTTGGGAAGGTTATTCGTCCTTGACTCTATTTACTTAATAAATATAGGCCTATCCAGATAATCTATGTTTCCTTATGTGGGTTTTGGTGGTGTGTGCCTTTTATTTGTTTTCTATATTTTTCTAAAATGTTTTCATTTATTTCTGAGAGAGAGCTGTAGAGTGGGAGGTGGGAAGGGGCAGAGAGAGAGGGAGACGCAGAATCTGAAGCAGGTCCCAGGCTCTGAGATGTTAGCACAGAGCCTGACACGGGGCTCAAACCCACGGACCAGGAGATTATGACCTGAGCTGAAGTCAGACATTTACTGACTGAGCCACACAGGTGTCCCATCGTGTGCGTCTTTTAAATAATCGATCTGTTTCATATAAGTTATGAAATTTGGGGGCAGAGAGTCATTCATAATATTTTCCATTATCCTCTTGATGTTCATGGAATCGATAGAGGTTACGTCTCTTTCACTTTTGATATGAGCCATTTGTGCCTACCTTTTTTCTTGGATAGCCTAGTTAGGGGTTCATTACCTTTATTGATATTTTCAAAGAACCATCTTTTGATTTCTCTATTGATTATCTCCAGTATTGGACTATCTTTTATTTTATTGATATCTGTTCTGATTATTATTTTTTTAATTATTATATTTCTTTTCTTCTACTTCAGCCTTCAACTGTACCTCCTCCCCTATTTTCCTAAGGTGGAAGTTTAGGCTACTAATTTAAGGTCTTTCTCCTTTCCGATTTTGTTACGTTTATTTACTTACTTTGAGAGCGAGAGAAAGCATGTACATGAGCAGGGGCATGGCAGAGAGAGGGAGAGAGAGAATCCCAAGCAGGAACCCAATACAGGGGCTTGATCTCATGACCATGATAGCATGACCTGAGTGGAAACTAAGAGTTGCGTGCTAAAAACACTGAGCAGCCAGATGTCCGAAGGTCTTTCTACTTTTCTAATAAATGCATTCAATGTTGTACATTGTACTGTAAGCCATGTTTTCACTGCCCACCCCACCCCGCCCTGCACATTTTGGTAGGTTGTATTTAATTTTCATTGAGTCCAAAGTACTTTGAAATTTCTCTCAAGATTCCTTCTTTGATGTGTTATTTAGATGTATGTTCTTTAATCTCTAAATATTTGGGGACATTTCCTGCCATCTTTTCATTATTGCTTTCAATCCAGTTCAATTGCAGTGTGGCCTGACAACATACTTTGTGTGGTTTATATTCTTTGAAATTTAGTAGGATGTGTTTCATGGCCCAGAACATGTTCTGACTTGGTGCACGTTCTGTGTGAACTTGAGAAACATGTTTATTCAACTACTGTTCGATAAAACATTCCATACGCTTCAGTTCGATCTAGGTGATTACTGCTACTGCTTCGTCCAGCTGTAGCCTTACCTATATCCTTCTAGACCTGTCAGTCACTGACAGAAAGGTGTTGAAGTCTCTACTATAATAATGACTTTTTCTCTTTCTCCTTCAAATTCTAAAAGTTTTTCCATCATGTATTTCCATTGTCTGTTGTTAGGTATAGAAAATTAGGGATTGTTATGTTTTCTTACAGAACGGACCTTTTTATCTCTCTATAGAATCTCTTTATATAATGACACTCTTTATCTCCCTAGAGTTTCCTTGATTGGAAGTTTGCTTTGCGTGGAGTTAATGTAATTACTCCAACTCTCTTTGGATAAGCTCTAGCATGATAAATCTTTCTTCATCCTTTTACTTGTAACCTATCTGTATCTGTATATCTCATGTGAATTTCTTATAGACAATATAGAGTTGCATCTTGTTTTTGGATCTCCTGTGACAATCTCTGAGCTTTAATTGGTATATTTAGACTATTCACATTTGATGTGAGTATTGATATAGTTGGAATAATATCTGCCATGTTTGTAACTGTTTTCTATTCACTGCATTCATACTTTGCTTCCTTTCTATCTTCACCTTTTTCTGCCTTCTGGATTTTAATGCAGCAGTTGGTATATTCCATTTTCTTCTTTCTCTTAGCATATTCATTACACTTGTTTATTTTAAAAGTTGGAGTGGGTTCCCCTTTATTTGCATTTGCATTACTCATTTATAACTAGTCAAATTCCTCTTTCAAATCACACTATACCCCTTCACAGGTAGTGCAGCTACCTTATAACAGCTGTCTCAATTCCTCCATCCCACGCCTTCTAATATTGATGTCATCTACCTCCTTATCCATAGGCTATGATCACCGAGTATATTGCTGCTGTTATCACTTTAAGAAATTGTTATCTATCAGATAAGTTGGGAATGAGAAAAATAAACTATTTTCTCTTACCTTTCCTTATTCCTACTCTAATCCTCTTCTTTTTTAAGCATAGATCTAAATTCCTTATCTGTAACTTCTGTCCCTATTCCTTTTTCTAAAGACCTTGTCTTGAGAGAGACAGGGGGCACAAATGAGCAAGGGGCAGAGAGAGAATCTCAGGACAGGCAGAGAGAGAGGGAGAGATAATGGGATCTCACTCAAAGCATGGCTCATGCTCACTTGCAGGGGGGTGGAGCTCACTTGATGTGGCACTTGAACTCACAAACTGTGGGACTTGAACTCATGAGTGCTGACATCATGACCTGAGCTAAAGGCAGGTATTTAACCACTGAGGTATCCTCGAAGGAACTTTTTTATTTTATGTATTTATTTCTTGCGAGGCAGATCTACTAGTGATAAAGTCTTTCTTTTTTTGTTTCACAACGTATTACTTGTTTTAGGGTTGTTGTTGTGGTAGTTTTGTTGTTCTTGTTGTTTACAAAGGTGAGGGATTGTAAAATTCAGATGCTTTGGGGAAGAGTAACATACTCCATGCCTAACATCTTTTTTAATGTTTATTTATTTATGTTGAGGGAGAAAGGGGTGGCGGGGGTGCGGTAAAGAGAATTCCAAGCAGACTCCATTCTGATAGCAGAGAGCCCTATGTAGGGCTCAATCTCATTAAACATGAGATCATGACTTGAGCAGAAATCAAGGTTGGATGCTCAACCGACTGAGCCACACAGGCACACCTACAAGTCTTTTTCCTTCAGTTTGAAATACACTTTTGCAGGACATAGAATTTTCAAGGGGTGTTTTTTTTTTTTCCTTTCAACACTTTTATGTATTTGTATATGTATTTTATTTTTATTTTTATTTATTTTTATTTTATTTTTATTTTTATTTTTTCTTCTACCCTGGCTAGGAAGAAAGGGATAGATGGGGTAAGAGGAGAGAGAGTGATGCTGGCTGGAGGAAGGGCATCATCTTAGCCTGGCTGGTGAAGTGCCGTCTGACAGAGACATTAAATGGAGCATTGAAAGAAACGTGCAGTCATCTGAGGGAAAGAAAAAAAATATTTCGAAATACACTGCCTTTGGATTCGCTATACATCTACACACTACTGTGGGGGGGATGTTTTCTTTCTCTTTTATTTTACAGGAACAGAGAACACATATATACATGTACACACACACACACACACACACACACACACAGTCTCTGAGCACCTAGTAAATGTCAGGCATGCTAGACACTTCAAGTGTTATTTCATTTAATCATACAAACACTTGAATTAAATGAGTCATCCAAGATGACACAGTTGTTGATGGAAGCAGAATTCGAACCCAGGTCTGACCCTGGTGCATGTGCCTCTGAGTCAAGATTCTATACTCCTAGATGGAAAGACTGTACATCCCAGCCTCCTCTCCCACCTCTAATGCATCCATCCTGCACGTACATGCATACTTGCACAAAGAAGAAGGACTAACACTCATGGCTGGGCACTTAGTAGTATTCAGTCAATAACCACAGCTGACTTGAATACATCAAAAGATTCCACATTCCAAAAACAACCATGCACAGAACTCTCATATCCTAGGACTGTACTTTGATACAAAATAGCAGAGAATGATAATAAACTAGTTATCTTGTGTAGCATGAATATTAATGCTGAGTCGGCCCAGTGAAACTAAAGCCCTCGCCAGGTGGTTAAAGAAACTACTACACAAAAAAACTTTGGGACTCAGGAAGGAGAGATCATTTTTTGGAGGGGGGGTATAGGTCTGCATGAGAGAGGTTTTGTTGTTGTTGGTGGTGGTGGTGTTGTTGTTAATTCTTACTCTCCTTTTTCAAACAAAAGGTGAGTGTTTCTAACCTGCATAAAAATGATCTCTTGGGGTGCTTGTTTGGATCAGTTAGTTAAGCTGAGATCTTGATTTAATCTCAGATCATGATCTCATGGTTGTTGAGATTGAGCCCCTCATCAGGCTCTGTACTGAGCATGGAACCTACTGGGATTCTCACTCTCTCCTTCTGCCCTTCCTCTCTCTAATTAAATACACATTAAAAATATTTTTTATTTAAAAATTAAAAAAAGTATCTCCAAAGCTACCACAGAAATTCTCCAGAGTACATCTATCATAAAAAGAACGACACGGTGGTTTCTAGTCTATAGATAGTGAAACAGTAGCAACCACTGTTCTCATTTTCCATGTGGCCAGTGAGGAATATAACATATTACCAATAGTCAGGCGGAGAGAGGGAACATGAATAAAAAAATATACCTGGAAGAGTGAAAAGCTGATGGCATCTGCGATGCCGCCTGTGCCTGGCGTGCAGCTCTAAAATGTCTAGTTTATCACACAGGGGGACGCAGCAGAAGTCCCATCCCACAGAGGCCCTACTCACCAGGCTGCTGTCAAGCAGTGCTTTGGTATTTCTAGAATCAAACTCTGGTCCTGAAATACCAAACTGAAGTTATTTCAACTTTTTGGATCTTTCAGATAATTTTCATCAAATCTGGTACTTAAACAATTTCTTCAGTAGGATTTTGTCCCATTTTCTCCCTCCTCTCCATCTGGGACTCCTATTATACATGTGTTACATCATTATGTTGGAACACCTGATATTGTCACACAGTGCTCTACTGATTTGTGTCCAATTTTTCTCCCCTCTCTATTGTTTGGCTTGGGACATTTCTCTTGATTTACCTTCAGGTTCACTGATTCCTTCTTCTATTTCTAACCTACTGAGTTAATCTAGGGAAATGTTATTTGAGTTATGTATTTTTCAATTTCATAAATTTCACTTTTTAGAAAATCACTTCCATTTGTCTATTGTGATTCCCGGTGGACTCACATCATGTTCCCTACTGTATCTTTGCATACATTTTCCTTTAGTTTTTAAATATAGCAGCTGCTGGAAGTCTTTGTTAAACCCAAAGGTGCACCTAGTCAGTATCTATTTAACTAATCTTTTTCCTTAGTATGGGTTAAACTTTGATAATGTGCATGTTTATTATTTTTTAGATGAAGAGTAAACACTTGTTTAGATTATCTGCTCATTTGAGTGCATGCACACGCATGCACACACGCCTTGGTATCATGACTGGCAAGAGATAACATTCTCTCTACTCTTACTAATTAGCATCTCCATAACAAAATCCTAGAAACAATGACACACTCATACATGCTAATACAGGCATAGACTCCCTTTATAAAAGGGGCCACTAAAGAACAATTTAAGTTGCTTGAGGAGGAAAGAAGGGATTTGAGATACAGGATGAACACGTGTACCTTTTGAAATTCACATCCACAAACTACCTATTCATTTAAAAAACAAAAACAAAAACAAAGCTGTTTCACTGATACTCGGCAACAGCACTGTGTATTAAAACCTAAAAGCACCTGTTGGTTTGCATTTACTCCCTTCTCATTATAATCGATTCTTAACTACGAAATAGCAAAATGCATCTTTAAAGCAGGAAGCAAGAGTTAGCCTCCAAAACATGGCTAAACCGCCACATCATACACTTTTGTGTTTACAACCATCATCCGTTTATGAACCAAATAAGTGAGGTACCACTCCAATGGTATTCAGATGCTATCTGACTATTAGCCTTTCAACTACTGACAGTGGGGACAGGTTTGGAAATCCTATTCCGTTTAAAAGTAGCAAGCAGATCTCTTTTAACACGAAAGGGACTCAGAGCTGAGCAGAAAAGGTGGGAGCAGTGAATTTACTCCTGGATGGAAAAACCTAGGTTGGCTGAAGTCAGAAAATGCTTTTGAGATCAGCTTGTTAAGAAGCTCCCCATCTGAGATCCTTGGAACTGAGAAAACAGAAATGATCTCCTGCACTTATTCAACATTTTAAGGAGAATTTTTAAAGACCTCATAAGATTATCAGTGAAAAAGCTGCTCTGGATAACCAATACAGGTATTTTTTAGGCCCTACATCTTTTCTGGTCATACCAGCATTACCAACAATATTTCTCATCATCAGCGCCCAGGACAATAAGTTTCTCATGTCCCCGCATTGATACTACATTCTCTCTACCTTATATGCCAGTCCCCACTGTCCTTTAAACTTCTCTTTATCTTACAAGATCCACCTCAAGTATTATCTCTTTAAAAAAAAAAAAAGAACACATTTTTATTTGTTTTGAGACACACACAGAGAGAGAAAGTGAGAGAGAGAGAGAGGGGCAGAGAGAGAGAGAGAGAGAGAGAGAGAGAGAGAGAGAATGAGAGCACAAGCAGGCGAGCACCAGAGAGAGAATCCCAAGCAGGCTTAACCAACTGAGCCACCCAGGAGTACCATCTCTTAATGAAAATATTATCTCTTAATGAAAGCATGAGCTCTGCAGCCAGACTACCTGCCTGGGTCCAAGTTGCGGCGCTAACACTGATTGTAAGACTAGTCTAGGTCTCATCAGGTATCCCGTCTGCATCCCAGGTCCTTCCCCAGCAAAATGGAGATGATGATAGTACCTACTTCTTCAGACTGATGTGGAGATTAAATAAGATAATGCATATAAAGCACTCAGCAAGGAATAAACAATAAACGTGCAGTTGTTGTTACTATCATATAGTATGAGTTCTATAACTAATCAGGTTTCCCAAAGGTGCCCATAAACTTAATAATCCAGGTGGCGTGTTCTTTCTAAAATTCCAAAACCAAAGATATCACTTGACTCAGTTTTTCTAAGGCCAAACACCCAAAGGGAGTCAAGTTCTAATAAAACACCCGACATGTTAATAACCCTGTAGAAGGAAGACAGGCTATCCTACCATACGATGAAATTCACAAAGCTAGTCACTGCATGCAGATGTTATCACCATAGCATCAGACTTTGCAGAACATTTTCAATGATAAAACCACCACACACACACACACAAAAAAAAAAATTCTGGGAGCCCTGAGAAAAGTGGAGTGAACTTCACCTCAAGCAGATTTTGCAAGCTCTTAAAAATGTGATTTGCCCCTGTACTTCTTAGTCTCTCCTTACCTGGACCAGATGATACTACCAACACCTAAGGAGAACACTGAAATTCATTATTTTGAATTTGACAATGCCAACTAGCCTTTATTTAATATCATTCCTGATAACACCCAGTCATCCTGTAAATATCTTAAAGTGCTCCAAATACAGTTTTTTTCATCTGCCATTCAAGTACTGCTTCAAATCAATCAATGATAATAAAGACAGCTTTCAAGAAGCAATGGACATCCAGGCAAGGACTGAATCAGGAAAGATCATACATAGCTGCTCCTCACTGAGTCTCCCCTGCTTCATCACACTATCTTCGTGTGTTCAAGCAAGAATCCTCAGGAGTAATTCTGGATCCGACCCCCACCCCCACCCCCGCCCTAATCCCCAAATCCAGCTGGTCTGATTGGCTCTACCTCCAAAGCAGATGTCTAATTGAGGAAGCTATCATCTCCATGGTAACCACACTGGTCCAAATGACCATTTCTCACCAGGACTACTATAATATCTGCTAAAGGGTACTGCAGCTTCCTAAGTGGTATCTAGTCACAGCATGATGATATTGGTAGGATAGACAGACTATGCCACTGCGTGGGAAAAAAAAAAACTGGATTAAAAAAAAAGTACTTACTTTATGATCTCACTCATCTAGAACTCTACAAAATAGAAACAAATATATTGTGACAGAATGCAGATCAGTAATGGGTGGCAGAGAGGGGCAAGAGGAAAGGATGACCAAGGGACACAAGGAAACTTTTCGGTGATGGGTATGTTCACTATCTAGACTGTGGTGGTTTCATGGATATGTGTGTGTATATACTTTTGATCTGTGTGTATACACATCCACACTGATGTATAAACTTATCAAATAGCACACTTTAGTTTCCTGCAAGTTATGCCAATTAAACACAAACACAGGATGATATTCTTAATAAAATGCAACGTGTGGCATTTGCTTCAAATAAACCAGGGGAAGAGGGGAGCAAGGACAAAACGGGTAGAAATACAGATGAAACAAGATTAGACATGAGTTGATAATGTTTACAACTAGGTCCTAAGGACATGGGGGTATGATATACTAATGTCTTGACTTTTACCTATTTGAAATTTTCTATAATAAAAACAATTTTTAAGTTAAAGGGGAGCAAATCATGAACCAGGATAAACTAAAAGAAGAAAATTACTATGCTGGCTCCAGAGCCCAGACTGCTGGTAGCCAAAGACTTCCTTAGAAGTTGAAGAGCAGGGGAATGTGGATTTTAAAGGGAGACATTTTATTCTCTACTCTATCACCTGAGAAACGTGCATGCTCCTTTGAGAGCTACGCCATCCTTTCCCTGGTTGGCTCAAAGCTGGGCTCCCTTGCACACTCTCTCTGACACACACACACACACACACACACACACACACACACACACACACACTTCCCACAGATGGACAAGAATCTCTCTAAGGTGCCCGCCCAACTCCATGGCCAGTACATAAACTTCACCAGTACTCAGGACTAGACATCCTCACTAAGGTCTTCCCAGAACAAAATGGAAGAAAACAGCCTCTGTCAGTCCCCCTCTCCTGCCTGTTCAGTTTCCTCCCTCCTGCCAGGTCTCCCTGACCCCCAACCAACCTTGCTGTCACAGCCCATTGTATACGTACCTGAGAAACCTAGCTAGTGTTTGATTCTGCAGCAAAATGCAACAAAGTTCCAAAAGGTCTCAGCCCTCCCAGGCCGATGAGTCAGCAGGAAAACAGGAGGCCAAGAATCACACTAGGAGAATTCTCATTCCAGCTGTACCACTTCCTAACTGAAGATGCACAGTGAAGCTGTCATCCAACAACAGTCTAGCTCCGCATCTGTAGGCCTCTAGCCCACCTGCATTGCTACCAGGCTCGGGGACACATCCAACGATTTTGTTTCTTGAGCCCCGTCTGGACTGTGTGTGCTTTGTTTCAAATGTCTGCCTCTAGGGTAAACTAGATTTTGAAACACAAATATGCACAATTCCCCAAGGTAAAAGACACGTCCAGGAGTCTGTTCACTGCAGTCATCCATATCCCCAAAGCACTGATTTCTACCGTGTACATAATTAGAGAGAAGAAGCAGACAGACACCTGCCCAATGACAATGAAAAAGCAACAGAGGGTGATGGAGAACCCCACGTGATGTAGTAGCTGGAAGCCCAGAAGTCAAGAATTACCCACAACCACCACGGAGGCAGGGGTATACCTCGAGAACAGAGCCTGGCACACAGAGTCCCTCAGTCAGTTTTCGGTGAGTGGTGAATAAAGCCACAGGTGGAACAATAAATGGACAGGTAAGCGAGCAAAGGCTGACAAGGGAAAACCCACCTGTTCTATGGTGGTGTAGAGAAAGTAGGTGCTTTTAGCAATGTCAGTGAGAGGGTAAACATTACGGAACAGGCGAATTAATGAATTCTTCTTGCAGTCCCCAGCATCAGGGAATTGGGCCTCATTCTACCAAGGAAGCCTGACTCTGACATGGTGCCTTCCACAGTTCATCTGTTCTGTACATTCAACACAGCCAATGTGAAGGTTTTAAGTAAGGAAGCAGCGACTTTGTCAAAAACGTAATTACATCACTGATAGAGGCGAGTGTTTACTGACTCGCAGTTAAGGGGTTTCCATGCATTATTCTAAGTGTTTTACCATTGTTACGCCACTGAATTCATTTCAGAGATCTATGGTGAAGGTGCTAGGTTGTGCCTGATTTTACACCTGAGAAAACTGAGTAGCAAAGAGAAAAAGTAAGTTGTCCAAAGGTCTGCTGCTAGAAATAGAGCAAAATAAGATTTGAGATCCTAGGCAGCCTGTCTTCAGGGGCCACCCTCTACTCACTGAACTATATTGCTTCTTGCTAAGCAAGAATTTACTGTAGGATAGGGAATTTAAGTGGTATTGGGTTGCAAATAAGATCCCAAGAGATGGCAAATGTTCCACCCAATTCATCTGATCACAATAGGGTAAGAGTTAGTCAAAAGTTGATAATGTAGGTGTTTGTAAAAAGAGAGAATGTGAGAGAGACTCCCCCGTATAGACTGCTGCTGTTACACATCAAATGTAAGTGAGACAGCTAGTTCTTCTGTAACAATTGGGAGCTGAAACTCCATAAACATATTGCATTCATTCAGTATGGACAGGGTCCTTTGCCCATGGCTGGCACTGTAGTAACGACACACAGATGGCTAGGGTGAGTCCTGCCCATGAGGAACACATGGCCTAGGAGGGGAGCAAGGGCTACGTAAGGAGGTTCATGACAACACAACTAGTGGGAAGTAGAACTGTGGACACACAAAGGGGAAGTAAGCACCCCCAAGACACTTTCCATAATGAAAGACATAAGAAAGGAAAGAGACCTCTAAGAGTTGTGGAAGCATCCTTCTTGTAGGCTCTCATGAGTGTATTTTCACTAAGTCCGTAGCAAATGGGAGCTGATTCCTGCTGAACCAAGCTCCTCCAGGACAGAACCTTTCTCTGCTCAGTTGGCTTCATGTGAACCTGGGTATTCAGCCCTTCTCCAGTGTCCCTCTCCCACCATCACACTTCTGGCCCTTTTGATTCCTAGGTTCCTAGGAAAATCAGCCTATAAGGTCAAATCCTTATTTGTTGTTAGTTCCTTCCAAAGACAGGGTCTCCACGATGCTATCGATTCTTTCAGTGAATCATGCCCATGGGCTGCACAAGGAACTCCATGATATGAGTTCATTGCCTCCTCAAATGATGGGTTTTATGAGAAGTTATGTACTGTGAGCTTAGGTTAGAAATAGTCCACATCATTCCCAATCTCAAGCCTTGTTTTGGACAAAGGATGAAGATAAAAGGCAACGAATACATAAAAGACTTTTGTAAGAAGTACAGCGTAAATACGGCAGAAGAAAAGATAGGGGGAAAGTGTCTTTTCATTTCATGTTAACAGCCAAAGAGAAAAAGCTTATTTAGATTTCAAGAAGAAAGGAATAATATCAGTACACAAAGCAAGCTTTAAAGGTGAGCTTTATCATCGTGTCAGTAGAGCTTTTTAGTACAAACTCTACAGATTATGGTATTTCTAATAACTCCTTGCTGCCCTAGGGAAAAGTACTTCATTGCCTAACTTTTATCTGAGTTCATGGCTATTTTCCTTTCATTTTTAAAGCTTAGCTTATCTTAGTTCATCAAACAATTTTTTTTCTTTTTTGGATGACAGAAATCTCATTTACACTCCTGAACATCCTATTACCCTTGACAGGTACCTAGCATTCTGCCATGCGCATCTACTTACTTATGTGCGGGAAATGAAAAAAAAAAAAAAAACACAAAAACAGGCATTTGTTTCTTCACCGTCCACAGACAGAATAAACTCTTAACGGAAATAATAAAATATTTGGGCGCTGAACACGTGACTGCTCTTAAATGTTCATATATTCAAATTGAGGACATTTTTTATTTGACAGGTTTGGTCAAATGCCCAAGAGAATGATTCAAAAATAAAGAGAACACTTGGAATCAATGGGTTAGTTAGGTCATGAAAAAATTGGACACTACAATCCAGATCTTAAAAAAGTTCTGAATGTATACTCACAAAGACTTAACGACTTTGGATAACCAGATCAAAAATAGTGCTTTGAAAGTTCATAGAGCTGTAGCACTGGAAGGCAGGGTTTCTTACAGTATGGTTTCATCCCTCTCCCTAATCAACGGAATCATGGAGGGCTTACTACAGGTACTGATTCTGAATTCACACCGAATTCTGCATTTTTAGGTAATGTGCCAGTTTTTGTTAAGATAAACCAAACTAGTAACAGCATTCCAATCTGCAAAGGACACACGAGCCCCACTCTCTTTAGCATAAAGTTTGGGTTGCTTTGGTAGGTGGATGGAAGCAACAAAACACAGAAGTGTGCAGGGAGAAGTGGAGACTTGAAGTGTTTGTAATGCATACTGTCCCATTTCTCAGAGAGTGCACAGAGATGGCTTGATGGCACCCAAATCAGGTGTTTCTGTCTGAACCCATCCTGCTACCCAGGCCATAGTCAACCATAAAGATTATCCAGGGAAATGATCTGCATCTGCATCAGCATCTGTATCTGCTGGAGATTCCCTGACTAACTAGATTCTCACTGCTGCTGGGGCTGGGGGTGTGGGGTGGGAGGTAGATAAACAGAGAGAATCAGACAAGCCCAATTGGCCAAGAACTGGATGGAGTCCACCCTAACTGTTACCGTGGCCATATCTGAAGTATCCAGAGCTGATGATGCTACATGTGGGGCCACCATTGTTCCGTGATGATATTGCAGTTGGTATATTATGCTAAGAATTAAAACAAGGAAACGTGGTAACTTAGTATATATTATAACGTGTCAACAAGAAGGCAAAGAAAAATATTGATTTGTACTTTGTTGGCAATTACTAATAGATATGAAAGTTACCGTTCCTCCTAGGAGGCAAGGATCTTGCCAACAGAAATACAACGCTAATACAGGAGCACCTTCCAAGGGTTCATCTGAGAGTATACTGAATGGCCTGAGTATTTAATGTGATTTGATAAGGCAGAACTGGTTTCTCCATGGCCCACAAGTATTAAATTCTAGAATTCCTATGAGTTTGCTTGATGCATTGATAAGCCAAGTAAATCTAGGAGGGGATTTGGTGAAGCCACATGCCCTAGACATATGACAGCTAATTTTTGACTTAAGAAGTGAACGAATGACCTCCAAAAGACATCAACAATTGTACCTCACAGATGTGCTGTGAGCTTGAGATGTTCACACATGTGCTGCATCACGAAGACGGTAAATGTTAAAAACAATGGTAGTATTATATTAATGGCTGCTACCCTTTTTTCCAAAATTTTGCCAGAGGTTATAAAGAAGTTGGCAACTCTGACATTCCATGCAGCCTGCTGCCGATGACATTGCTGCCTTAATGGAGCACAGCCTACAGCCTCTTTGTGAGCAAAACTCACTTTGATTATGCCACTGGTGGCAGCCTTTCTGTGACAGCTGAACACGTCCCTAGCTGATACTACTTGCACTTACTCAATGCCATTCAAATACAATTTCATGTTTTGTTAGCACAGATAACATCAATAATGTCACTCTAATTGAAGGTGAAATTATTACCAACATCACTCAGCAGATGACGTTGGGGAAAAGATACTACAAAGGTTTCCTAAATGACGAAGGGTCTTGGAGAATACCAGTGTTCTATCTCATAAGCAAACCCTCGCAGAGTAAACTGTGGGGCACAGGGTTCTCTCTGTTACATATCACTTGAAGTTTAGGAGTGTTTTTCCTTATAAATATTTGGAAAAGTCCATGGTAGAGAAGGGTTTCCTTAATCCCAGAGAGTAAAATGAAAGAAGGCTTTTGACACACAAACTCCTACAATCAGTAAGTAGGTCGAGACAACCATGAGGCTGTAGACACAGGCTACCTTTCATGAGAAGGGAAGAATGACTTAGAGGCTGAAAGCCAGAACCCTGGAGGAGCTAGGACCATGTAAAATCATTCCCAGGCCTTAAGACCCAATGAAAAGACTGCCTACCTGTACCAGCTGAAATTCAGGATTGCTATGGACCAGTGACCCATTCATGATAACCTCCTTCCTTTCTTTGGAACAGCAACGTTTGTGTTTTGTTGGTTTGTTTGTTTTTTCTGTGTGTGTGTGTGTGTGTGTGTGTGTGTGTGTGTGTGTGTGTGTGTGTGTGTTTTGTGTGTGTTTTCTGGTTATCACATGCCTGTGTTGGATGTATGCTGAATTCATAGGTCTTCATTCATAGGTCTTCAGATTGAAAGTGTAGTCGAGGACCAGTGCGCCCAAGGAGACTCATTCACACCTGGACCTAATTTAGATAACAATATCCTGGACTTTGAGCTGATGTTACAAGGGTTGGGCCTTTAAGAGGGAGGATTCTTGGGGTAGGGTGAGGATATTTTTCATGCAGGAGGAGAGTGAATAATAGGAGGCCAGCAGACAGGCTGTGGCAGTCTAAAATATGTTCATAAATTCTCTTTTAAGCCCTTCAAAAGGGGGACCTCCATTCCCTTTTCCTTAAGCATAGGCCAGACGTACAGAATGATTTTGAAAACTAGAAGAAAGTGGAAGTGATAGTGAGTTAAAAACACTCTAAGGAGCAGATATTGTAGTTCCAGTGGTGTTGTGATTAGGGGAAAATCGATTGAAGGGGCAATTGGGCATTAGAGGCTAGGATTCTATGAGTGGAAGAGATGAACATAAGCGAAGAGAAACAAAAAGTATATAAAATCAGGGAGGGGGCAAAACAGAAGAGACTCATACGTATGGAGAAGAAACTGAGGTTCACTGGAGGTGTTGTGGGAGGGGGGATGGGCTAAATGGGTAAGGGGCACTGAGGAATCTACTCCTGAAATCATTGTTGCACTACATGCTAACTAAGTTGGAGGTAAATTTTAAAAAAATAAAAATAAATCAATTAAAAAAAGAAACTAGAATTCTACACTATCAAAATTATCAATTAAATTTGAGAGTGGACTCAAGATATCTTCAGACGTGCAAAGACAGAACATTCGATTGTACTCATTCTTCATTAGGAAGTTATCTGAAGGTGTATTCCAGCAAAACAAGGAGAGAAAATATAAAGAAAAATTATACTTAATAATAGGCAACACTAACATAGTGTTTATTTTTGTGCCAGACACTGTTAATGGTTATTTTCACATATTATTACATATGAACCACACAGCAAACTTACAAAGTATATACAATTACCATTCTTATCTTCGAGAGGAGGAAACCGGGTTATAAGGAAGCCAAATAACTCATCCAACATCCATCTTACACAGTTGGTAAGGGGAACAAGTAAAGTCTAACCCCAGGCCGTCTGGCTCAAGAGTCCAGGCTTTTAATTGCTCCCTAACTTCCCAGATGGCCATATTACCATGAAACCATGGAAACAAACTGGGAGCAGGGCAGAGGAAAATCACAGGAAAGAAGCTATGAAGCAGACCTACTGAGTCACCACCTAAATGAGGCAGGAAAAGAGAAGGGTCCAGTGAGAGACCGCTAAGAGGTTAGCAGGAAGATGTCATAAAGTGGCATGATTTGAGAACACTGAAAGAGTGCAATAAAACAAAGAAGTGCAATTAGAAAATTAAGGAGAACCAGATAATATCCATAAGACGGCCTTAGTCTGAATGAGCCAAGTGAAACATGGCATGGTTTAAAGCACTGATGGAATACAAAGAGAAAGGATCCATTTCACCTTGATGCTAGAGATGTCCTCATTCAGCAGGTCCAAGGACTCCTGGAAAAGTGTGGTAAATCTAATGTTTGCATATTATTTAATAATCCCAATAATTTAAACCATTTATTAGTTTTCAAGTTTTAGAATCAACCTTGAACCCTCTAAAGAGACTTGATTGCAGTGCATAAGAGCAGGGTTAACAACAATGACAAACAGAAGCCCAAAGCTGATAGGAGACAGACAAAAAGTGCAGCAAGTTTAAGGAAGACCTTTATCGTACAATGTACGGAATGAAAAATGATAGTACAGTTAAGGGAACTAGATCTCTATTTGAATATACACCTTGTGGGGTATCTGAGTGGCTCCGTGAGTTCATAATCCAACTCTTGATTTTGGCTCAGATGATGATCTCACAGTTCATAAGACTAAGATGTGCATTATGTTCTGCACTGACACCTCAGAATTCTCTCTCTCCGCCACTATCCTGCTTGAGCATACTCTCTCTCTCTCTCTCTCTCTCTCTCTCTCTCTCTCTCTCTCTCTCTCTCTCTCAAATAACATACATTCATACATACATACATACATACATACATACATACATACATACATACATAGAAACATGAAATTATATCTTGTGATGGTTAATTTCATGATTTAACTGGGCTAAGCCACAGGGTACCCAAATATATAGCTAAACATTATTTCTAGTGTATCTGTGAGGACATTTCTTAGTACAATTAACATCTGTACATCACTAGACTAAGCAAGACACACCGCCTGCCAAACACTGGGTGGCCTCAACTAATCGATTGAAGACCTGAATAGAACAAAAGGCGGAGTAAGAGAGAATCCACTGTGTCTATCTGACTGTCTTCAAGCTGCGATATTGGTCTCCTGACTTCAGGCTCAGACTTGGAATGGAACATACATCATCAGCTCTCCTGATTCTTAGGCTTTTGGAGTCTGCCTGGAACTAAACTACTGGATCTCCTGGGTCTGCCCTTCTCAGACTCCGTAATCCTGTGAACCAATTCCCATTGATACTGAGTCTCTGGAGAACCCTAACTAGTACCTATATGTAACTTCATCCGTTATGTGTTTTGCCCTCAGATCCAGTTCCTGCACTTCTCCTACAGACTGTGTTTCCTGTTTCCTTGTCAACTGGCTTCCAGAGGGCTTTGACCAATGGGTGTTTGATGGGAGAAAGGGAGGAAGGGATAAGCCCAGAGGTTTTTCTCTCTCCCGCTCCACTTCCTACCAGTGATTTTATCTCCTCCAAATTCTAGCTCCTTTCCAAGAGCCTCTTCTCCCATGTTCTCAGTTCCTGCTAGGTATGGTTCTGAATTTCTCTAGCTCTGCGGGTGGAAACAGCTTTCTGATGATACTAATTCCTGATTGCTTCGCCATCCTTTGTTTGGCTTCTGGGATTTCCCATCACGTGTGTAACTGTTTAAAATACCTATAGTGACTCACCGGCTGGCTGGACCTGACTGAAACAGTATACAGATAGAAGTTCGGGAATATATCGGAAGGTGAGGAGAGAGAAGACAGGTGGCTTAAGCGACCTATACGTCAACGTCACATAGGAAGTCAGTAGACGGTGCTTAAAACTGACAAATCAATAAGCAGCAGTATACTATACTACTTATCTTCATGAAGATTCCTAACAAAAGAATATAAACCTGGAACAGTTAAAAGTGTTGCCTCAAATAATGGAGACAGTAAAGAGACCTGTGGTTGCCAGGAACTCAGGGGGGAAGGGAGAGATGAATAACAGATGAAGCACAGGGAATATTTATGGCAGTGAAACATCTTGTAAGACACTGAAATGCTTTGAATCATGGCATTGTGCGTTTGTCAAAACTCAGCGAACTGCACACCACAGTGAATGCTAAGCTAAACTTCGGACTTTAGTTAATAATAGTTTTCATATGGGCTCATCCATTGTAACAAATGCACTACACTGACACAAGAAGTTTACAATAGGGAAAACTATGTTTTGGGGGGTAGGAGGGAGAACAGGGGAACTCTGCACTTTCCAGTCTTTTTTTGTAAACCAGCTTTTTAAAAGCTGTTTTAGAAAATAAACTCCCTCAATGAAAGGGAGGCAGAGAGACAGAAGAGGAGGAAAGGAAAGAGGGAGAAAGGGAGCTAGTTAAAAGTCATGGAGGAAACTTAAGTGTGGATTAAAAGACCAGTGGCTATTAGGGTTTAGGGGGAGAAAGGAAGTGGTAATAGGCGGAGCACAGGGCACTTTAGGGTGGTGGAACTATTCTGTATGATACGGCAATAGTAGATACATACCTTTATACATTTCTCAAAACTTATGAATCTATATAACACAAAATAAACCCTAACTGTTAGTTAATGATAATGTGTCTAATGATAATGTGTCATTCAAGAATGGCTCATCCACCACTTATAATTAATGTATCCACATTAGTTCAAGGTACTATAGAAACTACTGGGGGTGAGGAACCTGTATTTTTTGTGCAATTTGTCTCTAAATCTAAAATTGTCCTTAAAAAATGGTCTGTTTAAAAAAAAACCCTGATTAAAAAAAAAAAAAAGAAAAAAGAAAACAAAAGAAAGTGTTGCCTCTGGGGAAGAGGTGTTCATGGGGGAAACAAAGCTTTTTATTTTTTATTGCAAGTCCTGATCTGCAATTTGGATGTTGTGGGTTTTTTTTTTTTACTACCTGTATACAATACTTGGATTGATATTTCTCAAATAAAAAAAAATCTTTACACCTTCCAGAATAGATAACATGAAAAAGACCATATTAGCAAATGTTGGCAAGGTTTTCAAGTATTCAGAACTCACAGTCACTATGCAGGCACTACCTTGGAAGGAAGTTTGTGTAAATTGGTATAACCATTTTGGAAACAGTTTGGAGGAATCTTACCAAAGTTGATAAGTTGGATGACATGTGACCCGGCAAATTCTCTCCTAGATAAATAAATACTATTGTAAAAAATGTTCACCAAATGACGTGTCCTATAATGTTCACTGAAGCTTTATTCATAATTACCCTAAGCCAGAACCTACCTAAATGTCCACCAAGAGTTGCAGAAATATTGTAAACTATTCATATAATGAAATTCTATACACCAATGAGCAGAAAGATCTATACATACAATAACATGACTATCACTAACATAAGTTTGAGTGAAAGAAGCTAGGTGTAGGACACATAATTCCATTTCTATATAGTCCAAAAACAAGCAAAAGTTGTACATTCTGTAAGAAGTCAGAATAATTGCCGTCCCAAAGGAGAGATAGACCGTGACTGAAAGAGGCACAAGTGGTCCCTTGGGGTCCTGGTACATTTATTAATGAGTGCTGATTCCACAAGTATATTGAACTGAATCGCATCAAGCTGTGCTCAGAATACATTTAATAATATGTGTTCTTTTTTGCGTGCCTGGGTGGCCAGTCACCTAAGTGTCCTACTTTGGCTCAGGTCATGATCTCATGGTTTGTGAGTTCGAGCCCCGCATCAGGTTCTGTGCTGACAGCTCAGATCCTGGAGCCTGCTTGGATCCTGTGGCTCCCTATCTGGCCCTCCCCTGCTCACACGGTGTCTCTCTCTCAAAAATAAACAAACATGACAAAAATAATATATGTCCTTTTGAATGTATACTATACTTCAGGAATCTTATTTTAATCTGAGTGCAGACCCTAAGTCACACCCTTTTTTCTCTACTGCTCTTCTAAACATTTAAAGAATATGTAATTTAAATCATCCTAGAAGATATATATACATACACATACACACAAAGAAGAAAGAAATTGGCGGGAGGAGCCGGGAGGTGGGTGAATGGCAAAGAAACTCTAGCTTTATTACACAAGCATGGAACCAAAATCCTTTGGAGAGGGTGGGGGTGGAATGGCTTCTTCTGACGACTTCAGAGCAATGAGGGAACAAGAGAGATCATGGATCTGCCCCTACAGTGCTGGAGACCTCTCAATCTGGGGTTAGGAAGAAAGGGGATCTCCCTTTTGGTCCAGGAGTCTCCTCCCTCCTCAGACCCTGTGCTGGGATGCAGCAGAGGTCACAGCTGCCCCAGAGTCCCAGAAGGCGGCGCCTCATCCCTGGGTCGCGGGCCGGGACCCTCTGGTGCTTCTTCGCCATTAAAGTGCACTAGGGGACGCGGGCCCGGCTCTCACTGGTTCATCCCTCCAGGCACAACCCGTCCCGGGGCTGACAGGTCACTCGGCGGTGGCCCGCACATCACGCCCACGCACTGGGACGCTGCGGAGTCTCACCACGGGTGCCAGGTTCACTCCCAGGACTTGGCGCGCTTGGCGCCGCGCTTCTGCCAGGCTGCTCTTGACCCACACGTCGCCGACTACGCGGATGGTGGGCAAGGTGGTCAGCGTCGGGGTGGCCGCCCTCCCACTCTCCTCCAGGGTGCGGCCCCGGAGCAGGGCCCGGGGGCCGCGGGCTTGCGGGGGCTGCTGTCCTCGCGGGACGGCGGCGGCGGGGACGGCACCTTCCTCTGGCCGACCGCGACCCTCTGGGCTCCGTGGCGCCTCCTCCGGGCAGCAGACCGGCGCGTCTGGACGCGGCCTCGGGGGGCTGGTGCCCCCGCGTGTACACCACCTTCTCCTCAGGCGCCTCCAGCGCGGCCCCTCCTGCAGCGCTAGAGGCTCCTCCCCGGGCGGCCGGGGCCAGGGCTTTCAGGGGCCTGCGCCACCACCTCTTCATGCGGCTCAGGATGTGAGGCCGCTAGGGGCCGCCCGCGCTTCCAGGTCTCGCCTCCGCTGCAGGGCCCTGAAAAATTTCCTACCATGAAGCCAAATCAGGTGGCATGCTCTGAGAGTTACACCGCAGTTGCTAGACCAGGCGCTTTGTGAGGTCACCATGTCTGCCTATCCTATCACTGCCAGCTGCCCAAAGCTGCCTTAGGTTGGGCTGTGTTTAAGATTATGCCCTTGAGAAAGATCTGCACGTAATCTTACCTGAGAAGGCCCATAGTTCTTGATGAGTTCAAGAGAGTTGTCCTCGACGTGAATGCACTGGTGCCTCAGCCTCCATTAATTCCATCCAACATGTAATGACACTTCGCGGTGGAGAGTACACACAACTTGCAATGAAACATGACTGTAAGAGGGTTTTAGCTAATTAAATGCCTTGTCATGCAACGCAATGAAAGCCAAATTGAAGTAACTACTCTATTCTTTCAAAGAATACAGATATACTGTGCCTTGCTTAGGGGTCCATATGTGTGTTGCTATAGCTCCCAGTTCAGGAAGCTGTTCTTCACAGCAGCAGCAAACAGTTTGCATAGTTAGTATGCATGCTCACTTTCACGCAGCTTAGGGAAGACCGAGTCATTGTGTGCTTAAGAGCAAGGCGTCAACGAATTCTGCGTGAGTGGCCATGAGGGCATTCAGTGCCACTAAAACCTATTCGGTACCTACCACTTCATGATATTTCAGGTAAGTCATACACAAGGTAGTAAAAGACCGTATGGGATTCCATGGGTAGAAAACGTGTTACACGGTCCGTGTAAGTGCTTTTGAAAGCAACCAGCATGGTCCATCCATCATCACCACATACACAAATAATTCACAAAATATAACAAGGACCACCTACCATGATCAATTGAAATCCACTTCCTCATGAAAGGATGACACCAAACTATGTGAATCAATAAAAGGGATAAGTCATGGTAACAATCAGAAGAGACACTTGCCAAGGTCAACGTGATACATGTGAGAGGCCTCTGTCTTTACTCAACTCCTTTTCTTAAACACACAAACCAAACTTTCATCTCCGCAGCTTAAGCCAGTACTACCTCACGTTCAGAAAGTGCTGAAAATAGAAAGCTATCTTCATATTCAGTAAGAGCAACCCCTGGATATGCTTTTTCATTAAATGTCATTTATTTTCAAATTGGTTTCCACGCAACACCCAGTGTTCATCCCAACAGGTGCCCTCTTCAATGCCCGTCACCCACTTTCCCCTCTCCCCAATGCCACGTCAACCCTCAGTCTGTTATCAGTATTTGAGAGTCTCTTCTGGTGTGCCTCCCTCCCTCTCTATAACTTGTCCCCGCATCACCTCCCCCATGGTCTTCTGCTAAGTTTCTCAGGATCCACACATGGATGAAAACATATGGTATCTGTCTTTCTCCGCCTGACTTATTTCACATAGCATAATACCCCCCCAGTTCCATCCACGTTGCTACAAATGGCCAGATTTCGTTCTTTCTCATTGCCAAGTAGTATTCCATGGTATACATAAACCACAACTTCTTTATCCACTTGTCAATTGATAGACAGCTGGGCTCTTTCCATAGTTTGGCTGTTGTTGAAAGTAGTGCTATAAACATTGGGGTACATGCACCCTTATGTCTCAGCACTCCTATACCCCTTGGGTAAATTCCTAGCAGTGCTATTGCTGGGTCTTAGGGTAGATCTATTTTTAATGATTTGAGGAACCTCCACACTGTTTTCCAGAGCGGCTGCACCAGCATGCATTCCCACCAACAGTGCAAGAGGGTTCCTGTTTCTCCACATCCTCACCAGCATCTATAGTCTTCTAATTTGCTCATTGTAGCCACTCTGACTGGCATGAGGTGGTATCTCAGTGCGGTTTTGCTTTGGATTTCCCTGACGAGGAGTGCTGTTGAGCATCTTTTCATGTGTCTCTTGACGATCTGGATGTCTGTTTTAGAACAGTGTCTGTTTAAGTCTTCTGCCCATTTCTTCACTGGATTTTTTGTTTTCCGGGAGTGGAGTTGGTGAGTTCATTTTACAGGTTTTGGATACTAGCCAATTATCCAGTATGACTTTTGCACACATCTTTTCCCATTCGGTCAGTTGCCTTTTAGTTTTGTTGATCGTTTCCTTCATTGTGGAGAAGATTTTTATTTTGATGATGTCCCAATAATTCATTTTGCTTTTAATTCCCTTGCCTTTGGAGATGTGTCAGCTAAGAACTTGCTGACGCTGAGGTCAAAGATTGTTTTTCCTGCTTTCTCCTCCAGGGTTTGATGGTTTCCTAACTCACATTCAGGCCCTTCATCCATTTTGAGTTTATTTTTGTGAGTGGTGTAAGAAACTGGTCTAGTTTCATTCTTCTGCATTTTGCTGTCCACTTCTCTTAGCACCAATTTTTAAAGAGACTGTCTTCTTTTCCATTGGATATTCTTTCCTGCTTTGTCAAAGATTAGTTGGCCATACGTATGTGGGTCCAATTATGGGGCCTCTATTCTATGCCATTAAGTCTATGTATTTATTTCTGTGTCAATACCATGCTGTCTTGATGGTTATAGCTTTGCGGTAGAGGCTAAAGTCTGGCATTGTGGTGCCTCTCACTTTGGTTTTCTTCTTCAGTATTACTTTGGCTATTCAGGGTCTTTTGTGTTTCCATACACATTTTATGATTGTTTGTTACAGCTTGGAGAAGAGTGCTGGTGCAATGTGATTGGTGCTGCCTATAATGTGAGGACTGCGTTGGGTCTTATTGACATTTCGCCAATATTTATTCTTCCAATCCACGAGCATGGAATGTTTTTTGCTTTGTCTGTATCTTCAATTTCCTTCACATGCCTTCTATAGTTTTCAGCATACAGATCTTTTACCTCTTTGGTAAGCTTTATTCCTAGGTACTTTAGGACTCTTGTTGCATTGTAAATAGGATCCGTTTCTTTATTTCTCTTTCTGTTGCTTCATTATTAGTGTATAAAACGCAACCAATTTCTGTACATTGATTTTGTACCCTGCAACATTGCTAAATCCATGTATCAGTGCTAGAGGACTTTTGATGGAGTCTGTCGGAAATTCCATGTATAGTGTCAAGCCATCTGCAAAAAGTGGAAGTTTGACTTTATCGTTGCAAATGATGATACCTTTAATTTCATGTGCTGTCTGATTACTGATGCCAAGACTTCCAACACTGTGTTCAACAACCGGGGTGAGAGTGGACATCTCCGTCTTGTTCCTGATCTCAGGGGGAATGCTCTCAGTTTTTCCCCATTGAGGACGATGTTTACTGTGGGCTTCTGATAAATGACTTTTATGATGTTTAAAGTAGTTTCCTTCTATCCCAACTTTCTTGAGGGTTTGTATTAAGTAAAGATCCAGTATTTTCTCTAACACATTTTTCTGCATCTATTGACAGTGTACTATGCTTCTTATCTTTTCTTTTATTAATGTGATGTAGCACAATGATTGATTTATGAATATGGCACTAGCCCTGCAGGCCAGGAATGAATCCCACTTGATCGTGTTGAATAATACTATCTATATGCTATTGAATGTGATTTGCTAGTATCTTGTTGAGAATTTATGCACCCGTATTCATCAGGGATATTGGCCTGTAATTCTCCTGTTTTTTGTGTCTCTGTCTGGTTTGGAAATCACAGTAATGCTGGCTTCATAAAATGCGTCTGGAAGTTTTCCTTTCATTTCCATGTTTTCGAGCAGCTTGAGAAGGATAGCTATTATCTCTGCTTTAAATGTCTGCTAGAAATCGCCAGGGAGCCACCTGGACCAGGACTCTTATTTATTGGGAGATTTTTGATAACTGATTCAATTTGCTCACTAGTTATGGGTCCGTTCACATTTTCTATTTCTTCCCGTTTGAGCTTTGGAAGTGTGTGGGGATGGAGGCATTTGTCCATTTCTTCCAGGTTGTCCAGTTTGTTGGCATAGAAGATTTTATAGTGTTTCCTGATGAATGCTTGAATTTCTGTGGGATTCTTTGTAATAATTCCATTTTCATTCGTGATTTGACCTATTTGGGTCCCCTCTCTTTTCTTTTTGAGAAGCCAGGCTAGACATTTATCAATTTTGTGTATTTTCTCAAAAACACAACTCTTGGTTACATTGATGTGCTCTACTGTTTTCCTTTAGACTCCATATTGTTTATTTCTGCTCTGATCTTTATAATTTTTCTTCTTCTGCTCGCTTTGGGGTGTCCTTGCTGTCCTGCTTCTAGTTCTTTAGGTGTGCTGTTAGATTTTGTATTCAGTTTTTTCTTGTTTCTTGAGATAGGACTGGATAGCAATGGTTGTTGTTGTTGTTGTTGTTGTTGTGTTTTGTTTTGTTTTTGTTGTTCCCTGTCAGGACCGCCCTTGCTGCATCCCAAAGGGTTTGCATTGTTGTATTTTATTTTCATTTGTTTCCTTATATCTTTTAATTTCTTCTCAAGTTGCCTGGTTGACCCATTTATTCGTTAGTGGGATGTTTTTTAACCTCTATGCTTTTGGAGATTTCCATCTTTTTTTCTGTGTTTAATTTAATGTCCCCTGCAATTACCACATTCTTACCAACAAGGTTCTGTATGTTTTTAAATAATTGTTTATATATTTGTGTGTCTCCAAATTTGGTGTGTAGACATTTAAAATATTTAGCTCTTCCTGATGGAGAGACCCTGGAATTAATATCGAAAGCCCTTCGTCATCTTTTGTTACAGCCTTTGATTTAAACTCTACTTTGTATGATATAAGTTGGCTACTCCAGGTTTCTTTTGACACCCAGTAGCATGATAGATAGTTCTCCATCCCCCACTATCAATCTGTAGGTGTCCTCATGTCTAAAATCAGTCCCTTGTAGACAGCAAATAGATGGGTCTTGTTCTGTTTTTTGTTTTGTTTTTTCTATCCATTCTGATATGCTATGTTTTTTGGTTGGAGCATTTAGTCCATTGAAATTCAGTGTTATTATGCAAAGATATGTGATTAGAGTCATTGTGATGTCTGTAGGTTTTATGCTTGCAGTAGTGCACCAGTTTCCTTTCCCACCAACAGTGAGAGAGGGTGACTCTTTCTCCATATCCTCACCAGCATCTGTGGTTTCCTAAGTTGCTCATTTTAGCCACACTGACTAGTGTGAGGTGGTATCTCAGTGTGGCTTTGATGTGTATTTTCCTGATGATGAGTGATGTTGAGCATCCTTTCATGTGTTTTTGGGCCATCTGGATGTCTCCTTTGGAAAAGTGTCCTTTCATGACTTCTGCCCATTGTTTCAGTGTATTACACTTTGCAGGTGTGACTTGGGTAAGTCCTTTATACATTTTGTGTAGTAACCCTTTATCCAATATGTCATTCGCAAATATCTTCACTCCTTCCATCGGTTGCCTTTTAATTTTGCTGATTGTTTCCTTTGCAGTGCAGAAGATTTTTATCCTGACCAGGTCCTGATCATTCATTTTTGATTTTCATTCCCTTGTCTTTTGAGACATGCCAAGGAAGAAATTACTGCAATTGAGGTCAAAGGGTTTTTTTCCTCTTTTGTCCTCTAGTGTTTTGATGGTTTCCTGTCTCACATTTAAGGCTTTCATCCATTTTGCATTTATTTTTGTGCACGTTGTAAGAAAGTCATCTAGGTTATTCTTCATCATGTTACTGTTCAGTTCTCCCAGCACCCTTTGTAAAGAGACTGTCTTCTCTCCATTGGATTGTCTTTCCAGTTTTGTCAAAGATTAGTTCACCATACATTTGTGGGGCCCCTTCTGGGTTCTCTATGCTGTTTCATTGGTTCATTTGCCTGTTTTTGTGCCAATGTCTTACTATCTTGATGATTACAGCTTCGTAGGAGTTGCGAAAATCTGGGCTGCCTCCCACTTTGGCTTTATTTTTTCAAGATATCTTTGACTACTCTGGTTCTTTAGTTGTTCCGTGCAAAGTTTCCCATTGTTTTTTCTACTCTGGAGAAGAATGTTCGTACAATTTTGATTGGTATTGCATTAAATGTGTAGATTGCTTTCGGTAGTATTGACATTTTAACAGTATTCATTCTTCCACTCTTTGGCATGGATTGTTTTGTTTTGTTTTGTTTTCTGATTTTGTTGTGTCTTCATCATTTTCCTTCATACATTTTCTATACTTTTCACTGTACAGATCTTTTACATCTTTGGTTCGTTTTCTTGCGAGGTATTTTACGGTTCTTGGTGAAATTGTAGCTGGCATTGATTTCTTGACTTCTCTTTCTGTTGCTTCCTTATTGGTGTATAGAAATGCAATCAGTTTCTTTACACTGATTTTTTTTCCTGTGAGTTTGGTCAATGCATGTATCAGATCTAGCAGCGTTTTCATGGAGTCTTTTGTGTTCTCTGCGTTCAGTCTAATGTCACCTTTGAAAGGCCAAAGTTTGACTTTCAATGATATATGTTGAGTTAAGTGTGGTTAAAAAAGAATTTACCCTTTGAGCTCTATGTTAACTTCATAATTGCACAATAAGTGACAAATAAGCAAGAACTGTGCATGTTTTCCAACATTAGAATTGGTAACTGGAATCTAACTCTTTAAATCATATTGAATCCCTCATGATATGGAGAGAAGTATGAAACATCTAACTTCACCCAGTACACACGTGTGTATTTGTAAACACGTATGCTAAACAGAAAATTGTAATACTAGTGAGGTGTGCCAAATTTTATATGTTCATGGTACAGATAATATTGTTTTATCGTCTTTATGGTAGCAGCCAAAATAAGACATTTGGAATCAAGGAGAGAATCCAGAACCTACAGGGTACATTCTCCATGCACTATTCTGGCTTTCAAATAAATGAACAAATGGAATTAAAAAAATAGATTGCACTGGTAATCATGTTTATTGCAATAGTGCAATAACTTTTTATGGACTCTAGCCATAATAAGAGTGCACGAGGATAGGTGTTGGAAATGACACACTTTATTTGACATGACCAAGCTCACTAGAAACATATACATTCCAAAACTTTTTAATATTCATTTTTTCAGATATTCTATAAGGCCTAATAACTTATTACTCCACATTTAGAAGAGCAAAGGTCGACATGGTGAACTTTGCCCATGTTACAATGGCTAACACATAATATTATTTGATATCCTAGAATTTTAAACAACAAAACAGCTGCACGGCTCATGCAAGTTATTTAAACTTGACATATTTTAGCTTTCTGTTTTTCATTATTTAATCGTTTTTTTTTAGAATTAGCTTTTGCTACAATCGCATAACTACTAACTTGGGTAATGGACATCCAAGGTTCCAGCTTATCTGTTTTTGTATCAGTGATGAAAATCAATCTCTATGTCATTGCCTTTTCAATTAACCATGGCTATGTTTTAGTTCTTTTATCACTGCACTAATAAATTCTCTGTTGTCTTCTATGCCTTTTTTGAAGCCCAGTGATTAATCTTATGACTATGAATCTATATTCTTGTTGTTATACTGCTTTTATTTATTTTGATCAATTGTTTAATGGTCACTTCTTCCTGGAATTTCGTCTGAGGGGAATTCTTCCGTTTCATCATTTTGGATAGTTCTCTATCCCTTATGTGTTTTAATGTTGTTGTTGTTGTTGTTTTGTTTTGTTTTGTTTTGTTTTGTGTGCTCTGCACCTGAGAGCACTGCTACTTTAAAGTGGGCTCATACCCTCTCCATGGCCTGCCCCTGCAGGAGGTGTGTTTTGGAAAGTGTTACTTGCTTCGTGTTGCTATGACTTTTGTTGTTTGATTTTCATCTCAGAGTGATTTTTGAAAATCCCGCGATGTGTGCTTTGATGTGTTCTTTGAAGTACCAAATGAAGTATTTGCATGTTTGCACTATCTTGACAGGGGTTAAAACACCTTAAGTTGCCATGGATGGGTGTCCTTGCCCTTCCCAACAATGAGGGTTACTCCTGGTAGTGAGATCCTGGAGATGTGATGGCGCCAAAGCCCCGGCGCCACACAGACAGCTCCTCTGAAAAGCTCTAGGCAGCTGCACTTATGAAAGCCGCTCATTTTCTGATTTCCCAGAGGTTACCTTGGGCAAAATTGTGGATTTTTAAGTTACCTGGCCCCATCTATTTCTTCTACCAGCCAGATCTTAGATTGTAGGCAAATGATACCTCCGAGACTGCTTTTCCAATTTATAAAGGGGAAGTATAATGCCTATGTCCAGTATAGTTGTGAGATTACAGGAAATGCCTGTAAAACGTGTGGAAAAACTCCTGGCACATTACACTCCATAAACACTGTATTTTGATTTGATTTCCTCATAGTTGTCACTACATCCATACAAACTGTATCTCCAGGGCGGGGTCTGATGTAGGTCAAAATGTAAGCTACACCATAGAAGCTATCAACGAGGCAAAATGTTTCCCCTATGCCTGAGGACGTGACCCTTCCCTTTTTTGTATATGTATACTAAATTTGGTGGTAGAGATTATTGAAGACTTGAATGTATATTGCAGTCTAGCACACCGGGAGATAGTTAAACATCCCCTATTCCAGGCATCGAGGATACACATATTGAACACCTTATGTGTCAGGTGCTATTAGGTTCAAGTACACAGTGATAATCCAACATGCACGCTTCATATAATCAGGATGTTTCAAATCTTAGCTACAAATGGTACAGGTGTAATTACAACGTGTGGCAAATGCTGTTAAATAGAACACTAAATTTTATGAGAAGGAATGGCACAGGGGACAAAGTGTAGATTAGAGGAGTGGCCAACAAAGGTTTCTTGGGGAGAAAAGTCCTTTATTCAAACTTGGACCCGTAGCAAGAACTGGTAAGGAAAAATAGCGAACACAAAATGCATTCTAAGCGGAACCTACATGGGACTAAATTGAGCAACCTGGAGAAGAGACCGTTCCGGTCACCTAATGAAAGGAGAATGAGGAAAGATGGCATTAGAGGGGTGACAAGGCAGGACTGCCAACGTCTGGTTATCACGTTACAGATTCTATGTGTCATTTTGAGTACAGTGGAGATTAGAGGGTTTTCTTAAGCAGAGGAATGAACTGCTCAGATTCAGGATTTTTGGATTGCATTCCGGATGCAGTGAAAAGAATGAACTGGGATTTTGGTGGGAAGGGAAAGGCAGCATGGGGCTAACAACGAAAATGGAGAGTAGGCGGAAGGTGGTGAGAAACTAGCTGGCTTGGCATACGTTGGAGGTGGAGTTGAGAGCCCCTGCTGCTGAGTGGATCACAGGAAAGACGTTGAGGAGGGGAGGACTGACAATGAGTCTCTTTCCCTCTTGAGCCACTGAAGACAATGCCCCATTAAGAGAGAAACACAAGAGGGGTCTTAAGTTGGTCATGGATTTCAATTGATTGTTGATTGGGTATTAATTAATATGCTTAGAGAATTTCTCTCAGAATTTTATCTTTTCATTGTTTTGTTTCTACAAATTGCTTCGTTATTACCATCTTGAGGTTCTTACGGATGGTCTCCAATTCTTCGCTGTCACCAAGACCTTCTTACATAAGAGTATGGACATGATGGGTTATGTAGATACATCATCTTCTACCCAGTCTTTGTCATCGTCACAAATACTTAATGGCCACTGTTGTAGAAGAACCTCAAGCTCCAACAGGGTTGTTCTCACTGTTCTCGGAATGCCTGCCCCTCCTTTATTCCCGCACATTTGCTTTTGTCTCCTTTGTCCTCCTCCTTTCTGCCTGCCAACTAGAAATTTGGTCATCCTTTAAGATTCTTTGTGCTATGCCCCCGAGACGCCTTTACTGATCAACCCGGCTCAGTGGACTTCTCCTGCTACATGAAACTTGACCTTGAAGTCTCACTGTGCTTTGTATGGTGTTTGGGTTTTTTGTACCCTCAAATATTGAAAGTTTCTTGAAGGCAAGGATGCGGTCTTGCATGCTTTCAGAAACTTTTATAGACACTCAAACATGGTCAAAGTTTAGAAATCTTTCTTGGTGAAGTGGTTGAGTCAACGTCAAATCAGATGGGAGGGTGTCTGCTGAAGGAATAACACTGGATTGTTTGAAACTATCCTTGATCATAGGGTAGGTCTATTTTTAATTTTCTGAGGAACCTCCACACTGCTTTCCAGAGCGGCTGCACCAATTTGCATTCCCACCAACAGTGCAAGAGGGTTCCCGTTTCTCCACATCCTCTCCAGCATCTATAGTCTCCTGATTTGTTCATTTTGGCCACTCTGACTGGCGTGAGGTGATATCTGAGTGTGGTTTTGATTTGTATTTCCCTGATAAGGAGCGACGCTGAACATCTTTTCATGTGCCTGTTGGCCATCCGGATGTCTTCTTTAGAGAAGTGTCTATTCATGTTTTCTGCCCATTTCTTCACTGGGTTATTTGCTTTTCGGGTGTGGAGTTTGGTGAGCTCTTTATAGATTTTGGATACTAGCCCTTTGTCCGATATGTCATTAAACTAAGGGTCGATGGGGGGTGGGAGGGAGGAGAGGGTGGGTGATGGGTACTGAGGAGGGCACCTTTTGGGATGAGCACTGGGTGTTGTATGGAAACCAATTTGACAATAAATTTCATATATAAATAAAAAAAAAAAAAGAAACTATCCTTGATATATTGAATGGACCTAATAAATTTATGAATTGACACATTTTATTTATTTAACTGATACTAGGCTAAATCATTTATTTGAAACGTTACACTATGATTATGGAGGTCTTAAAGTTTATTGCAGAAAATTTAGAAAACAAACAAGAAAGAAAAAAAATGGTCATAAGTCAAACACCTGGAGATAATGATATCTAAACACCTTTTTTATGTTTATGTATGTTTGGCAGAGACAGAGAACGAGAGAGAGATGAGCAAGAGTGGGGGATGGGAGGAGAGAGAGAGAAAGAGACAATCATAAGCAGGCTCCACGCTTTCAGTACAGAACTCAATGTGGAGCTTGATCGCACACACTGTGGAATCATAACTGAGCTGGAATCAAGAGCCAGATGCTTAACTGACTGAGCCATTCAGGCGCCCCTGGAGGTAAGCACCTCTAACACTGTGGTATAATTGTCAGGGAAGAGGTATATGCACAGGCATTAACCAAAATTAGCTGTGTAGCTGTGAATCCCATTTTTGGTTTCTAGTGGTACGAGCATTTCGCTAGGTCACAAATTTTCTGAAGGGCTATGAATTGTAAAGGCTACATAGCATGCCATAACTTATTTAACATTTTTTTAATGTTTATTTATTTTTGAGACAGAGAGAGACAGAGCATGAACGGGAGAGGGTCAGAGAGAGAGGAAGACACAGAATCCGAAGCAAGCTCCAGGCTCTGACCTGTCAGCACAGAGCCCGATGCGGGGCTCGAACTCAAGGACCCCGAGATCATGACCCGTGCTGAAGTCGGACGTCCAACCGACTGAGACACCCAGGTGCCCCATGCCATAACTTATTTAAACACGGCTATGGATCATTTAGGATGTTCCGTTTTCTTGCTTCAATTAGTTGCCACAAGTAGAATTAACTTTTCATGGTGTAGACACAGTTTAGTAAATGTCAATTAAACAATAAAAAGAACTGCAGCCGGTAATGTGAGGTGGAGGAAGAGGATGACCAGATTTCGCTTCACCTTGTGTATTGCTGGCAGTCCTTACACCCTTCTCTCCCTCATCCTGTTTTTCTCCTACTTGACCCACAACCTCCACCTTTTTATTCCTCCTTCTTATCACCCTCATTTCTCTGTCTATGCTGGCCTCCTTGCTTCCCATCAGTACACACGTTCACACTCCTGCCTTTGGGAATTCATGGGTCCTTCTGCCTAGTTCACCTTCCTGTCAGCAGGTAGTTCTCTCATTTCCGTGAGGTATTTATTCAACTGACACCTTTTTCAGTAGGGCCCTCTGTGTCGAGTATTTCACCCTGTCTAGTATTTCACACCCCCTCCCCCAATGCTTATATCCTCTCCAGGATGTATTTACTTGTTCTTTCCCCATTCATTATTCTCTACCATAGTTTCTAGTTCCATTATCTTTGTCAGTTTTCCCCACTTGACTATTGAGCACCAAGAGCACAGTGATCCTTGCTCCTTTGGTTCACTAGTGGATCCTCAGGGCGTAGACAGCGTTGTCTCATTCTAAATGCTCCAGAATTATTTATTGAATGATTCAATGAATCAAAATCACTCCTTCTTTCTTAAGAATGTTTTATAATTTTGTACTTTACACTTACATCTATGATCCATTTGAGTGAATGTTTGTATAAGTGATGAATTTAGGTCAAGGCTTCTTTTAATTAATTAATCAATCAATGAACCGATTGATTAAACAATTAATTACTTAGTTAATTGATGACTATTGCATACGAACACTTAATTGTTCCCGTAACACTTGTGAAAGACTATCTCCCTTTTTCTGTTAGGTTGGCTATATGTCATTATCAGAATTTGGGTGAGGATGCTTGTGTATGGGGTCAGTTTCTGGATTCTCTGTTCTATCTCTTGATCTGTGTGTCCATCTTTCTTCAATATTACACTGCCTTGATTACTGGACGTTTATAGTAAGTCTTAAATTGGTGCATCATGAGTTCTCCAACTTGGTTATTTTTCAGAGCTGTTTGGCTGTTCTCCTTCCTTTGTCTTTTCACACATATTTTAGATGAGCTTGCTGATATCCACAAATAAATCCTGGGATGTCGACTGGGATTATGTTGAATCTCTAGATCAAGTTGATAATTGACATCTTACTAGCGAGGCTTCCATGGCTAGATATGGCATTTCTCTCCATTTATTTATATCTTCCTTGATTTACCCAATCAGCCTTCTGTGGCTTTTCGCGTACAGATCCTGTGCATGGTTGTTAGATGTAAATGTAAGTATTTCAATGTTTGGTGTGGTTTTAAATGGTTCTTGAAAAAACAGTTCATATTCTAATTGTTCATTGCTTATGTATAAAAAGGAGACTGAGTTTTATATATTGACCGTGTATTCTGGGGCTTATTTAATTATGTTTGAGTTCTAGAAAACTGATGTATACTCCTTAGAATTTGTTTCATGTTGATAATCACATGATTTAAGAGTTGAGGCAGTTTTCAGCAGCTCAGGTCATGGTCCTATGGTCACGGGATTGAGCCCCGTTTGGGGCTCTGTGCTAAGCATGGAGCTTGCTTAAGCTTCTCTCTCTGTCGTTCTCTCTGTCTCTTTCTCTCCCCGTCTCTGCTCATTCTCTCTTTCCAAAATACGAATTGAAAAATCAATAAATAAAAGAATCGAGATACTTTTTATTTTTACTTTTTCCAATGCGAAGGCCTTTTCTATGCCTTTTTCTGTACATGGCACGCTTGTTAGCAGGGGAGGTACTGGTGTTTATGTCGATTTGTACACAGAACTGGCTGATTCCCTGCTTTTATTTTCTCCTTCCTTGGATTTCTGCCAAACTTTCCCCAATCAAAATAGGATTCAGAGGGACCCTATTCTAGTTTCGGTTCAAGATGGCTGTGTAGGAAGTCCTTGAGCTCAACTCCTCCAAGGTGAAAGAAGGTTTCAACTACCTCCACATCGACGTTAAACTTTCTAATTGATTCACTTTTTCTTTCCAGCTTCTCTCTTTCTTTATGTTTATTAATTTTTGAGACAGAGGGAGACAGAGCGCAAGTGAGGGACGGGCAGAGAGACATAGAATCGGAAACAGGCTCCAGGCTCTGAGCTGTCAGCACAGAGCCCAATGCGGGGCACGAACCCAGGAGCCATGAGATCATGACCTGAACTGAAGTCGGATGCTTAATCAGCTAGGCCACCCAGGCGCCCCCTCCCCACTCTCAGCTTATCTCTTAATTCAGGATCCTGAAAGCAAAGTATCACCTCATGGGAACTGAAACTACCCCTCTAGCAATAAGGACTCGTTGAGCCAATAAGACTGCACCCTCAAGCCAAAGACAATGACCAACCTGACCTTAGTGACCACCTGTGTGTACCTACCTCTTTTGGTCCCAGATTTTCCTTACATAAACCTGGAGGTATTCTCAGCACTTTACAAAGAGTCTTTGATGGGAGTCTGCTGTATCTCTGGTGTCGGCCTCTGAATAAGTTCCCCATTTGTTTCACCTCCACTAGTTCCTTTGAATTGCGATTTTGTCAGTAATTAGTAGCCAAACCTCACCTTTTTTGGGTCCTCTGGAGCAAGGTGCTCTTGTGCCTGAACTCCCTGGCTACATTTTCTGGTGAACCAGCCAGAAGGTGTACTTCCTATTGGTCCAGCTCCCTGGGGATTGCACCTATTGATATAACAATTCCTCCTGAGGAGCTGAAGACTGACGACACAGATGGTGCCTAAGAAAACATAGAAAATCAAAAGACAACATTAGTACAGTGAGATAAAGGAAACACTCACCCCTAACGTTGCCAAAGGCAGTTGGGGAAGGACCAGAAACAGACAACTCTGTCCTTGGGCAAAAACTGAAAGAAAAAAAGAAAACACTGCAGTTTTAAAAGAACAACTGTCATATAAAAGAGAAAAGTAGAACTCTGTCAACGTCAGAGGAGCCACAGGAGTTCTCTCTGGGTCATAGAGACAGGAGAGTGGCAGGGGTACATTTTACATCCACATTTTTTCCTGTTTACTTATTTTTGAGAAGCAGAGAATACAAGCATAGCAGGGGCAGAAAGAGGGGGACAGAAGATGCAGGGAAGGCTCTACACTGACAGCATCCAGCCCAATGTGGTTCTCAAATTCATGAACTGTGAAATCACGACCTGAGCTGATATCAGATACTCGATCCAGTGAGCCACCCAGCTGCCCCACATTCTCCATCCACCTTAAATGCATAGACCAGAGCAGGGTCCAGTTGCTGTAGCTGGCCTGCTGCCTCAGTAAGTTCCAGGCCCACAATACACACCAGCCCCAATTGCACTGGACACACACACACACACACACACACGACATGCTTTTTTCCCCCTTAATCAATGCAGTTGAAAGAACAACTAGCATATGAAAAGAGCCATTCCTGGACTGTAACCCACCTCCGCTCCCACGGCATCTTCAGGGCACTCTCTCCGTGGAAAGTCCTGGTACACCGTAGTTTATATCCACTTCAGATTCAACTATATGGCAAGCTATCTTCTGCATTTAAAGCCCCAGGTTCCTTCAGCTTGTACGCACTTTAGCTTCCCCTATCTTGCCCAAGAATCGTCTGCATAGAGAGATCAAGGACATCCTGATCCCCAGACTGCTCATGTTCTAGCCACCCTGTACAGGGTACCTGTACACAGCACCCCAGCATGCCTCAACTTGCATTCATTTCAGCTTCAGCTGTCCTGCCAGGGTGTCCTGCCTCACACACAGAATCCTGGGACACACCAGTCTGCGTTCACTTCAGCGTTAACTATCCTGACAGGGCGCCTGCTATGTAGAAAGCCCCAGGATCCCCTGTCCATGCAAGCCACGTCCTCAGCCAACCAGCAAATATCACCAACTTCACACAGGGCCTACCCAGGGGGACAATCATGTATTAGAGAATTCCTTCAAGTGTAGGAGAAGTAGCTGCTCTGACAGTCTATGGAAACACATGCAGAAAGAGAAGCAAAGTGGAGAGACAAGGAAATATGCTCCAAAAGAAAGAACAATAAAAAACCCAGAAAAGAGCTGAATCGAAGATAAGCATTTTGCCTCAATTAAATAAAGAATATAAATTAATGATGGACAAGATGCTCGCTGGGCTGCATAGAAAACACAAGAATTAAGTGAGACCCTTAATTAAGAGATAGCAAACACACACAAAATCAGAGTTCAAGAAGATAATAGCTGGAAAAAAGAAAACACTAGAGGGAATCAACAGTAGAAGACTGCATGAGGAACGACATATCAGTGGATATGGAAGACAGATTTAGGGAAAGCACCCAAAACAAACAGCAGAAAGATTTTTTTTTTTTTAATGAGGATAAGTTAAGAGATACTTTGGAAATATCAAATGAGGAAAAATCCACATAATAGGGATTCCACAAGAAGGAAAAGGGGTACAAAAAGTATTTGAAGAAAAGATAACTGAAGACTTTCCAAAACTAGGGAAGAAAAGAGACATCTAGGACAAGAAGCACAGATTTCCAAACATGAAGAAACCAAGGAGCCCCACACTATGACACATAATAATATAAATGTCAAAGTTTAAAGATTAATAAAGAATTTCAAAGTTGTAAGAGAGAAGCAAAAGTTACCATGATTTCAAAAACAGATCTCAACAAACAAACACCTAAAGTTTTCAGCTGATTTTTCAGCAGAAAGTTGGCATGCTAGGAAAGAGTGACAAGGTATCTTCAAAGGCCTGAAAGGATAATCCTACGACCAAGAAACCTTTACCTGGAAAGATTATCATTAACATTTCAAAAAAAAAAGAGATAAAGAATTTCTCAACAGAATATAAAGTAGTTTGTCACCACTAATCAGCAGTGCAAGAAAAGTTAACTGGGAAAATCATAATTAGATATTACAGAATTATGAATAAAAAGATGTAAAATATTACAACATACACCTAAAATATGGAGAAGGGACTTAAAAAACTTACTGTTTGTATTTTGTTTTACTAAAAAATATATGTTTTATTTCATGTTTGACAGAGAGAGAGACAGAGTGTTAACAGGGAGGAACAGAGAGTGGGGGAGGCAGAGAATCTGAAGCAGGCTCCAGGCTCTGAGCTGTCAGCACAGAGTCCAACATGTGGTTCCAACTCACGTATTGTGAGATCATGACCTGAGCTCAAAATCGCACACTTAACTGACTGAGCCACCCAGTGCCCCAAATTTAGTCTTCGTAAAATTCTCGAATGTGTGTATATTTAAGAGACCACCAAAATAACATAGACTGCTGTTTCCTTGGGATGTTATATGTAAACCTTGTGATAACAAACTCAAAACACAAAATACATGAAAAATAAGGAAAATGAAACGCAAGTAAGGCACAACACAAATTCATCTATGAAATAGGAAGAGAGTACAGAAAAAAAGAAACAGAGAACTACAAAAGCAACCGGAAAACAAAGAACAAAATTACAATTAGTACATAACGATCAACAATTACTTTAAATATAAACGGCTGAAGTGCTCCAGTCAAAATACATAGGGTAACAGGATGGATACAAAACAACACTCATCCATATGCTGCCTAGCACAGACTCTCTTCAGACCTAGACACATACAGACTGAAAGTGAAGGGATGGAGATACATTTCCCATGCAAATGAAAGCAAACAACAACAGGGACAACAAAATAACATCAAACAACAACAACACCTCAGAACCAGGTAGCAACACCTATATCAAACCAAATAGACTTTAAAATCCTCAATAAAATATTATCAAACTCCACTCAACAACACGTAAAATGATTACGTGGCTTTTATTCCAGGGAAACAAAGATGGCTCATCAAATCAATCAACATAATATCCCGCCTCAACAAAACGGAGGGTAAACACCATATGATTATACCAATAAATGCAGAAAAACCATCCGACATAATTTAACATGTATCCATGGTAAAAGTTCTCAACAAACTCGGGGGGGCGGACATGCCTCAACACATGAAAATATTATTTTATATAATGTTTATATTAAAAAGTTCACACCTAACATCTCAATTGTGAAATACTGAGAGCATTCCCTCTAAGATCAAGAACAAGATAAATATGTCTACTTATGCCACTCTTGTTTCATATAACACTACAAGGCCTAGCCACAAGAATCAGATACGAAAAAAGAAATTAAAGTCATCTACGTTTGTAAACAAGCTAAACTGTCAATATCCGCAGATGACATAAGAATATGCATAGAAAACCCTAAACTTTCCCCCAAAACTACTAGAAGTAATAAACGAATTCAGGAATGTTAGAGATACGGAATTCATACACAGAAATTGGTAGGGTTTGTATATAATAATAATGAAGTCACAGTAAGAGGAATTAAGAAAACAACACAGTTCATAATTGCACCAAAAAAAAAAGAGAGTAAACTAGCTACGACTCAACTTATCCAAAGAAGTGAAAGACCTGTAGTGTGAAAACCATAAGTCAATGATGAAATTGAAGATGACACAAACAAATGGAAAGATATCCCATGATCATGGATTGGAAGAATTAATATCATTACAATGTCCATATTACTCATAACTCTCTACAGTTTAAATGAAATCCCTATCAAGATACCAAAGGCACTTTTCACAGAACTGAAACAACTAATACTAAAATTTGTATGGGTCCAAAAAAGACCCTGAATCGTGAAAATAATCTTGAAGGACAAAAACATAGATGGAGGTATCAAAATCCCAGATTTCAAGATGTACTACAAAGCTTCAGGTAAACCAATTAGTATGGGTAGTGACACAAAAACAGACACATTGTTCAATGGGACAGAATAGAAAGCCCAGAAATAAACCCATGCTTATGTGGTAAATTAACCTATAACAAAGGAGGCAAGAATAAACAATGGGGGAAAGACAGTCTCTTCAACAAATGGTATTGGGAAACCAGGAAATCTACATGCAGGTAGCGAGGACCTAACCATAACGCTGGCCTGGGCTCTGGCCCTAAAGGCACCTAGCATGGACGTCTAAAAGAGATAACGGATTGGGGACAATTACCATTGAGGAAAATCCTGTGTGGAAGTCACACTCTCTCCATGACATTTCCACGGCCTTGTTGGAGTTGGAGGAGATCCTGAGACAGTTTCAGTCTGGCCCACGCATATGTTTGGCTTCGCCCTTCCACGCTAGCTCTGACCCATAACCACACATGGGCCCTCATTTCAGTCCTGCAGGGAAATCATATCCCTGTGGGTGGTTGGACCAAAGGCACTTCCGGGGAACCAAACCTACCCCTACCCACTGCTCCGCCTCTAAGCGGGATCACCTTCTAAGGCTTAGAAAAGAAGTGGTGGGACATGGATTCCTCCTTTTTGTACCCTGTGTTCTCTTCGGGAACTCAGGAGATTGAATGCTGCCCACCCTCACTGGGGACGATAGTGCTTTACTGAGTCCACCAAATCAAACACTAATCTCACCCAGAAACACTCTACAAATATCCCGAGAAAAAATGTTTAGTCTTGGGCACCCCACGGCCAACTCAAGTAGACGTGTAATAATAACCATCATAGGGTGATCCTTGTTTTGCTTCCCTTCCCTCATTCACCTCCTATTGCTAACTTTCAAGTTCTGAAGCCATTGCTTTTTATATTCTGACCAGTGTATAGCATTAAGAGAAATTCGAGGAAAGTTGTCTTGTGCAGGGACTAGTGTTTCAGTTGATATGAAAATGTTTTCGGTAAGGTAAGGGAAAGAGATCTTAGCTAGGGCACCAACATATTCCATGTTACTTTATCAGGGATGGCCCTTAGCTTTCCAAACCCTTAACACGCTCATGGGAAGGCAGTGTAACATGGGTGAGAGCATGCATGTTGGCATAGGAGCAGAGTTGGTGCCCATCCCAGCCACCCCACTCGTGTTTGTGTTATCTTGGACCATTTACTTAACATATCTGAAACTCAGTTGCCTAATTTATAAAATGGAAATAACAAGAAAGGGTCAAAAAATTACATGACACTAATGGCAAGGTGCTTAATCCAACACCTGACAACACGGAACAAGTGCTCCACAGATGATAGCCATCATTAGCCTCATTTGAACAGCTAAGACAGGCTAATATTCTGTCTGGGGTCAGATACCTACGGAGGAATCTCAGGTCTTCTGACACTGATTCTTCAATTTGGAGGCAGCCCAGGGCCAGGATGGCTGAAAGAGTACAAGGAGGTAGACCAGTAAGCCAGCCCTCTATCCACCTCTTATTTGATAGTCCAGTTGTATATTCATCTCCTTCCTTCCACTGAAAAGAAATGTAAATCCCTCCCTCTAGAAGAAATGATACACAGACGCTTGCATGTAATATTAAGTGTTAGGCTCTGTAATACTGGCACATGCATCATCTCATTTAATCTACAATGGGCCTTCATATGGGAGTCCTTATTCCAATTTCCAGGTGAGGAAATTGAGACCTAGGAAAGTCAAGTGCCTTTCCCATATCTTGTTTATGACCGTGTTAGACAACAACCCGGGACTCCTCCTCCATGTCCAGTGTGTTTTCTTCTGTGCCACAGTGTGTTCTCTTCCAAGGCGAACACTGCTAAAGAAAGATTTGAACAAAGCAGTAAAAAAAAAAAAAAAATCATTTAAAACGTCTAGTTTTCACCCAAGCACTGCTTTCTGGGTGAGATTGGTGTGTTTTCTCTCTGAGAAACAAAGGTGAGAAATTCCAAACCTCGATCTTTGTTACGGAGTTATGAAGACCAGTAAAAATTAGTAAAGCTCACTGGCAGATTAAACTTTCCAAGTCGAAGACATTAGTTTCAATTCTCATATTATGTGTGTTAAAGTGGGAGCTGGAATTTCACATGGCTTTGACAATCGTCATCAATTCCTTTCTTCAAGTTTGACTGCATATTCTCTTTCTTTCCTTTTTTTGTCTTTTCTAACTATACTTCCAATATGCCAGCTCATCCCTGTTTCTCCATATGTCTAGCAATGGCCATTCTCCATTTGTCCACATTAAATCTGTCATCAAAGGAGAATAAAAGGATAAAAGAACAAAGCCAGAGAAGTAAGACTCAATACTAAAATGTAAACTGGTGTTAACATTTCTACTTCCAACCAAATGTAATAACAAACACTAGATTTATACACCTTATGGAAGCAGCTAAAAGCGTAGACAAAATATATAAGAAGCTGTTCTCAAAACATCACACTCACGCAGTGAAGGACACTGATCCCTGATATTGGGAAATAAGTGAAATGGTTCCTATAGTGCCCTATTCTATTGACTAGGCTGGGATTTGAGTCTGTGTTATAGAGAGGAGGAAGCTGGCATAGCCCAACATTTTCCCTGATTTGTGGAGGGGGTAGTCACTGATTCAGGAAGACTGCTATATTTCACAGAGCAGAGTACCAAAGAAGAGAAAGTTGTTCACAGAGAGAACCCCAGAGATCAACAGATGGTCTGCCTTGAGTATTCAATGGAATATTGATAAACTCTTGTGTATGAGGACACTGAGACCAGGGGAAGGAATAATACCCACTGCCATACAGGGTCAGGAATAATGCCTGACAGCCAGTGTGGAAGACCTCACAATGTACCTGCCATTTGGAAAATACTTGATCTTTGTGTCAGTACTGGACAAAAATTATCCGTAAATTAAGTGCTGCCTGTGCCTTGCCCAAAATATCTTTAAAGAAAGACCTGAAAGGTCAAGCTATTTGTAAGTAACTAAACCCTGTCCCAAAACAAAGGCAAGGATATTTTTAGGAATCTAAAAGTTTCCAGCATCTGACAGGCTAAAACTGACCATGTTTGGCAGCCCATAAAAAATTATCGGGCATGCAAAGAAGCAGGAAAATAAGACACGTAAGGAAGGGGAACTCAACTGACACTGACCCAGAAATCACACAAATGATATAATTTATACATCAGAACATTCAAATAGTTATTATAACTAATATTATTATATCCACGATATTGTAGGGCAGAATGAGCATGTTAAATACAGACATGCAAGTGGTATGTAAGACCTAAACCAAACTTCGCATGACAAAAGCAATGACTAAAATAAGAAATCAGGTCTATGATTACTGAATGGAATTAAAGGCATATAGACAGTGCAGAAAAAAAGGTTGATGAACCTAAAGACATAGCAGTGGAAATCGTCTGAAATGAAACACACAGACAAAATATGCCTGCAAACCATCCAACATACATGTAATTGTATCTCCAAGGAACACAGACAAGAAAACTAATTTGAGTAAATAATGAAACTAATTTGAATTTATAGTTGGTAAGGTTGATGCAAACCAAAAATATATAGTTGCAATAAGGTCAATGAACCTCAAGGACAGGAAATATGAGGAAAACTACACCAAGGCACCCCACAATCAAATTGCTTTAATCCAGGGAAAGGGAGGGAAAAGATTTCTCATCAGAACCAATGCAATCTAGAATACAGTAGGATAACATTTTTAAAGAACCTAAAGTAGGAAACCATTATGACCTGGTGTTAGGCAAACATTTCTTAGATACACCACCAACAATATGATTCATTACAAGAAAAAAATATGATTGGATTTTATCACACTAAAACTTTCGCTTTTCAATGAACAAATACTTTGAAATCCAAGAATGAGAATGGGAGAATATATTTACCAATCATCTATGTGAAATGGGACTTATATCTAGAACATATGGGCAATCCGCAAGATTCAATATTCTGAAGCTAAATAATCTAAAAAAAGGCAAAAGATTTGAGAAGACACATTACCAAAAAAGATATATGTACAGCAGATACACACATGAAAATGTGTTCAGCATCATGAGGGGAAATGCAAATATAAACTACAATGAGATAAATGAGATACAATGAGATCAACTACTACTTCATGCCTACAAGATGTCTAAAATCAAAAGACAGGGTTCCGAAGTGTTAGCTAGGATATGAAAGAACTGGAATTCTCACACACTGCTGATGAGAATGTCAAAGTGATAAAACTACCCTGGCAAACAGTTTGACAGTATCCTAAAAAGCTGAACATGCAACCTATTCTATGATTCAGCCAAATCTACTCTCAGATATGTTCACTAGAGGGATCAAAGTATACGATCATACAAAAAAATAAATAAATAAAAGAAAGAAAGAAAAGAGAAGAAAAGAAATGAAAAGAAAAGAAACAAAAAGAAAAGAAAAGAAAAAATGAATGTTTATAGAAGCTTTGTTTTCAATAGGCAAAGGAGCACCTGGTGCCTCAGTTGGTAGATTTCTTGATTTCTGCTTGGGTCATTATCCCAGGTCCCTGATATTGAGACTCACATTGAGGTCCACACTATGCATGGAGGCTGCTTAAGATTCTTTTTCTCTTTCCCTCTGCTCTCCCTTTCTCTTTCTCTCTCCCTCCGCCTTTCCCTCTGCCTCTCCATCTCCCTCTCCCTCTGCATCTCCCTTTCCCTATCTCTCCCCCACCTCACCTTCCCCCCTCCCCTCTCCTTCTCACTCACTCTCTTTCTCTCACTCTCTCTCTCTCTCTCACTCTCTCTCATAATAAGAAATAAATACGCCAAATGTGGAAATAATACAAATGTCCACTGTCATGTGAACGGATAAACAAAGTAGTAACAGACTATTGATACACACAACACTATGGATAATCTTCAAAATACTAAGTGACAGAAGTCAACTCCCCACCTCTAAATAATAAGGAGTATGTCTTATATAATTTTATTTGTATAGTATTCTAGAAAATGCAAGATAATATGTAGGGACAGAAAACAGACCAGAGATTGCCTAGGAATGGGAATCGGGAAGACGTGGGGGACGGAGGGATATCTAAGGGATACAAGGACATTTTTAGTGGTGACAGACATATTCTTTTCCTTGTTATGTATACATTGGTGGATATGTGACCAAAATTTACCAAATTATGTAATTGTATTTATTAGTATTGGTATTAATATTAATTATTAACTAAGTAATTTATTTATTAGGGCTTTTTTTTCAGAGACAGAGATGAAGCTTTCATAAGTGGGGGAGAGAGACAAGGGAAAGAGAGAATCTTAAGCAGACTGCATGCTTAGCATGGAGCCCAATAAAGGGCTTAATTGAACCTGGGATCATGACCTGAGCCAAAATCAAGAGTCTGATGCTCAAGTGACAGCCATCCAGGTGCTCCACCAATTACGTACTTTAAATATGTACAGTTTGTGTATATCAGTTAAACATTAATGAAGTTGTTAAAAAAAGCAAAACAAAACATGATTGGATATTGTGTATTTTGACCTCTGGGGCTGCTATTTCAAACCTGGTCCACCAGCATCTACTGATTTTCGGAACCCCCAGTATCTTTCATACACTCACATAAGTTCTTCAAAATAAATGTAACTTGGGAAAAGGGGAAATCCCCTGGCAGTTATCACGTATATCAATTATAAGTGTCACATCACTTAGAACTATGATCCATACATGAGATGGGTGATATAGCACATGTTTGCTTTCGACAACTTGGAGCTGTTTGAGTCCCAGCACCCCATTACCCTTGTACACTTGTTAATTACTAGTTTACCAGTTAATGGTCCTCTGTCTCCTTATACTGTATAAGAAGGGACTTGGTCTGTCTTGCTCACTTCTGTGTTTATAATGTTACAGAACCAGGCTGGAATGCTGGCGGAAAAACCAAATGGCGCTCGGAGATCTTCTTTGGATTGCAGATCTTGGTGGAACGGCGGGCTCAGAGGACGCTGTTTCTCCAAACGTCTGAGGGCTGAATGCAAGTGGGGCAGGAAATTTACAGTCATCAGCTGCCATATCTGTGGGGGTTTTCCTGCACACAGAAAACAAAGGAAGAAGAACCAGGGGGAGGGGTCTCTAAGATAGAGACCAGAGTTCGTTTTAGTCCCACCGTCCATCTTTGGTGCAGTATTGTATTCACTTCTCCAACATTATCCCATTTTATGCCTTTTAAGAAACCTTTTTAGTAGGTATCACCTTTCAGTTTTTTAGGTTGGTACCCTCAGAAGGCTAAGATGTCTGCAGTAGTTTGGCGAGCAACAGTGTTTTCAAGAAAATATATTATGGTATTCAGTATAGAGGGGCCAATGGGTACAAGTAAAATTATGGAGAAGAGGGGCCCTGCCAGGGCAGGAAGCCAGGATCCCAATCCGTGAGATCTCATTTGTTCCATTGATTGGTACTTTCCTGTTGTCTATCTTGAATTATTATTATTATTATTATTATTATTATTATTATTATTATTATTATTATTATTTTACTTTTTTAGTTCCTTAACCTTAATTGTAAGTATTTCTGACTGGTTTAAAAAACAGCAACATTCCTCCCCCTGAAAAGATGGGAGTCCCTCCATTTTCTGAAGTGAGGAGTTCGTGGGCCTGTCTATTTTGGGGGGTTACTGCCACCAGAGAGTTTATTTGGTTCTCTAAAGTTACCAGAGACTCGGCCACCCATTCCATGTCTTCATTTAGCTCTTGAGATAGTCTATGGTACAGTCCTATCCATAAACCTATGCCCCCTTATACAGTTCCTATTGCTGTCACAATTTTTGAGCCTATCAGAATGGGTAGCAGGACTGCCCGTTTAGCCTGAGACTTGGGGCTAAAGGTTGTTAGGAACTGATCTTCAGTGTATACAAATATCTCTGGGGTCCGGAAAATGGAATAACATTTCTGAGTCCAGTTGGCTTCTAAGCATCGATAGGCCGAATTAGTACACAGATAGAACACCCCAAGGGTGCAACATAGGGTTGTAGTCCTCATTAATGTTCTATCTCTTCCTCATACAGAGGGCATTTAGTGACTGTACCGATGAGGTTGTTGGCATTGGGAGATGGACCCTAGTGACCAGGGGTCCAATTCAGACAGGGGTGTTGGTTTTGAGGTTTTCAGGAGCTTCCTAGGTCAAACGGATCGGAGTAGCTAAGTGAGTCCTCTGGTTGAGGGGCAAGCACATCCAGCAGGTTTGCATGTGATTATCTATCTTATGGAGTACTAGTAGAGCAGTTTCGGACCAAGGCTGGAGTGGGGAATTGGTAGGCATCTGATTGACGGCTGAAGTTTCAAACGTTGTTCGGCCACTGGCAGAGTGGTCGCCTTTATGGCTTGAATTATCCTATCCTGGGTATATGCTTTATAACTTTTTGAAGGGCCCTGTAGTGCAGCCCTTCCCTGTTTGAGATTCCCCATTGAGGAAGGTAAGTGTAGCAGGCTCGCTTCCGTGTCTGGAGGCCCTTGCTGTGACATGGGTTCCTGATAGTTTGGTTATATCCTCGGTCCAATACTTAGCACTTCGGGCACCAGGTGACTGACAGAGAGTGGGTGTTTTTCCCATGTAGCAATCTTTGTGGAGGGAGGGAAAGGTGCTGAACACCCTGGACGCCCTTATTGTCCTATAACAATTGTGGGGGCAAATTTGATAAGCGGCAGTTGTGAGGGTGAGAGTGGTTATCATAATATACAGGCAATACTTGGTAACCCTCCCATCCAGAGGAGGTATGTGAGGCCCAGGATGTATCTTTTACACCATATCCAGATTGTTGGTGCAGTCTCTATCAGCCCAACAGTAAGAAGTAAGACCAGGCTTATGACACCAGTAAGGGGCAAGGGTTGGCAAAGTAGCATTCAAACCCCTGGACTTGATTCACGCATTGATTCCTCAAGATCCTGCTGTGTGCAGGCCAGCCATCTCCCATGGTGTGGCTGGAGCAGGGCTGGACACCTCAGGGGTCAGTTCCCTTTTGAGGGTAGGTTTAATGGGATGACTGGATCTGGATCACTTCACCAGGTTGTGGATTCTTCTGAGTGCACTTCTTAACTGTGGAGTGATGGACCCGTGGGGTGATACCTGAAGTTTTGGGGGCTGTAGGAGTTGTTAGAATAACAGTGAGAGACCCAGTCCACCATGGTATAAGAGGTTCCTTCTTCCAATCTTTGACCCACACAGAGTCTTCTGGCTGAAAGAAGTGAACGGGGTCCCTAAGGAAATTGTGACCCTCTCTATGGTGTATCTAAACTTGTTTAGGACTGCCCCCAAGTTCTGGAGCTGTTATCTTATTTCTTTGTCTGCAATCTGGTTTAGGTCTCCTGGGAGCTTTCCTAAATGTGGGTGTGCGTGGGGGTCGGGGGGAGGATCGCCCATATAATAACTCAAAACGGGAGAATCTCAGTGCCCCAGGCGGGCATTGGGCACACAGGAGGACCAGCCGAAGGAAATCTGGCCATGGGGGGTTAGTCTCCTGGTGGAACTTGGCCACGGTTTCCTTGAGGGTGCAGTTCATCTGCTCTACCTTTCGCTGAGCCCTGGGGGCGTTAAGCAGTGTGCAGTTTCCAGGGAATGTTAAGGGACTTTGTTAGGGTTCATATAATGTCCGTCGAAATGCAGGTCCATTATTACTGTGTGTGGTTAAGCCCAATCTCCCATAGAAGAGCCTAGGCCACCTCGTGACTTCATTCCATTCTGGTCTGGAAAGCTTGGACGCATCCCAAATTGGTGCAGATTATTACAAGGAGGTACCTCAACCCTTTATTTGGTTGTATGTTGGTAAAGTCCACTCCTAAGTCCATCCTTTGTGAGCCAGGCAGGGGCCGTGGGGCCGAGCAAGCATTGTTTTTGGCACACGTTACACATTATTCACTGACAGCCTGGCATAATGCTGGCAGTTGGCTGATATCGCTGTTGTTTTTGAAGAGGACCTCTAGAGCAGTTTTCCTTAAGAGGGTGAGTTAGTTATCTTCTTTCACTAGCTGCTTTTACATAGATGATGGGACAAGACTCACCATCCGCTTTGCTTAGTGTGCCCACTTCTGTGGAAGCCCAATTTCTTTCTTCACTTGTGTACATGGGTGATGAGGCTTCCTTCTGGGGCGCAAGAGTCAGAGTGTAGGTAGGAGCTTCACCTAGGTCACCTCAGGCAGCCACTCTGGCTGTTTTGTCGGACTGGTGATTTCCTGATTTATGGGTTCATTTCATTTCTGAGGTCCCTTACAGTGTAGGATAGCTACTTTGTCTGTTAGCCATATGGTCTCAAGAAGCTTTAGTATTTCTTCCTCATTTTTGATAGTTTTCTCTGAAGCGGTAAGGAGGCCTTTTTCTCTATAGATGGCCCCATGTACATGCACAGTAGCGAAGCCATAGGGGAATCGATGTAGATGTTAACTCATTTACTTTTGCTAAGGATGATGGCTCAGGTTAAGGCGTACTGAGTCCAGCCCATTGTGCCGACCATCCTTCCGACAAGGCCTTAGCTTCCTGAACTTCCGTGGTTGTGATGACTGCATACCCTGCTCTTTGGCTGCACTCCTCTAAAAACCCGCTCCCATCGCTAAACAGGGTGATCCCTGGGCTTGTTATACCCTGGTCTTAAAGTCTGGGAAGCTGGCGTAGACTTCATCCACTACTCCAGAACACTCATGGTCAGGTTCACCCTCCTCTGTGGGAAGGAAGGTGGCCAGGTTTAGTGTTCTTACACTGTTCGAGAGTGAGCCTTGGGTTCTCATAGAGAAGGCCTTGGGATTGTGTCAGCTGAGAAATGGAGAGGAAATGATATCCTTGGGTGCTTGTGAGCCACACGACCGTGTGTGGGACCTTAACATTAAATTTTTGGCCCAGTGTGAGTTTGTCTGCAACCTTGATGAGCAGGACTGTGGCTCTGAGCTTTTAGGCACAGGGGCCATCCTCCAGCCACAGGATCAAGTTTTTTTTTTTTTTTTTTTTTTTTTTTTTTTTTTTTAGACAGAACACTGGCCATTGCCGAATCACCATGCTCTGAGTGAGCACTCCTTTTCGTGTGTGAAGAAGTTATAGGGTCTGTCTATGTCAGGCAAACCAAGGGCTGGGGCTTGTCCCAGAGCCAACTTTATTTCTGAGAGCCCTCACCTCCTCAGTCCATGCAAGGGGCTCCCAGTTTGGTCCTCCCAACAGGTCATAGAGGGACCTCACTATGGCTGAGCATCTGAGGATTCCCAATGCGACAGAACCCTCTGGCCCTGAACATTCACACAAGCCTCGTTTTGTTTGGGGCTGTGGCAGTGTGGTGCCACACTTTCTCCTTTCCGGTCCTCATTCTCCTTTTCCTTTTGTGAGGAGGGAGCCTAAGTATTGGACCTGCTGCTGACGAATCTGTGCCTTTTTCCAAGAGGCCTGGTACCCCAAGTAGGATCAGAGCTGTAAGAAGGCCTGTGTACCTTTCATACAGTCTTCCTGGGTGTCACTGGAAAGGAGGTCTTCTATGTATTGGAGAAGGACATACCCTGCGGTTTCCTTCGGAAAGTCAGTGTGATCTGAACCTAGGGCTTCCCTCAGAAGAATGGGCGAGTTGTTGAAAACGTGGGAAAGTAGTGTCCAGGACATGTGTATCCGGCGCTCTGTAACAGGTTCAGTCCATTCAAAGGCAAACAATGATTGCCTTTGCGGAGCCAGGCAGAGGCAGAAGAAAGCATCTTTTAGGTCGAAGCACGCAACCCTTCTGGGTGACCACGGAATTTGGCTGAAGAGAGTATACTGAGGTTTCGGAATGACTGGGTGTAAGGAAACAGTCCCTTTGCTGATGGCCCTCAAATCCTGTACTGGTTGGTGTCCTCCTCCTAGCTTCTTGCCTGGCCAGAGTGAGGTATTCCAAACTGATTGGCACTCAGTTAGAATACCTCTTTCTCTGAGCTTGGTCAGGTGCTCTTGTATGCCCATTCTAGCCTCTAGTGGAAGGGGGTACTGCCTTGGTGTCTGAGGTTGAGCTGCAGGGATCAGGTCCACAATGATTGGGACCTAATTCCAAGCTATTTCAGGCGGGTTATCATCAGACCATAGGGAGGGGAATGTAAGCCTGAATTCTTAGGGGTGACAAGGTAAGTCCTGGGCACAGAACAGTCTCCATTCTTCTTCCCTTGGCAGGGGTATCCAAGACCAGGTTTCCTTCTGCCTTCGGTTTAATTGGAGGCTAGTGTGTCCAGTGGGGTCAGAAGGTATCTGGGCCCCAAGTTTGGAGAGTAGATCACGGCCCAGGAGAGGAATCGGGCAGTCAAGTAAGTAGAGGAACTTATGCCGGACCTTGTGACCCCCAAGTGCACCTTGTTGAGCTTGACAGAAGGGCTGTTGCATTGCCTGTGTTCCAGTAGCCCCAAGTATGGTTGCTGTCTTTTGGCCTATGGGCGCTACCAGGGAAGTAACCAAGGAGTATTCAGCCCCAGTTGAAAAGTATTTCTACCATGAAAGTTATTGTTCAGCCTCCACCTCATTTCAGCCGTGGGTTCATGGGGTCCGAGAAAGAAAGGGTCTGGTCCCCCTCAGTCCAATTCTACCCCGGCCACATCAAGAAGGTTCTCACCTCGAGGTTCCTCCAGATATTGGCTGGGTTTGAGGTCCCCATCCAATTCGGACATTCTTATAGTTTTCCTTGCCTTTGCAGTATGCACACTGGTCCCTAGCTAAGGTGGCTGTGGGCTTCCACCCTTTTTGTGGTTGGGGTTTTTCGATGCTGCGAAAAAAACAGCAGCCTCTGTTCTTTAGTTCTGCTGTGAGAAAGGTAGCCTTCTTTTTTAGTCTTCACTTCTTTCAGCTGCAAATTTCTTTTCCTGAAAACTGTATTGACGACCTCTAACAACTGAATGATATTCATCTGGCAAAGCCCTGCAACTTCTGGAGTTTTCGTCGGATATCTGGGGCAGCCTGTGCCACAAAAGAGGTATTTACCATCTGTTGACTTTCTGGTGCCACGGGGTCAAACGGGACGTATACAGGGTACGCTTCACAGAATCTTTCATAGTAGTCTCCCGGAGAGTCCCCAGGGTGCTGTGTGACTCATGATATTTTAGTCATATTCATGGGATTGTTGACTCCAGCTCAGACTCCCTGAAGGAGGGCTTCCTGGTATCATCAGACGTGGCCCTGTCCTCCTTCTGTGGTGCAATCCCATGGTGGGTGTTCTTCAGGCATGCAGCTTGAGCCCAGATATAGGGTCATTGATTCCTGGAGATGTGTGATTTTCTAGGTACTGTCATATTTCTGTCATCCTTATTTTTAATTCAACAAAGTATGGAGTAACTGTTGACAATCTTCCCATGTCTGTCAGTAGGTCGGGATGAGGGACTCCATCAAGTCAACCATTGCTTGTGGCTTTTCAGAGTATGGTGGAGTGTTGTGTTTCCAATTGAGGAGGTCGGTTGTAGAGAAAGGTAGATAACACATCATGGAATGTCTGGTCTGGACTTGGTCCATCCTCATTCTGTCTTTCAGGCTCTCTCGTCTTCTTTACATGCATTCGGAGAGTTTTAGGTCTGGCTGCTGGCCCATGTGGGGGTGGCTTATGTGGGTCTGAGAGCGGCGGGGAGATGGGCGGCACTGACTGCACTGGCAACTGCACTGACTCTGGCTGTGGCTGGAGAGACAGATGTAGGAGGAGTCTCAAGCTCCGGGGGAGGGGAGCGGGAGCTTGAAGAGTCATGAGCAGGTGGAAAGACAATATCTTCCTCCATATCTCCTTCAAATATTAGAGGAGCAGTGGGTCGCTTCTTTGGCTCCCTGGGAGAGCTCCAGATAAAGTTTCTGAAACCTTTGCCTGGCTCTGTTTGCTAATGATGAATCACCTTCAAGGCAGTAGATTTGGGGCAATTTCAAGCCAGGAGTCGATGTACGGAAATTGATCAGTGTGGCCTGGGTTCCAGGTGACTATTAGCCAAACCTGCTGCACTATTTGAGCATCTAACGTCCCTTCTGGAGGCCATCCTATATTGAATGTGGGCCATTCTAGTTCACAAAGTTTCCTTAACTTCTTGGGTGTCGTTGTCACCCCATGGTAACCTGAAAAACCCTTTTAACACTTTTTGGTCACAACCTCTAAAATCGTAGGCTTACTCTGTTTTCATCCCATTATTAATTTTTTTCTCATATTTGGTGACACAAAGACGGACAAAGTTAGGGTATACCGCCGATGAAAGGACTATTCAGATACTCCTCTGGTCGCATTCCTGAGGGAAAGTTTAGGTGAGGTTTGATTATAGTGGACTCGGCTTTGTGACTTGTGATGGGAATCTGATCTGATACCGCCCTAGACCTTATACTCTCACAATGACTCAGGGGAGCCCATTCAGACTCCATAGACTTTTGGGGACCTTAAGGGCGCCCGTCCATAAAGCCACAAACTGTAACTCGACAGGCAACCCTGGCTTAGCTGTACATCGTCTCTCTCTCTCTGTCTCTCTCTGTCTCTCAGTCTCTCTCTCTCTCTCTGTCACACACACAAACACACACACACACACACACACACACTCGCCCGCACGCGCGTGCGCACCAGAGTCTATTACATTTCCCTCCACAAAATTTTCTACCAGGGACACCTATTAAGACCTCTGGGGATTGATCATGTCCCCCTTCCACTCTTTTGGGTATGCATGACTTCTTCAGGGCCCGGCCTTACCAGGTCCATGGAGCAGGACCTGCCCAAGACAACGGAAAAGAAAGCTGCTGAAATTCAGGCAGAGCATGCACTTTCTCCCTTGTGAGAATTTGCTTTGCCACCACCTCGCCGTTCTCCCAAACCGGTGGCAACAATGGACCAGTGCGGTTGGGTTTCCTGGTCAGCAATCTAGTATGTTATGGAACCAGGCTGGAACACTGGAGGAAAAACCAAGTGGCACTCAGAGAGTTTGGTCAGAGAGTTTGACTCACCAAACATCTGAGCGTAGAGTCAAGTGGGGAAGGTAATTTATAGTCGTCAGCTTCCATATCTGTGGGGGTTTTCGCACATGCACCAAACAAAGGAAGAAGAACCCAGAAGCGAGGTCTCTAAGCTAGAGACCAGAGTCTGTTTGAGCCCCGTTGACCATCTTTGGAGTACTTTATTCACTTCTCCAACAAGAGTAGAGCTCTAAATACCACATAATATATGCTCATTAAATCTATATTAAGTGAATAGTTCTATTGTTTCTGTATCGGACATATAACAAGAATTTTGACAATCTATATGGTAAGAGTCCCCAGACCATCACATTATAGGGATTTCAAGGTTGTCTAGTACCCACACAATATTAAGGTTTGGTTACAACCACCATAAGCTAACCCTACAACCTCACATCCTGGATCATATAATGCCCCTGTCTCCTCCTCATTCACAATCTTTTGCAACTGAGTGCAGACAATTCCATAATGTGGTCTTGATTCAGAAAGCCACATTCCTCAGTTTCTCTCAGTCAGACAGAATGAAATCTGACTGTGAACGTCTGCCAGTAATGTTGCAATAGAGATGAAGAAGATCAATTCAAGTGGACTCCCTGAGCTGACCCCTAGAATCTCTTTAGGGCATGAGTACAGTTAAATAGAAATGCTGCACTCAGAAATATGTCTGCTGCTTATCCAAGGAACAAAAAGCAAGCATTTAAAAAAGTAATCCGTTTCCCTGCAGAACAGCTTAATCAGGGAGAGTGAGTGGTGCAAAGTGGGTCAATTCTTCTCTATGGCCTTAACTATTGTAGAGACACAGTTCAACCTATGGGGGTGTTTAACAGAAACATGAAACCTGAGAGCTGCCATTGTTGGGTAACAATGTTCTCTAACTGTGCCTTATGCATTGACATGAAAATCCAAGGGAGACAAGCATTAATTATAAGTGGCTTAGGGGCGGCTAGGTGGCGCAGTCGGTTAAGCGTCCGACTTCAGCCAGGTCACAATCTCGCGGTCCGTGAGTTCGAGCCCCACGTCAGGTTCTGGGCTGATGGCTCGGAGCCTGGAGCCTGTTTCCGATTCTGTGTCTCCCTCTCTCTCTGCCCCTCCCCTGTTCATGTTCTGTCTCTCTCTGTCCCAAAAATAAATAAAAAAAAACGTTGAAAAAAATTTTAAGTGGCATAGAAGTGGACAGTTTCTACATGCTTCATCACCTCTATGTAATAATTAGTCCTGTCTGCTCTTTGCACGTGAACATTCCGTTGTTGGTCATTTTCCCCAAGATAGAAATGGTCCCTTGTGCTTCAGTGGGCTTGTAAACTTAGCCTTCCTGAATAGGGTTGGAGACATCCAAAGGGCATCTCTTGGTACCTGTTGTTTCATTTTGTTCGATAGTTATGGACCTACCCCGATAAAAGGATTCGCAATTTTCTTAGTATGTCTTAAGACTGAATTGGAAGCCCATTTTCTGTAGTCAATTCAACTTAACAAAGAGAGTATTACATGTCAGACATTGTGAAACATATAACTGAAGGAATATTACCTCACAAAGATTGACCCTCAAAATCAGTACACCTTACTAATGATGCCTTGTTTTTTGGAAGGTCATGAAGGTGCGGATCAAGGGAAGAATGGATTAAAATTAAATAGAACCAATAAGAAAATATACAAGTACATTTGCCCTTAGTACGGATAACCAATAATTCATGAAATGTTGTTTATTTCATTTATTTATGTGTATGTGTATGTGTATGTGTATGTGTATGTGTATGTGTATGTGTATGTGTATGTGTATGTGTATGTGTATGTGTATGCTTATACTGGGCTGTGGCGAAATATGTGTTCCTTACAGTAGATTGGGGATAAAATATTTGAAAGACGCTGTGCTAATGCACCTTATCAAGCTGCCTGGTGCCTCTGTAGCTTGGGTTCTTGATAGGGCTTAGGTTCATCCGCTTCATGCGCTTGCATGAAATTTGGAAAATATGATGGCTAATTTTATGTGTCAACTTTACTGGGCCACAGAGGTCCAGATGCTTGGTGAAACGTTTTTCTGGTGTTTTGTGATGGGAAATACTTGAGTCTGTACAGTGAGTAGAACGGATTATTTTCCTAATGTAAGTGGGCCTTACCTAATCAGTGAGAAGGCCTGAATAGAATAAGGATGATTCTCCCAGGGATACTAGGGAATTGCTCTTGCCTGCCTGAAAGTCTTTAAACTGGGACATTGGCCTCTTCCCCGGATTCAGACTGAAACAGCAGCTCTACCTGAGATTCAAGCCTGCCAGCCATTGGACAAGAACTATGCCATCAGATCTCGTGGGTTTCCAGCTAGCCAACACATCCTGAAGATCTTGGGACTTGTCAGCGTCCACATTTATGGGAGCCAATTCCTTATAAGATATATAAATAAACAAACAAACAAACAAACAAATAAATAAATAAATAAAACATTCATAAATATATAAATATATTTATAGTAATAGATTCATATTTTATGTGAATGTATTTACATAAATATAAACAAATATAAATATATAAATATATTATATATTATAATATATATTATATATATATATGAGAACCAGAAATTTTCTCTGTTGAATCTAATTAATTCAGAAGGTGAAAAGTATTATCTATTGGTTCTACAGCTGTTTTTTTTTTTTTAAACTAATGTGGTAGACATTATTCTAAAGAAAAAAAAAATAGCCCCCAACGATCCATACCTTACAGCTGACAACCCATGAATATGAAGAGAGACCATTTCTATAGTCGTGTTGTATTATAGAGAGAGATTTTCTGGATCAACCTAGTATCATCATGAACCCATGCATCATAAACCCATCCAAAGCATAGAGTTTTCTCTGGCTGGCCATCCCACAATCTGAAAATGAAGACCTCAGTTGTATAATTGCAAGGAACTTAATTGTCCGAAACCCAAATAATCTCAGAAGTAGATTTCTCCAGATAAGAACCCAACCTACTGACACTTGACTCTTACCTAGTGATACCCTAGGCCCAGAACACCAGTGAGTCTGCCTGGACAGACCAGTGAGTCTGCTGGGGTTATTCTGCCAAGACAATTCTGCAGGGCTGTCTTTGGATTCTGGGAGTGCAGTGTACACCCCACTTAACTAACACTTCTCCTGACTGTTTGAACACACAATTCCTCATATTAAGTCCCTGCTTGGATATAAGGTAATTTCTACCATATGCTACTGAAATTTGACTATTTTATTTCCACATATCTCCTACTTGGTAAATGCAATGATACCTGTAGCTTATTTCAAACTCAAGTAAAACAAAACACAAAACTCTAAAGAACGGACCACTCCTTACCTCTTGAAACTATCTCTTCTTTTATTTTTGATAACATTTGACTCTCCTGGTTTCTCTTATATATTCCCTCTACTAATTTTCATTCTATTCTCCTGCCTCATTTCCATTCATCAAGCATGCATTGAGCACGTACTATATTGTAGGCACTGTATACAAAGTACAGAGGTCTTATCTAGAACTATTAATGGACCTTGTTATCCAGGGATCTGCCACTGTGTAAACAAATTAACTATAGTGAGTTGATAACATCTGTAATAGTGGTGGATAAATGTACCCTGGAATTGCAAAGAAGAAAACACATGATTCTCTAGGTACCCAGAGAGTGCTTTACACAAATGAGAGTCACTTGAAGTGAGTCTTCTAGAGAAGACATATTTCAAATCAACAGAGTAAGGAAGGGCATTGCAGGCAGGAAAAAAAAAAGAGAGAGAGAGAGCAAGACACGGAAGTTTGAAATTGTGACACATTAAAGGAGTAGCAAAGTTTCCTTTGGATGGATTTCATGTGGGAATGGGAGATTGGTAAAGAGTGAGGATTAATGTAAAAGATGACATATGAATTGGATCCTAGAAACAGTTAACAGGAGATAGTTATGGTGCCCGAATGTCGTTGATGACTACCCATTGTATTCAAATAAACCTGAAGACACTTCTTGGCTTAGTGAGAACGTTGCTCATCATCTGATTAATTCTATAAATTTAATCTAATCTTATGTTCCTCTTCTCTACCAACCATTCACTCATTTACTCATTTATTTCTTCAGTCAGAGAGGGTATGTGTGGGGTACATATCATGAAGAATGTGAAAGTCATTATAAGGACTTTGACTTTTATTTTCGATGAGATGGAAAGTCAGTTGAGTAGTCTGACCAAATTCACATTTGAGTTTTATTTAATTATCTATCTATCTATCTATCTATCTATCTATCTATCTATCTATCTATCTATCTACCTATCTTTCTATCTATCTATCATCTATCTATTTTTTAATTTAAAGAGAGTGCCCACAGCAGTTTAGAGGGAGAGAGAAACTGAGACAGAGACAGAGAGACAGAGAGAGAGAGAGAGAGAGAGATCTCAAACAGGCTCCATGCCTAATTCATGCCTAGCTCAGATACTAATACAGGTTCTGACCCCATGACGTCATGCTTTCTGGATCATGACCTGAGCCAAAATCAAGAGTCAGATGGCTAACCACCTGAGCCACCCAGGTGACCCTAATTTGTATGTTAAACAAATCACTCTGACTACTATCTGGGGAGCAGGTTGGAGTGGGAAGCAAGCATACAAGCAACAACAGCAACAAAATAAGGAGGTTACTATAGTAATCCTGAAATAACTTCCATCCTGAATAAGGATGGAAGAAGGGGACATAGTGAAAAATTATGATCAAGTGTATATTATAAATGTGGATATAATAGGATTGCTTGTGGTTTGAATATAAGGGATGAGAAAAACAGATATAAAAGATGACACCAATGTTGGTTTTTTTTTGTTTTGTTTTGTTTTTGTTTTTGTTTTTGTTTTGTATTTGTATTTTTTTTTTTTTTTTGGCTGGACCACAGGTTGGTGGTAGTTTTAAGTTGTCTGTTCAGATCATGGGTTTTAGGGGAAACATCAGGACTTGCTCTTTTCACATGGTGATTTTGAGATGCTTATCAGACATCCAAGCGGCCTTTTTTTGAATGTAGTTAGATATAGGCATCTGGAGTTTAAAGTAAGAAGTTTAGTGTGGACTCTAGCCTGGATTATTTAGCATGCGATCACATGAGATCAGCTAGGGAGTGTGAATGGATGAGCGAGAAGACATGCAAGGACTGGGCTCTGGGGTCTCTAACTCTTAAAGTACTGCAAGATGTGGAAAACCTAGCGAAGGAAACTAGACACAGTGGCCACTGAAGGAGTAGGCGAGACATGAGGAGGCTCTGGAGTCCAGGAAGCCTGGTAAGGAATTTGTTTCAAGGAAGGAGGTATCAAATTGATCAAGTGCTGATGGCAAGTCAAATAGAATGACGTCAAATAAATGATCATCAAGGTCACGTGGGGGGGGTCACTTGGTTAAGTGTCTGACTATTGGTTTCATCACAGGTCATGATCTCATGGTTTGTGGGTTCAAGCCCCAGGTCGGGCTCCATGCTGACAGTGTGGAGTCTGCTTAGGATTCTCTCTATGCCTCCATCTGTCTCATATCCTCCCCTGCTCACTCTCCCTTTCTTTCAAAATGAATACATACACTTTAAAAATTATTAAAATATAAATAATCACTGTGTTTTGCAAAGTGGATGTCATTGACATGTGATGAGAAGCATTTCAGTAGCACCTGGGAAAAGCCGAATGGGAGTGGATTCAACAGAGAATTGGAGGAGAATGACTGTAGACAGGGAGTAAGGCAGTTCTTTCAAGGAGCGTTGTGACAAAATGAGGGCGAAAAATGAGGCAGCAGTGGGAAGGGAAGGGAGCAGGGTCAAGAGAGGGCTTTGCTTTTTCTTTCTAAAATTTGAGAAATAAAATCATTTTTGTAATTTCCATATTTCTGATGGAAATGTTGATATGGCAGAGTGGGGGATAACTGTTGACAGAAATGTTCTTAACAGGGCAAGAGTGACTTTGGTCTAGTGTCCAAAAGATAATTGGCTCAGAGTGGAATGTACAGATCCTTCATGTTAATGTTGGTGAAAGCAGAGCACAAGGAAATAGATGTAGATGGAATGGTAGATGCGATAGGTGATTTTGCAAAATCTCTTTTCATTGACCTGGTTTTCTCAGTGCGGTAATAGGCAAAGTTATAAGACCAGAGTGAAGAAGGGTTGGGAACAGTTGGAAGTTTGTGGAGAAGGAAGTTGTGAACTAGAGGTCTAGGTGTGTGAGGAAGTAGCCTTCTGACCTCACTTGAGTCAGTGGCCATCAAGTAACTTTTGCGCTTCTTTCCTCCAATTACATAGGATGTTGCTATGTGCAGGAACTAGATTGAACTTCCTGCGGTTCCCCACTTCTTTACCTTGGCATAGGTAAGGTTGCATCTGCCTGAGAAGCCCTCTCTACCATAATCACTCATATTTCAAATTTGCCTCAACCATTACTTACTTAATCCCACCAGGCAGAGTTAATTAGTCCCTTCTTGGAGCTCTTGTGGTACCATGTGCAGTGCCCTGTACCGTAATTTTTGCCATATTGTAATAATTTGCATCCCTGTCTCCCTAGATAATTTAGCCACTCCTTGAGGGGGTCAATTTGGTCATTGCAGCTCCTAGTATACAGGTTGACTTATGGGTAGCTTTTGTTAATTGTCAATTAAATTGAGTTGAATTGAATGGAGTTGGATTGAATTGAATGTACTGAATTGAATTGAATTGAATTGAATTGAATTGCATGGAGAGAATTGGTAGAAAGAATTGGCAGGTAGGAGAGGCAGAGCCTCGAAACAGTGGTGACATTTAGAACAAGACTTTTCTGATCTACAAGGAGAGGAACTCCTGCTCATGAGAGTGGGAAAGGTAACTGTTTCCTCACATGTAGTGGTGCAGTGAATGGAGCCGAAACCCCAAATGAACTTCTGTAAATTGTGTCAACAATTCTTACTTCTATACTGTTTGCTTTGAGGACCAAAAGAGTTCATATATGCAGAAGGATTTTGTACATAAAAATGTGCTACATAATGTAAGTTACTCTTTCTCACAACACTCTGTGCCAAGATAAGAGAAATGTGTTGATTTTATATATTTTACTAAAGGGTAGCATGTATAACAGAGGAAGAGAAGGACGGGTTTAAAAAAAAAAAAACAATGATGATAGTTATACTCGTCTTGTTGACCTTTCTAGTCTTCAAAGTCTCTTTAGAAGATATCATCATGGTCTCCTTCAGTTACAGATGCCTCTTATTGTCTCTGAGACAATAGCCCTATTATGATCTAATTTGCTAAGCCAGGTGGTGTGGAAGACAGATAAAACTGCCAGCTCATTCTGCAGGAAGCAGCATATAAGGAGCCCGCTGATCTGATAGGCTTGTGTCACAATGCACAAGTTTGGGAATTGCCCAGGCTCAGAAAAGGCCAGTTTTTTGCAACATTATAAAACTCAAGAGAACTCTTTAACACAGAGGCGATGTTCACAGTTCCACAGCAATAACATGTCTGATTCTTGATGCTGACTAGAAGTCAACCAGTTATTTTAGCACAGGTTTTAACTCTTATTGGTTTCACTTCACTTTCCCTTACGTTTCAGGTTTCTTAAGGGCAGGGACCATGTTCTGGGCTTCCTAACCTTTGCCCACACATGTCTTCCATGGTATTTCATGGGCGCTCCGTTATCATCTGTTATTAATTGGGTTTTTTAGTAGGTGTCAGGCAGCTTTCATGGTGACCACGTATAGGCAGAGCATAAAGAGGTGGCAATAGTGGCGCTTTCTCTACCATATGAACCACATGTTACTATCTTAAAATTCCTGGAATATATGTATGATGTCCTGTATGAATGATTGTGAGTTTATGACACTCATATTCTACTCCTTTTCCCCAACAGTTTAAAATACCTTTATGGCAGTTTACCTTCCTTTCATTCCCTAACTTAAAATAATTTACTTCTTTGGCTTTGGACTACCTGCCTACATGCTAATAGATGCATCACTAGAAAACATGTTTGCATTTTGATGTGTTCTTAGCAGGCTGCCTTACTTGCCAAGTCTGCTGGGTGGGTTGGGTAACACTGTTATTTCTGGGAGGATCTTCTAAGATACAAGTATATTTCATGGGCAAAGTAGCATGTTGAGTCCGTCATCATTTGGAGTGAAACTCAGTCTACGTCCAGTAGACTTGGTCCCATTGGTCACATGAAGGAATGAAAAACAGGCCACATTCGTTTTGATGTCATAACATTCTGGGACATGTAGTGATGCCCATGAAAAAAAAAAAAAAAAGAATCACACTGGGGACTCCATTTAAGAGATGTCTCAGCAAGCAGAATCAAGATGCCAGAATGAGGAACAAAGATAAATGCTGTGTAGGTTCTAGAGGTTGGAGACATTGCTCCAGCAGAGAGAAAATTCCTTCAGGGTTAGGGGAGAGGCTGGATAGTGATCTACAGGCCCCTTGTTACCACCTCCAGGCCATGATCTTTCTACTCCCCTGCAATTCCTGCCTTCACCTCCTTAGTCCATCTATTCAATCCCAGAGTGCTACCCTTTTCTTCATGGAAATTTCTGGAGTCCCTTCCTACTCCTCTTTCTTCTCACGTTGCTCCTACCTCTGTTGTGAGCAATTTCACAATCCTGGTAAAATTGCTCTAGCAATGTAGCTTCAGGGTTCTTTAAATTTTCTGGGTCCCACAACCTTAAGAGTCAGTTTCCTCCAGTAGCTAACTTCCGTGATGGTATTTGAGCTCTATGATCATCCAGATGTCTTCTGCTAGAATGTCAAACTTAACGTGTCAATATCTGAGAAGATAACCTCCCCTAACCAGGTGCCTCACTACTTGACTTCACAACTTCTCTTCTTCAGCCCGATAGAGACTTGTGGTCCCTCCTTCCTCCCTCTCATTTCCCTGCATATCATCCCTTGTGGCTCCACTTCCCTTCCTAATGCAGTGTAGACACCTCAGTATGTCACTTTGTGCTGGAACGTCCTAGTCCTCTGCTGCATCTGCTTTGGTGGCCTTGAAGCTTGGCTGAGTCCTCCACCCTGTCAGCCCATCCTCTGTGTCACTCAGCCCAGTGAACTGTTACAGGGACTCACAGTCACTAGGGTCACTCACTCTAATTTTATGGTTGTGGATGTCAACATACCCCCAGAGCTTCTTGCCAATCTTAAGCGGTCGTCTCCCCACAGCAGCTATTCCATATCTCCATCATTTCCCTCAACCTATCTTTTTCACCTTTCCCTGGGAAATGGCTCTTATTTCATCAATAGAACGTAGATTGTAGACACCTTCAAACACTCACTCAGACCTCATAATGACACCTTTCGACACAAGTTTCAACCACAACCGCAGTATGAGAGACAAAAATGTTCCTATTCCCACTCTAGATTCATTAATTCATTCGGCAATCACTGAGAGCCAACTGAGTCTTACGAAGCACTGTGCTATATGCTTGGGACATTAGAGATGAGGGGGTAGACCCTACTCACAAGGCGCTTACAGTCACAAGGAGCTTACAATCATGTAGGGGAGACAGAAATTATGGTGTAATGGTCCAAAGATGCACGGAGCATTAGGAGAGTGTGAAGGGAAAATCGATGTAACTCAGCCTTCAGGGATAGGAGATGAAGTGTGTAAAGGGACTATTCAGATGGGGTGGTATCTTGAACTAATCCTTAAAGAGTGAGTAGGTATTAATTAGGCAAGGTTGGAGTAGGAAGGAGACAAGAGGTTCAGGCATTACACAGTAGAGAAAAATCACACTGAATGTAGGGAGAGGGTATAAGTAAAAATTGGAAATTGACTCATTCCAATTCTTGACTGTGTCCTACGCTTTGTGAAGAGGTCATCTCACAAAGAACCACAAACGAGCACATGTTCCCAAAATTTCCTTCTCCATTTTTTATTCTTTATCCTAGTGTAATTCCTCTCATTCCCTCACCAGTATGATTCAATTAGTAACTCACTTCTGTGGATACTATGGCAACCACATTCCCTCTATGCTGCACCCTTCTGTATCTTTGCTTGGCATCAGTGGAGCCTCATGATGGAGCTCATATCTCTACTCCCCTTAGAGTGGACTTTGTAACATGCAAAACTTATTCCATCACTGCCTTCCAAGCTGTGGTTCCCCCACACTCCAGCATGAGAGAAAACACCTTTCCCATCCACACCCTGCCCCCACCTTTGCATCCTTACTGGTCCTGGGCCAATTGTTCATGCCCTTAGACACTCTCATGATCAACTATCAGCAAATTCCTTAATATGCCCTATTGTTTTATGCCTAGATGTCTTCCCTATCACCATGGGTATGTTTTGATGAAGCATCTTAATTGGTACGTATTTTAAGGCAGGCTAAAATAACTATCAAATATCTAACCTATTATCTCTTTTTTTTTTTTTATTTGCCAGATAACAACGGTAATAGATGACCTTTTTTTTTCATTTTTAATTTTCTATTACTGAAGTATAGATTACATACAGTGTTATTTTAGTTTCAGGTGTATAAAATAGCGATTTGATAATTCTATACATTATTCATAGTGCTCTCCGTGGTAAGTGTAATCATCATTTTTCACCATATCGTGTTGTTGTAATGTCAACTATATTTCCTGCGCTGTACTTTTCATCTCTGTAAGTTATGCATTCTATGACAGGAAGTTTGTAACTCTTAGTCACCTTTCCCTATCTCACACACCCCACCCCCTCTCTTATTGTAACCAGAAGTTTGTTCTCTATATTGAAGAATCTGTCTTTTCTTTTTCTCTTTTGTTTTTTAGCTTCTACATAAAAGTGAAATTATATGGTATTTCCTTTTATCGGAATAATCCCATGTAGCATAATACCCTCTAGGTTTACACCTGTTGTTGCAAACGGCAGGGTTTTATTCCTTTTTTTTTTTTTTACAATTAAATTATATTCCATTATATGGACACTACATTTCTTTATGTATTCATCTGTTGACAGACTCTTGGGCTGCTTCCATAGCCGGGCTATCATAAATAATGCTTTAATAAACACAGAGGTCCATGCCTCTTTTCAAATTGGGGTTTATGTTTTCTTTAGGTAAATACCCAGTAGTGGAATTATTGGATGATATAGTACTTCTGAGTTAATTTCTTGACGAACCTGCATTCTGTTTCCTAGAGTGGCTGCACCTATTTACATTCCCACCAAGAGTGCATTGGTGTTACTTTTTCTCTTACCTTCTCACCAATACTTGTTATTTCTTGTCGTGCTGATACTAGGCATTCTGTCGGGTGTGAATTGATGTGTCATTGTGGTTTTGATTCAGGTTTCTCTGGTTAGTGATGTTGAGCATCTTTAATATGTCTGGTGTTGTAGTAGACACTCTTAATTGATCCCTTTCCCCTTCCCTTTTGATTCTTTCCAGCCTGATGACGACACTGATGATGTCATCTGACATCTTAACTCACCATTTTATTCTTCTATCAAAGGTCATACATTACTTCAAGTGTCCTGCTTTCCGGCTTCAATTTATGTTGTTTCCAATGTGTTACATGACGTCCCTTTCACGAGTCCCTCTAGGGTCCCCTACTCACCTTTTATTACTACCCACCGTCTCTAATACTCTTAGAAAGTTGCTCTAGTTACTTATCCTGGTCCAACACTCTCTTTCTATGCCCCGACTCTAATCTCTATACACACTTCAATTGACACCTCTTACACTTAATTTTTTTCCTAATGTTTATTTTTTATTCATGTATTTTTATTTTTGGAGGAGAGAGAGACAGAGCATCTGTGGGTGAGAGGCAGAGAGACAAGGAGGTGTAGACCAAAGCAGCCTCCAGCTCTCAGCTGTCAGCACAGAGTCCTACATGGATCTTGAACTCACAAGCTGTGAGATAATGGCCCAAGCTGAAGTCAGCCCCTTAACCAACTGAGTCACCCAGGTGCCCCAACACATCTCACATTTTCATGTCTCCAATAGGACTAAATATTTCTGTGGACCAGGACTATCCATTCATGAAGTTCTAGCACCTCCTACAGTTTGGGAATAAAATAGACACTCAATAAATTGATGCTCAATTGAGAAATAAAGGAATGAATGGGTCTGAAGACAAAGGGCTCAATAAAGACTTTTGTTCCTATGAATTCACCCCAGAGTAACACTAGAGCATTTGATTTCAACTGGAGGGTCCTTTAGCCAATCGTGGGAGAATTTACCATATTCTAAGAGTTGTAAGCTGAGAGAGTAAGATTTTTTTGAAGAAATATGAAAGGTAATTTAATTTCCTAACAGGCCAAGCTTTGTAAGCTTAACCTTAAGAACTATATGATGTAAGATGATTCTGGATCATGATGAAACTCAAGTGCTGTGAGAGCCGTGACAACATGGGGAACACACAGTAAGGACCACAGTAGTCCCGGAAGTGCTGTCCTGTATGAGAAAAGAGGGTTTAGTGACCCTGTATGGAGAGAGAGGATAAAGGGTGGGCAGAGTAGGGAGGGGAGGAAGTTGGGATCCAAACTGCAATATTGAAATATCAGAGGAGAGTTATTGTCATGTTCATAATCTTCCCTATATATATCCCAAGGAAAACTTTTTTTTTCCTTTAACGAGCTTTTTAAAGGTAATATACACATTGTAAAAATTCATATAGTAGCAAAATGAGTTATTCAATGAAACTAAATCTATGTCTTCGCTAGGCCTCCATTATTCTTCCCCAGAGGAGACCACTTTTAACAGTTTGTAGGTTTTTTTTTCCTGAATCTCAAGGTATGTACTTTATGCATAGCTGGTACCAAGATATTATCTACACTTCTCCATTTTATAGAAACATGATTTTTGTGATTGTGAAAAGGTATGACATGAGATTTGCCCTGTTAAAAATTAAAGTGTCTGGTCCAATGGGACATTATTTTTTAAATAGACTTCATGGTATTTCCTACCCTGGCTGCATTCGAGGTATTTAATGTGTCCCCAGTTTATGTGTATTTAATTTGTTTGTAGTCTACGACTATAGAAAACAATGCTGCCGTGAAAGTCCTTGTACATATGTTTACCTGCCAGAGTCCAGCAGAGTGTGGGTGGTGCCTCGAAAACCTTACCTGGAAAGAGTTTAATGGAGGAACTAGGAACACAGGTGCTGGTGAGATAAACGGCCTCCAAACTAAGTAGTTGAGTCCTTGGGGACTAGCAAGAGAAGACTTCACCTCTCCCAGGCACCAAGGGACAAGGAAAGGACAAGTGTTACTAGAAGCCAATGAGCCCACGGCTGGGAGAGAAGCCACCTAACAGGAGATGTGGCCATAGACTGAGGAATAAGCCACTGCCAAAATTCCAGAGTTCAGAGTACATATAATGACTGCTTTTCTTTTGCTCTCTGGCTACCTATTAGTATACCTGCCAACTATGGATGGAAGCCAGACGGCAAGAAAGCCTCAACGATGCAGTCCATGGAGGTTAGCTTACTGGCAGGCCTAGGATGATCAAAAATATATCTTCAAGCATGAATGGAGGATTAGCAGTCCCTGGCTTAATATTGTTTGACTTATATTTATTGGACCTTACAATGGTGTGAAAATGATAGCATTGTTAACAAATTGTACTTTGAAGAGCACCTGGCTGGCTCAGTGGTGTAAGCATCTGACTTTAGTTCATGTCAAGATCTCATGGCTCGTGAGTTCAAGCCTGCCTCAGGCTATGCTGACAACTTGCATCCTGGGGCTGACTTGAGATTCTGTGTGTGTGTGTCTCTCTCTCGGCCCCTTCCATGCTCGCACTCTTTCTGTCTCTCTTTCTCTCCAAACTTGAATAAACATTAAACGTTTTCGAAGATAAATTGTATTTCAAATTTAACTTTTTGACCTCTCCCAGTGCTAATGAGAGGCGATACGACCCTCTCCTGTGATGCCTGGCAGAGCAGCCAGCCACAGCTCCCAGTCCACCACATGATCATGGTGGTGAACAATCTATTAGCTTACAGCCATTCTGTACTCACACAACCGTTGTGTTTATGCTTTCAACACAGTATTCACTGAAATACATGAGACAGTTAAACTTTAATGGAACATAGGCTGTGTGTTAGATGAGGTCTCATAATTTCAGCTCATGCAACTATTCTGAACACACATAATAGAGGCTAGACTAAACTATGATATTCAGCACTTTACGTGTGTTACATGCATTTTTGGGTTAGAATAGTTTCCACTCACACTGGTTTTATCTAGTGGTGACTCCATCCTAAATCAAGGAAGATTTGTAATGTAAAAATCTTGGGAAATTTTTAGAACTGGAATTGTGGTATCAGTAGGACAGAAAGAACCTCTTCCACATCCATTCCTCCACCTCCTTCCCTTGCAGGTTATTACCAGCACTGAGCTGTGCCGACGGGCACTCAGAATTAGGACTACATAACCCAGCTTCCCTTACAGCCAAAACAATATAAGAGGAAGTGTCATGTGGCAGCTTCTGAGAAAGTTGAGACACCTGTGTGTCTTGTGTCCTTTATTTTTTCTTTGATGTCATTCACATGCTGCCTTGGATCCTGAACTCTAGGGCCAAACCGTTTGGATGGAAAATGAACTGAGATTCTTCCAGCAAGAGCTGGTAGGAACTAGATTTCTATGCACTTCATAGAATACAGCTGCCGAATCAGACTTGAACTGTATACCTCCAAAGTTCATTGATTTGGGAGAGAAATCCACTTTTACCCTGTTAAAACCATAGTTCTTCCTTGTTCTGTGTCGTGGGGAAAAACCTAACCCTCATGAAGGTGTACAGATAACAGGTATAAATATGTTGAGTTTTTATGGATATTGTCAAGTTTGGTATTGTAAACTGAATTTTTAATACTGAGTTTGAATTCAGCTACTCCATTCACAGCACATGTCTTAAACTTCTTGTGCCTCTGATTTCTCAGAGGGGTAGTAATATAAAGCACTTCCTTTTGTTGTTATGAGGAATAATTAAATTGAACTATGTGAAATAGATCAGTGTCTGTCCAACATGCCAAATACTCAATAAATGTTATTAGTGTTATTTTTACCATTATCATGTTAAACTGTCTTCCAAAGAAGAGGTACCAGTTCGCCAATTACATTTCTGAAATGCCTCTTTCCTCTTCCCTTATCTATAGTGGGCATTACCAATGTTTTTGTCCAATAGAAGAGTAGTAGTATTTCATTTTTATTTGCAATTGCTTTCCAAAATTGTGGTGGTACGTCTTTACAGTTTTTAAAAGTCATTTATGCTTGTTTTCTGGTGAACTTCCTTTTTCTTTCCTCTATTCCTTCTATTGGATATTTGTTTTGTTTTACACTGTGGCTTAAAAAAAAAGCAATATAAGCATTATGGGAATTGGTCTTCTGTGTTTCTATTGGTGGGGCAAATATTTCCACTAATTTTCATTTGCCTTTTTTTTAATTTTTTTTATTTTTTTAACTTAATGTTTATTTATTTTGTGAGAGAGAGAGAGAGAGAGCAGGGAAGGAGAAGAGAGAGAGGGAGACACAGAATCTGAAACAGACTCCCGACTCTGAGCTTTCAGCAAAGAGCTAGATGCAGGGCTCAAACCCACAAACCAAGAGATCGTGTCCTGAGTCGAATTTGGAGGCTTAACCTACCAAGCCACCCAGGCAACTCACTTTTTTTTTTCTTTTCCTGTTTTTTTTGTCTTTATTTTTTCTTTACAAAATTAAAAAATATATGTTCAATATAATAAAAATGATCCTTCTCTACTATCGTTACATCTGAGCTTAATGTCCACCCCTATTTTAGAAAGATCATTGTCATTCTGGATTATAAGAATAATTCCCCCATATTTTCTCCTAGGACTTCATAGATTGACTTACATAAAAAAATATCTTCTCCATTTGTAATAAAACTGGGGAAGGCAGTGAGATAAGATTTAAAGTGATTCTGCAGATGACTGTGTTGATGCGTTGGCAAAAATGAATGCTTTGACACTTAAATCTTGCCTAAGAAAGTTATATTTTCCTTTGATCCACGTAAAAGACACTTCTTAAACAACATGTGGGAAACCATCCTCCTTGCACGTATGGGGTAAGCTTGCCTCCTGGGCTTTTTTGTTTCTTTTTTTTCTTTTTCTTTTTTTTTTTTTTTTTTTTACTCTTAGGGGGAAACGCATAGGTTGTTTATAATGGAATTTTGTATTTCCAGATTAAGGTGCTGCCAGGTCCAGCATAACTAATTTCCCAGTTTATAAGACTGCCTCTCACACATCGCTCCCTGGTGGTAGGCAAAATTTCCTTGTCTGCAACCAGGGCCATACTGCCACTTGTTCACAGGTTAAGTAATGATGCCAAGACATTTTTATGCCTATGCTAACAATGACCCACCTGTGGACAAGTGCAGGCAGATACTGCCGACCTTTTAAGGCCAGGGAGGGGTTTGAGCCCATGGCCTTCCACTGGGTTCCACCATTGTTTCTGCTCTCTCTGGTGTTTGTCAGTTGTTATCATCACGTTTGAGAACACACGCTCTAGAGTAAAACTATCTGACTATGTACTTCCATCTTGAGCTATAGGGAAACAAATAAAGTCCCCTTACCTTTTTTGTTCTTTGCTTTCTCTTTTGTGAAACGGGCATTATCACAGTGTGGAAATTCAATAATTAAATAAATAAATACATAAGTGCTTAAAATTTCTTAGAAACAAACGCTCAGTAAATATTAAGAAGGCTTTTCCCAATAGAGAATAGAAAAATAACTTTCTTGTTTTCTCCTAGGATTTTATAGATGCATTTTTATAAGAAAACATATAACATTGGTAACAATATTATAGCATATAATAATATGACATAATGCAAATTAAGACATTTATACGAAAAGTATTGACTTCATGAATAGTATCATTGTTACTATCATTCGAACAATGCATTAGCTTTGAAAGTTTCACTTAGTTATATACTAAATTTGCATATGCTTTGAACCTACTTCTGGATTCTCTATGATGATTCATTCATTCAGCTGAACCACATTTGCTTTATAACATAATTTTTTATCTGGTAGAACTCACCTAATACATATGCTTCCTTTTCAGAAAAATTTTTCTGAATCAGCTTGAATTTTGGTATTTATACAAAAATCTTAGAACCAGCTGATCTGATTTTAAAAATCCATATTTTATTGGGCTTGCAACAAACTTCCATAGTAATTTAGTTGGCATTCTTACAATAATAACTTTTCCTATTCCAACAGAGGGAATGTTTATATTTAAGCTTTTTTTAAAAACATATCTCTCAGATGAGTTTAAAGTTTTCTGAAAGGCTTATGTATATACTTCTTTCATGTTTCTTGTTAAGTTCCCTCCTTCCTTCTTTCCCCCCTTCGTTCCTTCGTTCCTTCGTCCTTCCTTCCTTCCTTCCTTCCTTCCTTCCTTCCTTCCTTCCTTCCTTCCTTCCTTCCTTCCTTCCTTCCTTCCTTCCTTCCTTCCTTCGTGCCTTCGTGCCTTCCTGGCTTCCTGCCTTCCTGCCTTCCCTCCTTCCACCTCCTTCTCCTTTTACTTCTGTTATGGCAAATGGCGCCAATTCTCTGACTATATTTCTAATTATTTCTTGTTTGTATGGGAGAATGCTAAATTGTTGCCTTGTGAGCCTGGATCATGTAATTTCATCAGGAAGACTCATGAAAAATCTGATCTCCCTTCCTTCATCGCAGTTATGTATAATTGACACTTGTTGGAAGGAGATAAACAAAGTCAAGAGAATTTCAGTCTTAGAAGAGAAGCCCCTGAGGTGAGAGTAGCCTGAGAGAGCAATTGGAGAGGGAACAAATGTGACCCAGAAAGGAGCTCACTGAACAATGTGATTGGGACAACACCCAAAAAAGCAGGTTGATTAGGAATAGCACCAAAAAGTAATTGTCAGATATGATCAAAGCTGTACAAGGGCAACTTGAAAGTGTTAGGTGTTTTCCTTAAATACAAAAACTTTTGTATTTAACCAAGAAATTAAAAAGTTAACCAAGTTACCAAGTCAGTAAAATTAAACTTTTTTTCTTGTAAACAGAAAATTCAAGGAAACCAAATTATTAAAGTAAAACATGGTAACATTATAGAGCTTTTGGTTATTAAAAACTCCTATGTACATACGCCAATAAAACAGACAATGAATGTTTTGGACACAATGTAACTGACTACAACTGGTTTAAGAAAAAGCAGCAAGAGAATGAAAGCGATGCAAGTCATTTCTTTGAAAAACTAGCATAACCCCATAACTCTAACACTGGAGCAAATGAGTAAGACTTGGGGACCAGCTAGCCTGGCTGAGAGGTTTCTTGCCAACACTTACTTAGTTCTTACTCATACCGGTGAGGTTCTGAACATTTCACAAGTACTTCATGTCGTTCTCCTTAGGGCCCTATGAGGGAGGGGTTACTATTAACCTCCTTATACACATCAGCAAAGTGAAGAAGTTCACAGGTTAAGGAACTTGTCTGCTCCCAAGGTCAACACAGGTGGCATGTGATGGAACTGAGAGGTGGCATGAACTAGTGTCCTCTAGTGCCAACTCACCCAAGTTGACATCCTGTCTCACCAGTACTAGGTGTATGATCATCGGCACAGAATTTTTTAATGCTTTTGTGTTTTAGTTCTCATATATGTAAGACAAAGAGATGAATATAATGATCATCTAAAGAGTTTAGAACAAGATCTGAAACATAGCAAACACCCCTTATATAGAATCCTATTATTACTGCTATTATTATTATTATTATTATTATTATTATTATTATTATTATTATTCAAACAGGACGGGACAGAGAATACCTAAAATGATATAATAACACATGTGCAAACAAATGAATTTCCTGATACCTAAAATATCAGAAAATCCAGTAATTTAATTAGGTGGTCTAAAGTGTTTTTTTTTTTCTTTTTCTTATAAATTGAATTTATTTTTAAATATTTTATGGTTGAAACAATATCTTATTTCTTTCTGAGAGAATGCAAGCAGGGTCAGAGAGAGAGGAATAGCATATCTGAAGTGGGCATGATGCTACAGCAGTGAGCCCAATGTAGGGCTTGAATCCATGAACTGCGAGATCATGACCTGAGCCAAAGTTGGATGGGCAACCAACTGAGCCACCAGGATGCCCCTATTTTTTTTCACATATAGTGTTATATTAGTTTCAGATGTACAATATAATGATTCAGCAATTCCTTACAATACCCAGTACTCATGGCAACAAGTGCACTCCTTAATCCCCATCACATATTTCACACTACATCTGAACCCCCCCACACACACACACTGGTAACCAGCATGTTGTTATCTATAATTAAGTGTATGTTTCTTGATTTGTCTATTACTCTGTTTCCCCAACATTTGATCATTTGTTTAGTTTCTTAAATTTCACATATGAATGAAGTCATATGGTATCTGTCTGTCTCTGACTGACTTATTTTGCCTAGCATTATATTCCCTAGCTCCATTCATGTTGTTGCAGATGGCAAGATTTCATTATTTTACGTGGCTGAGTACTATTCCCCTGTGTGTGGGTATTATACATAAGATACCACATCATATAATTATGTGTGTATCATACCACATTATATACCACATCATATATACATACCAAATCTGTATCCATTCATCATTTGGTGGACACGTGGCTGTCCCATAATGCTGCCAAAATTATCAGGGTTCTTGTCTCTCTTTGAATTATCGTTTCTGGATTCTTTGGGTAAATACACAGTAGTGTGATTGCTGCAGTTGTAGTTTTCACGTTCTGAGGAACCCACTATGTTTTCCACAGTGACTGCACCAGTTTGCATTCCTATCAACAGTGCAAAAGTTCTTTTTCCATATCCTCCTCAACACCTGTTGTTCATTGTGTTGCTGATTTTAGCTATTCCAAAGAGTGTGAGGTGGTATCTTATTGTCCTTTTGACTTGCAATTTCCTGATGGTAAGTGATGATAAACATCTTTTCATGTGTCTGTTGGCCATCTGGATGTCTTCATGGAGGAGTGTCTGTTAAGGTCTTCTGCCCATTTTGTAATTGGATAATTTCGTTTTTCAGTATTGAGTTTTCTAAGTTCTTTATATAGAGGATACTAATCCATTACTGGATATGTCATTTGCAAATAGCTTCTCCCATTCTGTAGGTTGCCCTTCATTTTTGTGGAGTTTTTCCTTAGCTGTGCAGAAGCTTTTTATTTGGATGCAATCCCAATAGTTTATTTTGCTTTTGTTTTTGTATTTTTGCTTTTGTCTCAGGAGATATACCTAGAAAACGTTTCTTTGGCTAATGTCAAAAAATTACTGCCTGTGTTCTCTTCTAGGATTTTTATCTCTAATCCATTTTGGATTTATTTTCATGTGTTTTGTAAGAAAGTGGTCCAGTTTCGTTCTTTTCCACATTTCTGTTCAGTTTTCCAACACCATTTACTAAAGAAAATACCTTTTTCCCATTTTATATGCTTTCTTGCTCTGTCAAAGATGAATAGACCAGATACTTGTGGGTTTATTTCTAGGTATTCTGTTCTGTTCCATTGGTCTACGTTCCAATTTGTGCCAGTACCATGCAGTTTTGATAACTACAGCTTTGCAGTATAACTTGATATCTCGAGTTTGTGATGCCTCCAGTGTTTCTTTGTTTGTCTGTCTGTTTGTTTGTTTGCTTGTTTGTTTGTTTGTTTGTTTGCTGGCTTGCTTAAGATTGCTTTGCTCTTCAGGTTCTTTGGTGGTCCCATATAACGTTTAGGACTGTTTGTTCTAGTTCTGTGAGAAATGCCGTTGGTGTTTTCATCGGTGTTACATTTAATATGTAGATCGCTTTGGTAACATAGACATTTTAACATTATTTGCCCTTTCAATCCATGAGCATGGAATTATCCATTTCTTGGTGTTGACTTCAGTTTCTTTCAACCTTATTTAATAGATTTCAGAGTATAGTTTATTCACCTCTATGTATGAGTTTACCCGTAGATATCTTATTTTTTTGATCCAATTATAAATGGGATTGTTTTCTTAATCTGTCTTTCTGCGGCTTCATTATTAGTGTATACAAATGCAAGAGATTTCTGTATGTTGATTGTACCCTATGACTTTACTGAATTCGTTCTTCAGTTCTCACACTTTTGTCCGTGGAATCTTTCAGGTTTTCTACAGTAGAGTATCATGTCCTCTATAAATCGAGAACATTTTTCTTCTTCTTTATTGATTCCATTGCCTTTTACTTCTTTTTAGTGTCTAATTGCTGTGGCTAGGAGTTCTAGTACTGTGCTGAATAAAAACGTGGTGGGAGTGGACATCCTTGTCTTGTTCCTAAGCTTATGGGAAAAGCTTTCAGGTTTTCCCCATTCAAAAAGATTTTAGCTATGAGTTTTTCATAGATGACCTTTATTATGTTGAGGTATTTTTCCTCTAAACCTAATTTGCCGAGGGTGTTTATCATGAATGGATGTTGTCCTTCTTCAAATGCTTTTCCTGCATCTGTTGAAATGATAATGTGGCTCTTCTCCTTTATCTCATTGGTGTACTGTAACGTGTTAATTGATTTGTGAATATTGGACTATACTTGCAAACCAGGAAAAAATCTCCCTCAATTGTGGTGAATACTTTTTTAATAAAGTATTATTAGAGTCAGTGCAAGTATTTTCTTGAGGATATTTGCGTCTATGTTCATTAAACATATGGGCTTGTCCTTTTTTTCTTAGTGGACTAGTTTTCAGATTTTGATATCAAGTTAATGCTGGTCTCATAGAATGAAGTTGTAATTCCTTTGAGAAGAACAGGGAGTAACTCTTCTTCAAGTTTATAGAAGAATTGATCTGGTCCTGGACTTTGTTTCTTCAGAGCTTTTGGATTACTAATTCACGATTGAGATTTTATCTCACCACCTCTGTGCCCCTCCTCTGAACTGTCCCTCTCTGTCTCTTTCTCTGTCTCGATGTCTCTTTATCTCTCTCTCTTTCAAAATAAATAAATTTTAAAAAGATAAGTTGAGACATTTTAAAATCAAATAAAATATCAGCAATTTGGGCAATATTGTCAGATGGAATGAATTTGAGAAGCTTTCAAATATTGACTACAAACTTCTTATCCCAATTTTCCATAAATGAAAATTTAAGAGGTGTTGCAACATTGAAAACCAAATCATGTTTTGAAGGAGCTTTTTAAAAATCATATATTAAAGCATAACAAATTTGAGAATGAATGTTGAAAATAAAATTGTGAACAAAACAAAACACCCATTTTTTTGATCAACAAATTTGATCACACACTCACACCTACAAGACTCCTGAAGGTGTCCTAGTACTGATGCCCTTGTGTGAACTTCGCTGTTTCTGAAATGACCTCAGGTTACAAATGGGTGGCCCAGATTGCAAGCCAACAGAGGGGAGGGTCGCGGGGAGGTGGGGCTCTTAATGGCCACGGACACGCCATCCTCTCCCGTGTGCGCGCTGCCCTCTCATCATCAGCCGTGATGAGTCGGATGCTGTTCTTCCTCTGGGTCCACAGGCTTATGCCGTGTGTCCAACACGCCATGTGAGACTTGTGAGAAGACTCCCAAGGGCAAAACACCAGCAGGCTCGCAGAGAGGTCGCCTCATCCCGGGCAGCCTGCGTTCCTTGGCCTCAGTGTCTGGACAAAGGCTGCCTCGGCCACATAGGGAACGATGGACTTGTGCAGCCTTAGCATTCTGTGCAGAGGTCCCGGGCAGGCCTGGATGGTATAAAGGACTGGGACTAGCCTCACCTGGGAAGAGGAGAGTGCTGGGGTACTCCTTACACAGCAGATGGCTGCTTGCTAGACATGTCTGTGCTAGGGATGCGGCAAAAGCTCCACCGTACTAGCATTGCAATAGACAGAGTTCAGCCCTGTCCATCGCAGGCTCTTCTCTATCCCCAAGTTACACGGCCCACATTACAGCGTGCCTGAGACTGACATTCCCACATTAATCTTCCTGTCTCCCAAGTTGCCCAAGCCCCCCAGGATCCCCACTGCACAGCTCTGCAGTAGAAGGGTCTTCTCTGCAGTGGCTCTATTCCAGAGAAGGTGTTGGCAGTCCCAATGCATGGAGGCTTCTTGCCCTTACCACTATGCAGACAACATGGTCAGTGGGGTGTCAGCATGCTGCGGAGTTGGGGATCTGTACGTCCAAGCCATAACTCTTCCAGGGCTGAGCCTGTCACACTCTCTAGAAGGGAAGGCAGGTCTTTCTCTCGCTGCTGTCTGCACACTGGCTGGAGAAGCAGCTGTCTTACACAGCTGCTTAATGTGTAAACGTCGGGGTACCCTGGAAAAGCTCCCTGTGCTGGCCCGTGTCTTTGGGTGTGAACATCCAAAGAAAGTATGGCCAATGATTCTGCAGTGGGAATACGGTCTCAGTGGTCATGAGGCTGGGCACTTTGGAGCATCTTTCTGCACAAGCAGGCCGTTACTTGATAGGTCTTGCCAGGCAGGAACACTTTACGGGGCAGGGGAACACAGGGTCCCCCACATGTTCATATATCGCGCCAATACCTGCTGAGGGGCCAGGGTGATTTTTCCGCCCGGCCTGTCCCAAAGAGAAGGTACGGGCAAGGTGTGGGTGTGGAATGTCCTCACGGCCCCCAGAGCCAAACCCTCAAGTGTGGACACTTGTGTCCAGGGTCCATGATCAGAGGCCTGGGTGCTCTGTGTCCGAGGGATTACAGCCCTCATGCTGCACACCCTGCAGCCCCGGGTGTCCTCCCGTAGCCGCTGCACTCCCTGGGGAACCCCAGGGTCCAGGAGCGGCTAAATCCCCTGCACAGCTGTATGTGCTGCCTAGCGGCCTCTTCCACCACAACACCAGCGTGTGTGGGCTCCAGAGTGCTGTCCCTCGACAGGGGACACCCTCGGCAATTCAGGAGCCTTCTGACTTCCATGTCTCTGGAACACATGTGTCCCTCATTGGCCTGTCGGCATCGTCCAGTTGTTCTCTGTGTACAGGAAATGTCTTGCATTGCCTGTGGTCCTCTGTCTCCCTGAGTGAGCCCTGGCGTGTCGGTGTCCTTTCCTGGCTTTGCCTGTGCCAACGCCTCTCTGGTGATGCCTCCTTGCCTGCTCTAAGTGGGCACAGCTGTACCCGTGTAACCTCCTTTGTCTCTGCACACCTGCGTGTTGTGTCAGCTGCGGCTCTGCTGGCCTGTCTTGTCTTTGGTGTATGCTTCTGCGCTTGAGTGTGTTTCCCTCTGAATTCAACCCCTTTCTTCCACTGACAGATCCAATTGCTGTCCTGCTGTCAGGTGGAGGGGCTTCTGCGTGTTCTCTTATATGTTCCCGGAGCCAGAAATCCTTCTGTGCCCTTAGGACCTTCGTCAGAGGATTGGCCATGCACTCACTGCCAGCCAGTTAATGTCCCCAAATGCAGCTGCCTTGCTGTGAGCATTAAGTCGCACCTCTATTTTCCGTACTTCTGTTTTCAAATGCTTTGGACCCTAGGGCTCAAAAGTCACTGGCTTGCATGTTGCAGATGCAGGGTTAAAGTGTGAAAAGCGGTCTAGCAACGTTTTCCCACTTACTCTTTTGCCATGTGGCATGTTCCTGGCTAGGAGAGACTTCCCCCTTCCCGCGTGTGTCTCGTTTCCGTGTGCCTCCTGTGTGTTCTGGTCTCTCATTTGTCCATTACTTCCTACCTGGGAGTCTGATTCATGTTTGCGGGAAACATGCAGACACCTTTGACTGCAAGGTACTGAGCTCAGCTTAGTCCACCAAGACTAGTGCGTGATTGAGGTACACAACGGGCAGTCACGGAGGTGCCCGTATCCTTCACGTGCAAGCGCTCCGTCCAGCCACCTTCACCGGGACATTTCTCAGCAAACCGTCTATATTTGTGGTGAGAGCACTTAGCTCTGAGAACCCTGACGATGCGGTGAAGCGTTCCTTACGGCTGCCCTGTGCAAGTTAGATCTCCAGAACTCATGCACATGGCATGATTGCCTCTTCACACCCTAGGCCCAACACCTCCTCATCTCACCCTCCCCTGCTTAACACCTCTCTACTCTCTGGTGGACTGCATGCCTTTAACTCCTTTTAATCTCCTCAGGAGTCCATCAAGCAGGGGTCACCACCACTGTGTTTCTGTCAGGGGTTGGCCTCTTTCAGGGAGCCCAGTGCTCTCTGCACTGATGATCAATGCACCCGCTGAAGGGTGAGCCACACTAAGTCCGACGGGGAACCCTTTGACCCTACGTTTCCCACATATGTGCCCGCTGGCAGAGGTGCACAAGGAGCCTGCCTGCATGGGTCTCCCAGGTCATCCACAGGGTACAAAGTACCGCCTCAGGAAGCTGATCCGCATCATATGGGCATAGCTCTGCTTGCACATGTTAGCCTTTCATATCATATGGGCAGCCCAGACTTAGAAATCGAGCTACCTGCTTCCAACTATCCAGCCCTCATGCTTGTGCAGACACTCTGTGTCTGTACAGACATTTGAGTCACGGTCTCGTGACTTGTCAATACAGCTTGACGTCTGTCCTTACCTTACAGCCTGGGATGCGGTTCTCACTCATTGTCCTCCCCTCGGGTGAGAGTTTCCTCCATCACTGTTGTGGAATGTAAACTTTATCACCATACGTTGGATTGAGATTACTGGGCGGATCACCTGTCTGCGTCCGGGGATGCGAAGGAGATCTTGGCTCTTTTGCTCACGGTGCACCCTTTCTCTGTGATGAGTCACTTTGGATGAGAAGCTTGCCAGAGGTGAGGGGCCTCAGAGTGGAGCACATATCCTGGGCATCTGTGAGAACCTCATTGGTTCCACTCGGAAAGCATTGACTTCCATGGATGTGCAGCCTCTGCTTTTGCTTGAATTTGCTGAGCTTGGGGACGTGATTTCTTCCCGCACGTGCTGTCCCTAGGTCTCTGCGGTCTCTTTCCGGCAATCCCATTTCCTGTCTGCTCCTGGTAAGTACAGGGCTTCCAGCAGCCCTGTGGGGATCGGGTCCTTGCTTTCTTCACTGCGGTGCCCTCTTCCTCACCCAGAGTGACCTCACTGCAGCTTCCTTCTAGTTCAGGGATCGTTCCAGACTGCCCTTAAGATACAGGTGAGAACGGTGCCATTTGTGCTGAGGGCTGACCACTGTACAGCATTCGTTTCTGTGGAAATTACACAGGTGAACTTCACCAGGTGAAACTGCACACTGCAGTTGCCCTGTCGTCAGAGTCAGCCCACCTGTCTCTGCCTCAGCTGCCCCTGCAGTCCTTCCTCTTACCCTCCCCTTGCCTCCCCCTCCCTTGTCTTCTTCCTGCCCCTCCCTCCCACTACCCTTCCAGGTCTCTTTGTCTTTATATCCCTCCTCTCCCTCACTAATGCCTCCCCCTGTCTCCACCTGTCTTCCTTGTAATAGGTGCCCCTCTGTCTCTTCTTGTCTTGCTACTCCTCCCTGTCTCTCCCGCCAATCTCCCTGTGACTCTCCCTCTCCAGGCCGGTCTTCCCGTCCACTCGTCCTTCCTTCATCTGCTTGCATGTGTCTCTCTCTCTCCCTCTATATCTCTATCTCCCTGTGTGTCTCTTTCAGTGGACATTCTGTGTCTGCGTGCACGCTTCTTCAGAATTCCCGTTGGCGCCTGGGAAATGTGGAGGGAACTCGTCTACTTTCATGTGTACTAGTGACAACAGGCATGGGGCTTTCTCAGAGACAGACACAGACAAGTTTGTAATTCTTGGTGAAGGGCCCCTAAGCGCCCTGCTTGGAGTCGTCCTCCTTTTAGTGGAAGGTTAGATTTCCGGACCGGAGGAAACTGCTAAATCCTACTACCCCATCTCCCTGATGCTCTGTACGGAGATCAGTAGGGCAACAGTGGCAGATGGGGCTGTGGGGGTTGTTGTTTGCTCTGAATTGCAGTGCAGTGAGTTCTACTGAGCTGCTTTCTTGCAAGGACACGGCGGTGGGGTGGGTCTAGAGTGGGTGTCACTGGTTCTGGGTGGGCACCCACCTTACCGCTGCCCTCAGGCTGATGGCCAAGGAGGAGAAACCGTGCAGACGGCCATGTGGCCCCGGTAGGCGCGACACCTAAGGACTTCTCCAGGCTTGCCCCAGCTTCATGAAAAAGGGGCAAAGGGGTGGAGCAGGCAGTGGATCACGCTGTGGACATTCCTGTGCTGAATGCTCTGCTGCCCGGAGTGAGGCCTCTGGGGAAAGGGTGTACAAGCGAACACAGACTGTGTGACACGGGACTTCGCGAGTCAGGCCTGGAAGGTGACAGCACTGAAGAGGACATGCGGCCAAACGGGGTCCAGGCTGGCGGCTGGGCCCTTGCTCCAGAGCCCGGACCGGCCGCTGGCGCGCGTTAGCTGGCGGCTAACACCCTGTCTTGCTGTCTTGCAACTGATTGCTCCACCAACCTGGCCAGCGGGCCTGACCTGCCCTGGAACCACTTCGCCCCCAGGCCGCATGCACACACTCTTCACTGCCTCTGTCTCAGCCTCTCCTCCACAGCAGCCACAGCCAATGCGGAGTCGTGAAATCCCAGAGCCTGTGTGCCTGCACCCAACTTGGATGGGCTGTGGCGGTAGGCAGCAGGGAGCTCAAGGCCTTGCGGCCAAGGCACCGTCCACCTGCTGCCATTTCCCTGTCCTTGTCCTGAGGCTGCCCTAGCTACACTGTGGCCGGTGCCGAGCGTCATGGTCAGCATGTTGCGGCCCGGAAAAAGCGGTGATTCCGGTCGACCCTGGTCCCTGATCGTCCTGGATGAGAAATGTCGAGAGTCCCTGGCCCGCGGGAATGCAGGGGCGCTGGAGGGCGTGGGCTGCCCGCAGTCCCCAGGTTCAGGGGTGGCAAGCGCCCATCCTGTGCAAGAAACCCACACCGGGTGTGAGATACAGGTGGCAAGCGCAGCGGAGGAATTGGTGGTGATATTGGATGAAGGAATGGTGGCGGCTGAGGTGGTGATCGGGGTGGAGGAAGAGGACTGGGAGGCGACCGAGGAAGAGGTGACTGGAGAGGAGAATTCTGAGGAAGCCAAGCCAGAAGCAGAGGACATGCGTGAGCAGGAGGAGGTAGAGGAGGAGAGACAGTAGCTGGAGGAGATTCCGGAGCAAGAGGAGAAGCCTGAGGCAGATGCAGAGGTGGAGGCCCCAGCTCTCACAGGAGCTGCAGCAGCAAGAGCCAGTGCTGCGTCCTGCCTCAGCCCAGGACCCGCTGGCAGTTCTGGAGCGTCTTCAGCTGGAGATCAGCGCTGGGAATGCCCAAGATTCCAGGGCCTTATGTCGGCTGAAGCACAGGATTGTTCGGAGGCACATTTCTTACCTGGATCACAGAAGGGCCATCATCAAGCACATCCCTGGCTTCTGGGCCCAGGCTGTATTCTTCCTTGTGGTGGTGGGTGATGGCGGGGGCTGTTGTGCAGGAGGGCTGGGCCCTCAGAGCAAGGTGCCTTGGGACGATGGCCCCCAAGGAGGAGAGCTGGGCAGTGGTCCCTGGCCCTGGGTTGGTGTGTTCTGGGATCCAATGTAAGGCCTTGGACAGGGGCGGTTGTTGGGGATGGGGGGACTTGGGGACTTGGACCTGCTTCCTCTAGGTCTCCGCCAGCGTTGGCCTGCAGGCTGCTCTCAAACATTATTTGTGGACATGAGCCATGTGTCCCCATGCTACCAGAGCTAGGGTAGCACAAAGCAGCCTTCACTCAGAGCAGATAAGGCAAGGAAACGTTTCGATGCCAAATGGGAGAGTTACAGAGGCCGCACACCCACCTTCACATTCACAGGCTGTGCACGTTTTCTAGCAGTTCCGTCAAAAGAGAGCATTTAGGACACACACTCATGGCCTTTAGTGGAACCATGCCACCCCCCTGTTCCAGACAGTGGGACGACTCAGACCGACACTGAGCGGGGTACAATCTGCCTCCCAGACACACACACACACACACACACACACACACACACACACACACACACACACACACACACACACACACACACACGATTCTCTCCTGCTATATCCACCGCTGCTTCCCTCTCTGTCCTCAGGCTCCGGCTGGGTCCCACCCATGTCTTTCTCTCCTGACTGGCTGTGTCACTGTGTCTACTTTCATTTCCCTCCTCTCCCTTCCTTGTCCCTGCTTCTCGATCTCTTTCTCCCTCCCACACCCTATGTTTGCATCGTAAGTGTGCAGTCGGTTTCTTGTAAGCCGTGTTATTCCTTCTGGATTCAGAAGGCCGGTGACAACATTGGTCTTCACGGGAATATGCCAAGACACCCAGCCGTGAGGAGGGGTCAGAGCACATGCCAACATCACAAGCTATGATGGGCTGCTGGCAACCCACACAGGCCAGGTATATGAAGGAACTGTGAGGAGTCCAGGCAGTGGAGTTTCTCCCTGCTGTGTGCAGACAGCGTGAGAGGTACAGGAAGCCAACGGACAGCCCAGTGTCGATGGGGTCTGATGCATTTGCAGAGGCTGAGGAGTGTGGGGGCTAGTGTTTCCTGGTCTTTCTGCACATGCCCTGATATACTCCCTTGCTCTTAGCCTGGGAGGGTTGGGGGGGATGGGCTGTGTCTGTTTCCACAGCATGTGAAGGCACAGCTCCTTGACCCAGCACAGATTCTGAATCACCCCCAGTTGTCGGCCATGATCATTGCCCAGGACAAAGACGTGCTCAGCTACCTGGTCGACTTGGAGGTCAGACTGGGGAGGCTGTGGCTTGGGGCCGTCCCGTCGGGTGCGGGATTTGGGCAGGAGAGGGTGAGGCAAAGGTGCTCACCCTCATAGCCAGGCAAAGAGGTCAGGACCCTGAGGGAGGACACTTGCCCGTCCTGTCCCATTGCTCACCGCAGGTGGAGGAAGTGGGCCATCCCAAGTACCGCTGCAGAGTGATGTTTTTCTTTGTGGAGAACCAGTACTTCTGGAACCCAGTGATCATTAAGGAGTATCAGCTTAGCTCTGCTGGTAGGGTGTGGGTCCCATGATGGTGCAGGGCAGGGGGCTGATGAGCATGCATCAGGGGCAGGAGGGAGGGGGAGGGGGAGGTGGGTGGGGAAGAGGCCATCAGGTAGTTCCTCAAAACCTCTCTTCCTGCAGGCTACAGGGCATCACGTGCCACTCCAGTCCAGTGGTTCTGCGATTATGAACATGGAGCTCCCAGTCTCTGGTATGACCCCACCAGCTTCACTTGTTCAACTGGCTGTGTGAGCACAGCTGTCCAGGGACAAACAGGATTGCCGAGGTGGGGCACCTGAGGCCTTCATCAGCAGTGGGGATGTGGGTGGCCCCCGGCCAGAGAGGAGAGTGGACTATGCCCAATGTGGCGCCGGCCTGTGTCCCCTACCAGATCATCATCGAGGACCAGTGGCCCAATCCCCTGCAGTACAACCTGAGGGAGGAAGGGACCAGAAGACAGTGACCTGACGTGCGCACGTGTCGGTGAGAAGGCCAGTATGCGGTGTGTTGACACGTGTGTTGTATGGGCAAGGGAACGTGGGCCAGACATTGGCTTGGAAATGGAAGGTCCGCCGAGACTGGGACCTAGGTAGCATGGGGAGCGGGTGGGAGGATGACAAGGGACCTGCAGGGACTCAGCTGCAAACACACATTGGGACGATGCCTGCAAACCAAATGCAGTTGTGCTGTGGGCTAGGGCTTTGGAGAGCAACTCGGGAGGAGCAATGCTTCTCCACCACAAATGCTCCCCGTGGATGTCTGCCTTATCCCGGGCTTCGCCCTGCTCCTTCAGTTTGGATTTGCCTGCCAGTCTTTGGGACTGGAGCTGCCCTGTCCCCAGGCGCCACTGTGGTGAGAATCTTGCACTTCCTTCCATGTGCCCCACCACGCCATGTCCTCCCGCAACCTGACAACAATTCTTAGACCTAGTCCAAGGCCATTGGGGCCTGGAAATGAATCCCTGGGTGAGAAAGCAAGAGGGATCACAAAAGGGTGAGGCACAAGAGTGATACAATCTGGGATGTATTTGCAAATATCCCGTATCACTCATGGTGTCTGTTGCGTGGGGGTGCGTGTGTGTGCGTGTATGCGAATGTGTCTGCATGTGCCCATATGCGTCAGGGGCTCTGCATCTGTGTGGGCGTGAAAGGCACAGAACTTCTATGTTTGCCCATGCAGAAACAATGGAGGACGTGAGCAGCGCTGGAAGAGAATGGTGGATGTGTCTCCTGTCTTCTACGAGCCCCGGAGACAATTGGGGAAGTGATCACATGTGGCAGCCTTGAAGAGTTGCCACGATGTTTATGTGGACACATACAGGAAGCTAAAAACCCTTCTGTTTCTGTGTGTGTGTGTGTGTGTGTGTGTGTGTGTGTGTGTGTGTGTGTGTGTGTGTGTGTGTTTATGGGGGACCCAAGGAGGGACGACGAGGACGGGACCTGAGTGTGACTGTCCTAGCTGCTGACAGGATGATTCTGTGTGTGCAGAGGAGATCCAGTACTGGTGTGGGGCAGGTGTTGCCATGTGCACAGAGACCTGCCTTCCTGGGCAGGCAGAGTCTGGAAGGAGGAGGAGGAAGAGACAGACCTGTTATGTGGAGACTTGTTGAATAGGCCAGAGCCGAAAGGCAAGGAAGGGGATTGCACAGCGGGACCAAATTGGTCCATTGGGTGCTGGTACAGTGTGTCCAGGACTTGGGGAGATTCAGCCAGGATCCTTGGTCCCAGAGGGGTGTCGTCTCCTTGGTGAGAGAGAATCCAGTGAGCAACACTTCCAGTGAGGATCAGAGCTAAGGAACCATGTCCCTGGAGAACTCAGGAGAAGGCAGGCTTCTCACAGTCGATCCCAGTATACCTTACTGCTGCCTCCCACACCCGGGGTCCCTTTGACCCCGAGCCCTGTCCTGAGACAGTGGCTCAGGATGGGATATGTGTGAGGGCAAGAGGCAGGTGTGGGTTGTGGGCAGCAGCGAGGATTATGAGTGGGATTTCATGGAGAGAGTACGTGCGAGGATGGAGACCCAGCGTGATTTCCTGAGAGTGTGTGTGGGCGTCTGTGGCAAACTGGGCCTGAGATCCGTGGTGGTGCCGGCAGTGTGTGCGTGCATATATTCATGCGATTGCATAGCCGTGTGTCTCTGTGTGTGCAGGAGTGGGTGTGTAGGCCGCCGGCGAGACAAGCAGAGACACAGCGGTCTCTGTGGATGAGGTGCTTATGTGGGACGGTCAGGTGCCAGAATATAGGAGTGCAGTCCCTTCCCTCCTGAGTCCTGATGGTAATCGCTGGGATGGGTGCAACTGTTGCTCTGCCAGGTGGCTCAAGTCAGGATGCAAAAGGGAAATTGGTGCAAGGTCAAGACGGGGACCGAGGGGAGGAAACCCTTGCCCAGTGGCCAGTGGACCATTTGTAAGTGAGTGTGCTTGTGTGTGTGTTAGTATGTGTCTACGTGAGAGTGAGTGTGTGAGTGAGTGAGTGAGTGTGTGTGTGTGTGTGTGTGTGTGTGTGTGTGTGTCTGTGTTGAATTGCCCTGGTGGCCTACAGTAGCAAATATGGAGGGGCTACAAGGTTGTGCCCAGGACTTGTGCACAGAGTGGCTAAGGAACCCAAGCTGTCAGGCTACGTTGTGTGCAGAGGGCGGAGGTAATGCGCTGGAGGGAGGCGTCCAGCAAGAATCTCTGCTCTAGGCAGACGTGCCATGTTTTGTCACCAGTCAGCTCTTCCTCAGGGCTCCTCTCTCTGCTTCCTGTGCACCAGGCCCAGGGAAAGGGAGGAGCTTGGACCCTAGACCTCAGGTGACTTGCGTCCCCCTGGAGTGCCGCAGCAGTGTGATGTTTGGCGATCCCTGTGTGGATGGGCAGGTGAACAGTCTGCCAGCTGCTCTCTTAGGGGACAGTTTGTTGCCAGCAACACCTCTCCCCGCCCCACAAGATCACCCCTGCCGCTGCAGCTGGGCTCGGGACATGTCAAGGTGTGTCCCAGAACTCTGTTCCCCTTGCACGTAAGTGGTGCCAGCATGAGCCTCTCAGTCCCTGTGCGGGCGACCCTGATTAGCCTCAGGCTTTGTCGACTCCTGGCCTCATGTAACATGGGGAACTGGGTTCCTTTCTCAGTGTCTCAGCGGTTGCATGTCGACGGAGGATGCTGTGCACATTGGAGTCAGGAATCCCGACCGTGCTCCACCCGCCCCGCCCCAAACCACAGCGGGCAGCACGTGGCCCACTGTGTGTGCACTTTGGGTAGTCTAAAGCCTTTCAGCCCACCCCCCGTATTCTTCTCAGGTGGTGGTGGGTCAAAGGGGCCTAGGGAGGAACACTGGTCCCAGTCTGCTGCCGGCTGTGCCCACAGGTGTGTGTGCCCAGTTCCTTGACACTGAAGCTGCAAGGCGTCCACACTGCCCCCAAAGCCCCATCCCTAGCATTTGCGTGTGGGCCATATGGAAGTGAAGTCCCAGTGACCCTGCGGGATCACAGCGCGTGGTAACATCTGTGCCTGGCTACCCGCCTGCCTGCCTTCCCCACAACTCTTTGCCCCCATACAGGGCTTTCGGTAAAGACGCGGCCACCATCCAGCATGAGAGGAAAGGCTGGACAGTGTCCCAGTACCGCTGTTCATGTGTTGGCTGCTGCCAGCTTGACAGCATGGAGACCCCATGGCCCAGTGGAGGAAGTCTGACCTGTCCTACAAGGAACTGGGGATGACTGTAGGGATGCATCAGGTCCCATGGAGTAACCTAGCCCTGACCTTATCTGCCTAGGGGGTGATCGAAGCGCCTTGGGGTCCCAGGCATGGCATGTGTGTCGGTGAGCTTCCTCCTGGATGGCGCTGCCAACACAGGGCTGGCTGGTCAGGGGTCGTATGTGAGGCCCGTTAGGGCCTGGCCTCTAGATCCGATACTGCTATAGGTGTTGTTGAAACGACAGAGCACGATACGATCGTCCCTTGGGTGTCGCTGCACCGGGGACCCTGTCGCTGCTCCCAGGTTCCCACTGCCAGGTCTCCCCGGGAGGCCTGGAAGGTTGACAGGCTCCTTTTGCAAGGACACGATGGCTTGTGAGGGCCCATGCCCCAGGGTCCGGTGCTCATTGCGGATGGCTTGGGGCAGTGTGAGAGCTTTTACTCCCATTCTTAGAGGAGATTGTGGTGGTCTTAAGGGAGAAAGATGTGCCTGGGGAAGAGAAAGATGACCAGAGGAAGCATTGGAGGAAGAGGAGAAGGAGCAGGAGGAGGAGGAGGAGGAGGAGGAGGAGGAGGAGGACGGGGATAAGGAGGAGTTGGAGGAAGAGGATTGGGAGGCATTAGAGCAAGAGGAGAGGAGTGAATGATTGGGTGCAGGAGAGGGAACAAGTGGAGGAGGAGGATGTCCAGGATGAGGAGGAGCACGAGCCCAAGGAGGAGGAGCAGCTGGGGAGGAAGTTGAGGAGGACGAGAGTAGAGGGACGAGGATGAGGAGCAAAGGTAGAGCCAGGGTTGGAATAGAGTGAGCAGAAATGTAGGAGCAGAAGGAGGAAGAGACCGAGGAGGAAGAGGAGGAGCGGGAGGAGCTGGAGGAAGAGGAATGGGAGGGGTTAGAAGAAGAAGTGGAGGAGGAGGAGAGGGAGTGAATGACGGGGTACAGGAGAAGGACAAATGGAAGAGGATGATGTCCAGCACGAGGAAGAGGAGGATCACGAGCCAAAGGAGCAGGGGCAGCTGGAGGAGGGAGTTGAGGAGGACGAGAGCAGAGGGAAGAAGAGGAGGTCAAAAGTCAGAGGTAGGGCAGGAAGGGCAGTAGCAGGAGAGGACCTGGAGAAGGAGGAAGATGCCTAGGAGGAAGAGTTGGAGGAGGAGGAGAAGGTGGAGGATCAGATGGAGGAAGAGGATTGGGAGGAGTTATGGGAGGAGGAGGAGGAGGAGGAAGAGTGAATGAACGGGTACAGGCGAGGGAAGAAGTGGAGGAGGAGGAAGTCCAGGAGGAGCAAGAGGAGGAGCACGAGTTGAAGAGCAGGAGCAGCTGGGGGAGGAAATTGAGGAGGACGTGAGCAGAGGGTAGAAGGAGGAGACAAGGTAGAGCCAGGGCTGGTAGAGCAGTAGCTGAAGAGGGGGAGCAGAAGGATGAAGAGGCTGAGGCTAAGACTTCCAATACTATGTTGAATAACAGTGGAGAGGGTGGACATTCCTGTCTCTTTCGTGACTTGAGCTGAGAGCTTTTGCTCATTGAGATGATAGTAATGTCGGGTCGTCCATACGTGGCTTTATGATCTCGATGTTGCTCCTTCTATCCCTACTTTCTTGCGGGTTTTTACCAGGAAAGGATGCTGTATTTTGTCAACCCTCTGTCTGCATCGATTGAGAGGATCCTGTGGTTCTCGTCCTTTCTTTTTTGATGTGATGAATCACGTGAATTGTTTTGTGGATGTTGAACCAGCCCTACCTCCCAGGTACAAATCCCACTGGGTCGTGGTGAATAACGTCTTAATGTATTGTTGGATCCGAGTGTCTAATATCTTGTTGAGGAGTTTGGCATCCATGTGCATCAGGGAAATTGGTCTATACTTCTCCTTTTCAGTGGGGTCTCTTTCTGGTTTTGGAATCAAGGTAACGCTGGCTTCATAGAAAGAGTGTGGAAGTTTTCCTTCCATTTCTATTTTGGGAACAGCTTCAAGAGAATAAGTGTTAACGCTTCCTGAAATGTTTGCTGGCACTCCCCTGGAAAGCCATCTGGCCCTGCAGTCTTCTTCCTTCGGCAGGTTTTTGATTAGGAATTTGATTTCTTTACTGGCTATGGGTCTGTTCCAATTTTCCTCTTCTTCCTCTTTCAGCTTTGGTAGTGTATATGTGTCTAGGAATTTGTCCATTTCTCCCAGATTGCCCATTTCATTGGCAAATAATTGCTCCTAATGTTCTCTTACTATTGTTTGCCTTTCTGCTGTGTTGCTTGTGATCTCTCCTCTTTCATTCTTGAGTTTACTTATTTGGGCCCTTTCCTTTTTCTTTTTCATCAAACTGATGACTGGCCTATCAATTTTGTTAATTCCTTCAAAGAAGCAGCTTCTGGGCTCATTGATCTGTTCTCCTATTTTGGTTTGTTTGTTTGTTTGTTTGTTTGAGGTTGTTTTTGTTTTTGTTTTGTTTGACTTTGGTTTCCATAGCATTAATTTCCGCTCTAATCATTGTTATTTCCTGTCTTCTGAATGTTCTGCGTTTCATAGGGTGTTCTTTTCACAGCCTCGTAAGGCGTAAAGTGAGGTTGTGTCTCTGAAATCTTTCTTTCTCCTTTAGGAAGACCTGACTTGCTAGATAGGTCCTCTTATTACCGACTCTGGTGCGTCCCAGAGGTTTTGGGTTGTGGTGTTATCACTGACTTCCGTATACATTTTCATTGACTTGCATATACTTTTTATACCCTCTTTAAACCCTCGGTTTGCCCATTCATTCTTTAGTAGGATGTTCTTCAGTCTGCCAGTGTTTGTTACCTTTCCAAGTTGTTTCTTGTAGTTGATTTCGAGTCTCGTAGTGTTGTGGTCTGAAAATATGCACGGTGTGACCTCGATCTCTTTGTACTTCCTTAGGGTTGACTTTTATCCCCAGGATATGATCTATAGAGGAGAATATTCCATGAGCACTGGAGAAGAAAGTATATTCTGCTGCTTTATTATGAAATGTTCTGAAGATCTCTGTGAAGCCCATCTTGTCCAGTGTGTCATTCCAAGCCCCAGTTTGCTTGTTGATTTTTTGTTTAGATGATCTGTCTATTGCAGCGAGTGAGGTGTTGAAGTCTCCCGCTCTGATGGCATGACTAAGAATGAGGTTCCTTATGTTTGTGATTAATTGATTTGTGTATTTGGTTGCTCTCAAATACGCCACATAAATGTTTTCAATTGCTAGGTCTTCTTGGTGGATAGACCCCTTGATTATGACATCATGCCCTTGTGCATCACTTGACACAGTCTTTACATTAAAGTCTAGAGTGTCTCATAGAAGTATGGCTGCTTTGGCTTTGTTTTGTTGACGGTTAGCATGACAGATGATTCTCCATCCTCTTATTTTCACTCTGAACTTGTGTTTACAACTAAAGTGGGTGTCTTGTAAACAGCATATCGATGGCGCTTGTTCTCTCATCCATTCTGTTCCCCTATGTCTTTTGATTGGAGCATTGACTCTACTGACATTTATTTTAAAAAAAATTTTTTTTCAACGTTTATTTATTTTTGGGACAGAGAGAGACAGAGCATGAACAGGGGAGGGGCAGAGAGAGAGGGAGACACAGAATCGGAAACAGGCTCCAGGCTCTGAGCCATCAGCCCAGAGCCCGACGCGGGGCTCGAACTCACGGACCGCGAGATCGTCACCTGGCTGAAGTCGGACGCTTAACCGACTGCGCCACCCAGGCATTTAAAGTGAGTACTGAAAGATATGAATTTATGGCCATTATCTTCTTTGAAGAGTTGGAGAAAAAAAAATCTATATATCTTTATATCTATATCTACATCTACATCTACATCTATATATCTCTATATATCTAATTATATATTTCTATCTATAAATATAAATAAATAAATAAATAAATAAATAAAAATAAAAATATAATTATAAGTATACATATACATATACAATTACATATACATATACATGGAGAGATGATAGATGATGATAGGTAGGTAGATAGATAGATAGATAGATAGATAGATAGATAGATAGATAGATAGATAGATAGATAGATAGATAGGGAGATAGATAGATAGATAGATAGATAGATAGATAGATAGATAGATAATCATTTCTCCCCTCTGAGTGTCCCCCCTTACAATTGCATGCAGGAGTGATTCAGCGGTCACAAACTCCTTTAAATTTTGTTTGTCTGGGAATCTTTTTCTCTCTCCTTCTATTTTGAATGACAGGCTTGCTGGATAAAGAATTCTTGGCTGCGTAAATTTCTAATTCAGCACTTTGAACAAATCCTACCCCTCCCTTCAGGCCTGCCAAGTTTCTCTGGATAGGTCTGTGGCAAACCTGATCTATCTTCTCTTGTAGTTTAGGGACTTGTTTCCCCTTGCTGCCTTCATGATTCTCTTTGCCTGAGTACTTCGTGAGCTTGAATATGATATGCCTTGCTGCCTTGTAGAGGGTCAGTTTTTGTTGAATCTAATGGGGGTCCTCGGTGCTTCCTGGATTTTGATGGCTGTGTCTTTCCCCAGGTTAGCAAAAATTTCCACTATGATTTGCTCGCATACCCCTGCTGCCCCTATTTCTCTCTCTCCCCCTTCGGGACCCCTATGATTCTGATGTTGTTCCTTCTGCATGAGTCCTGATTTCTCTAATTGTTCAACTGTGCTCTTTTCATTAATCTCCCTCGATTTTCCTGCTTCCATATTCTCCATCAGTTTGTCCTCCGTATCGCTGATTCTCTGTTCTGTCTCATCCATCCTTGACACCGCTGCATCCATCCGTCATTGCAGCTCAGTTATATCATTTTTAATTTCATTCTGGCCAGGTTTTACTTCATGTTTTCTCTGCACAAAGGGACTGTAATCTACATTGGACCGCAGCTAGTATTCTTATCATCGTGCTTCTAAATGCTGCTTCAGACATCTTGCTTGTATCTGTGTTGGTTGAATCCCTAGCTCTCGTTGCTTCATGCTCTTTCTTTCTGGGTGAATTCCTTCCTTTCGTCATTTTGAAGGGAGAAAAGGAACTCATGAGGTAGAAAATTCAAATGAACTATCCAAAGTATAAAATGTTAAAAGTAAAAAATTAAAAACACACACGTAAAAAAGGGAATGAATGATGCTAGATTCTAGGCATGTTTCATCTGTGTGTTGAAAGGGGTTTGACACGAGAGAAAAAAAAGCGGGAGTGGAGAAAAATTTAGAAAGTAAAAAATATTACAAAGGGAAATGTTGTGAGAATTTGAAAAATCAAAACACTGAAATAGACTGAAAGGAGAATATGGGAGTAAAATAGAATTTGCGAATATAGACACGAAAGGAAAGAATAATGTAGAAGCCTATTAAAGAAAATTAGTAAAATTTCCACCTGCCCAGTCTCCTTCGCCTCTCAGGGCACAGAAGCACCTCCCTTCCTGAGCCTCCTCGCTCTCCAAGTTCACTTCTCCATGTCACGTACCTGTTGAAGACTGTGGTTCAGGATATGCAGATTGCTGTGCTAATCCTCCCGTCAGTTTCCTGGGTGGGTAGGATGGTTTAGTGTTGGTCTGGCTGTATTTCATGCACACGAGACACTTAAGAAACTTCCATGCTGTCTGCCATCTTGGCTCCTCCCCAAAGAGGTGAGATCTATAGCACCAGTTCTCCGATATGAGATATCCCACAGGACAGTTGTGCTCGATGACAAAGCGGAAAAGGACATGGACCAAAGAGGGAGACCACCCTGGAGGGGGAGGCAGAGAACTGGCTCCAGACCCGGGAAGGGGAGGAGGGGCTGAAATGCTGGAGCCACGCCCACTTTTCTTCCTGCTGATGGTTCCTGAACAGAAGCCAACTGTCTGGGTCTGGTCTGGAGATCCTTCACCCCAAGGACCCACGGTCAAAAAGTTCACTCCCCTGCCTCTGCCCCACCTCCACCACAGCCACAGCCAAAGCCACTGCAGTGTCCGAAAGGCCATGGGGCCATGGGCGTGCTTCCCAAATGCTTGTGGGCTCCAGAAGGAGGCAGCAGGCATTTAAACACCTTGGGCCTCGACGCTCCACCTGCTGGGCTAGACTATCTGGAGCCGCATGCCTCAAGTTCCCACTCCTTGTGCTCTATGGCCCTCCTAGCCTGAGTATGGGCTAACGCACCAAAGCAAATGAGTCATGTTCCGGAAAACGCGGAGATTCCTGAGAATACCGGGCCTCCATTCTGCTGGAAGGCGCGTTAGAGAGTCCAGGAATCGTGGCCACACCCCTGTCTCAGTCCCAGACAATTTCACCCATTCATACACATGTACACGCACAGGCCTAGGCACCACACGCACACTCCCCCTCTGTGGCTATCCTTAGTTGTGACTTACACTCCTTCCTCTGCCTCCTTCCATGTCCCTGTGGTCTCTGTCTGTCTCTGAGTCCCTGTGATCATTTTCTCTAGGGAACGCTTTCTTCCTCCCCCATCTCTATCTCTCTTTTCTGTCTCTGTCCTGTCCCTGGACAGTATCAGTGCATCTGGGTTTCCGTGTGCTGTGCATGTCCATATGGACATAGTAGGCTACTGATGGCACAGGGCTGCAAGGGAACACACAAAGGGACGCGTAAGTAACAGGGGTCAGAGCACATCCAGGCCTCCTAAGCCGTGACTGCCTCCAGGCAGCCACCACAAGCTGGGTATACATGTGAACTGTGAAAGCTCAGTCCCTTGGCCCTTGCCCTGTAGGTTGCAGCCAGCTGGGAGGTACTGAAACCCAAGGGACTCCCCAGTGTTTAGAGGGTGTGAAGAAAGGGCAGGGGCCGAGGAGGCTGGGAACCTAGTCATGGCTGGTGTTTCTCCACATGCCATGTTCCAGTGCCATTGGTACTGGAATGTTGGTATCAGTTGTGGCTCCCTTTCCTCGGCATCTCAACGCAAGTTCACGTGACCCAATGGAAGTCCTGAATCTGCCCTAGTTTTCAGCCAGGTTTGGGCCCCAGGACAAATGCGTGTGGGGTGTGAGGGGGGAAAGCAAGTGTGGGTCGTGGGGAGGAGCTAGCCTCGTGAGTGGGATGTGGCAGAGGGCATGCGTGAGTGCAGAGGTCCAGTAGAGTGTCTGTGAGTGTATTGTGGCTGGCGCCTGTGAGTACTTTTGCCTGAGGCCTAGCGTTTGTGCTGGCAGCGCGTGCGTGTCTGTGTCCATGTGCCGCATGGCCGTGCATCATTTTGCCTGAGTGCGTGTGTGTAGGCCGTTGGCTAGTGAAGGAAAGAGACTGGGGGCTTTCCTGGCTTGGTGGGTAAGGGCGAGGCTCAAGTGCCAAAGTCCAGCGAGTGCAATCCCTTCTCTCCTGGTATCGACACGGAGCTAGCTGATCACTTTTTATGACAGGAGGAAAGCCTGGATTTGCCTGCGTCTGCTCGTCCTGTGTTGCCTAGGCCAGGGTCAAGTTGGGGTTGGGCCTTCCATGGCCCAGTGGAGGAGGACCAAAGTTCCCTGCAAGGAAGCGGGGATTAGTGGAGGGAGGCAGCAGATAGCATAAGTCTGGTCCTGCTCCTGGACCGGCCTAGGGGGATCATCGCAAGGCCTTGTGGTCCCAGCCAGGGTACGGGTCTCGGTGAACATCCTCCTGGATGACCCTGCAGAGACAGGACTGGCTGGTCTAGGCCCCCTTGTGAAGTTGGGGCCCGGCCCCTGGGCCCCAATATTGTGGTAGGTGTTGTTAAAACTGAAAGGCATTGCCTGCTTGTCCCAGGCAGCCCCTGCACCTGGGACCCAGTTTTGCTCCCACGTTCCTGCCACGGGGTCTCCCAGCGATGCATGGGAGTTTGACAGGCCCCATTTCTCTGGAGGGAGTGAGTTGCATAAGTCAGGTGCACCAGGGTCTGGGCCTGCTTTCCTGTCTTGCCCACCCCCTACATCCTCTGCTGAGGGCAGCTTGAGGGCTCACCACTGGACCTGTTTCTCTCCCTTTCTGGGTAAATGTTTGCCTCTCTGTCTGTCACAGTGGCCACCCCCTCTCAGCCCCCTACCACCTGTTCAGCCTCTCCCCATCCACCTGCGTTTCTATGCATTGCTGTTACCTGAAGCTGTGGTGTGCTGCCTCATATATCACAGCCACCCTGGAGCATTTCTGTACCCCGTACGTATCCTAACGTGGTCCAGCGAGTCTGGAGGAACCTCTTCTGTGTCACGGAAGCAACATGTTGGCCAGAGGTCCCGGTACACCAATTTGGCAATCCTAGAATCCCCGGCCTGCCTGGCAGCCTCCTGGTCCCATAAAGAGGGAGGGGAACACTGCATTCCACCAAAGGGAAAAGGCAATGCATGAGTGTGTTACCTGGCCAGGCAATGCATCTCCAGCCTCCAATCCTGCAGTGTCTCTGTTTGGTGTGTGTGTAGCTGCTGCTGTCTGAAGGAGACAGGCAGGGAGTCCACATCACCACTGCCCTGACAGGGAGGGAGACCACATCACTGTCCTCACTTCACACCTTCTGCAGCTTATTGGTTCCCCAAAGTGGTAACGTGGCTTCATGTAGACCCTGGGTCGTGTCCCTCACTTATGTCCCAAAGCTACAACCCCAACCCCCTGATACCTTTCAGGGCCCTTGAAATCATGCTGTCTGTGGCACAGGGGGACAGTGTTTTGAGTCAGTGCCCACGCTCATGGCAGCCTGCCGCCTAAGTGAGTGGTAAAGGAAATGGGAACAGGATGAACAGACACACGGCCAACGAAGGCCTGGGGAGGGTCCCTGTGAGAAAATGGCCAAGCACTGTGGGAGGAAGGGGACCGCTGTCCGTGAGAGAGGCACAAGCTCCAGGAGTCCCAGAGCCCATGGTCACGGGTCTTTCCTGTGCACGGCCACACACGGGAGGAAAGGGCAGCCGATCATGAGGGGGGCGGTGTGTGCTTGCCAGTGTGTCACTTTCCAGGCATCGGGGCCAAAGGCAAGAGCAGCGCGCATGCTACGTAGCCTCCCCTAGTGTGGCGTCCTCCCCACGTCACACACCTCTTGTCACCGACCTTCCCTAGCCAGTGCACTGCTAGACTGCTGTCATGACATACATGTCTCCTTGGAGCAAGGATGGATGTAGAGAGTATGCAAAGGAGGCTGAGCAGATGGAAAACCAGGGGGCACAGACAGCAGGCGCACAGCTGGAATGCATCTCCCGGACAGCCAAGGTGATCCGCTCCGTGGAGTTGTCGGACTAGGGGCACAATGAACAAAGGTGGCGGTGTAAATGGGAAAAGCGTGGAGGTTTCCCTTTACCCGTGTGTGTAGATAGCCGCGTGCCCAGCACACCGTGGAATGCAAAGGTCACTTTCGCATGGCCAGAAGCCAAACAGGGCACCCAGAGGGCAATGAGGGCCAGCTGCAAGCCCCAGGGAGGAGTTGCACTGCATGGGGCCCAGAGCCTTCCTGCCTAGGCAACAGGCTGGCCCCAGTTTCCTGGTGACCTAGGGGCGGGACCGCCAAAGCCAGGCACACCACCCTCCCTATGATTGGTCCTGAAGGCAGTGAAGCAGCCTGGGCTGGGCTTGGAGCTCCCTCAGCCTCAAAGCCACAGGCGCACCTCTCACCACAAAGGCCTCCTAGGTGGCAGCAGCATAGCGATAGCCACCTGGAGGCATCCGGGGTACAGCACCATGTGCATGCGCCCCCTAGACATTCGGGCTCTGGGAGGAAGGGGGGAGCGAGTTGCCAGCCATTGCCCTCAGGTCTTCACTGACTGGGTCTGGGGAGGGGGCCTTGCACTCACTTCCTGTTTCCTCCTTGGTAGCAGCCACAGTTCATGTCTCGGGCCGGGGCCGCATGATGCGACTTGTGTTTCCGAAACATTGGGGAGGCAAAGAAGCCTCCATGCATTGGGACTGCCAACACCTTCTCTGGAATAGAGCCACTGCAGGGAAGGCTCTTGTACTGCAGAGCTGTGCAGTGGGGATCCTGGGGGGCTTAGGCAGCTTGGGAGACAGGAAGATTAGTGTGGGGATGTCAGTCCAGGCACGCTGTGCTGGGGGCCATGTAACTTGGGGATAGAGAAGAGCCTGCGATGGAAAGGGCTGAACTCTGTCTATTGCACTGCTAGCACGGTGGAGCTTTTGCCGCATCCCTAGCACAGACATCTCTAGCAAGCAGCCATCTGCTGTGTCAGGAGTACCCCAGCACTCACCTCTTCCCAGGTGAGGCTCGTCCCAGTCCTTTCTAACATCCAGGCCTGCCCGGGACCTCTGCACAGAATGCTAAGGCTGCACAAGTCCATCGTTCCCTATGTGGCCGAGGCAGCCTTTGTCCAGGCACTCGGGCCAAGGAACGCAGGCTGCCTGGGACGAGGCGACCTCCCTGAGGGCCTGCTGGTGTTTGCCCTTGGGAGTCTTCTCACAAGTCTCACATGGCGTGTTGGACACACGGCATAAGCCTGTGGACCCAGAGGAAGAACAGCATCCGACTCATCACGGCTGATGATGAGAGGGCAGCGGGCACATGGGAGAGGATGGCGTGTCCGTGGCCTTTAAGAGCCCCACCTCCCCGTGAACCTCCCCTTGTTGGCTTGCAATCTGGGCCATCCATTCGTAACCTGAGGTCATTTCAGAAACAGCGAAGTTCACACAAGGGCATCAGTACTGGGACTCCTTCAAGAGTCTTGTCGGTGTGAGCGTGTGATCAATTTGGTTGATGAAAAAATTAGGTATTTTGTTTTGTTCACAATTTTATTTTCAACATTCATTCTCAAATTTGTTATGCTTTATTATATGATTTTTTAAAACTCCTTCAAAATATGATTTGATTTTCAATCTTGCAACACTTCTCAAATTTTTATTGATTGAAAATTGGGATGACAAGTTTGAAGTCAATATTAAAAAGCCTCTCGGGGCGCCTGGGTGGCGCAGTCGGTTAAGCGTCCGACTTCAGCCAGGTCACGATCTCGCGGTCCGTGAGTTCGAGCCCCGCGTCGGGCTCTGGGCTGACAGCTCCGAGCCTGGAGCCTGTTTCAGATTCTGTGTCTCCCTCTCTCTCTGACCCTCCACCATTCATGCTCTGTCTCTCTGTCTCAAAAATAAATAAAACATTAAAAAAAAAAAATTTAAAAAGCCTCTCAAATTCATTCCATCTGACAATATTGCCCAAATTGATGATATTTTATTTGATTTTAAAATGTCTCATGTTATCTTTTTAAAAGTTATTGAAAGAGAGAGAGAAAGAGACGAGAGAGAGAGAGAGAGAGAGAGTACAGAGGTGGGGCACAGTGACGGTGAGATAGAATCTCAAACGTGAATTACTAATCCAAAAGCTCTGAAGAAACCAAAGTCCAGGATCAGAATAATTCTACTATAAACTTAAAGAAGAGTTACTCCCTGTTCTTCTCAAAGGAATTGCAACTTCATTCAATGAGACCAGCATTAACTTGATATCAAAATCTGAAAACTACTCCACTAAGAAAAAGAAGGACAAGCCCATATGTCTAATGAACATAGATGCAAATATTCTCAAGAAAATACTTGCACACTGACTCTAATAATACATTAAAAAAAAAGTATTCAGGGGCGCCTGGGTGGCGCAGTCGGTTAGGCGTCCGACATCAGCCGGGTCACGATCTCGCGGTCCGTGAGTTCGAGCCCCACGTCGGGCTCTGGGCTGATGGCTCAGAGCCTGGAGCCTGTTTCTGATTCTGTGTCTCCCTCTCTCTCTGCCCCTCCCCCGTTCATGGTCTGTCTCTCTCTGTCCCAAAAATAAAAAAAAACATTGAAAAAAAATTAAATAAAAAAAAAAAGTATTCACCGCAATTGAGGTAGATTTATTCCTAGTTTGCAAGTATAGTCCAATATTCACAAATCAATTAACACGTTACAGTACACCAATGAGATAAAGGAGAAGAGCCACATTATCATTTCAACAGATGCAGGAAAAGCATTTGAAGAACTACAACATCCATTCATGATAATCATCCTCGGCAAATTAGGTTTAGAGGAAAAATACCTCAACATAATAAAGGCCATCTATGAAAAACTCATAGCTAAAATCTTTTTGAATGGGGAAAACCTGAAAGCTTTTCCCATAAGCTTAGGAACAAGACAAGGATGTCCACTCCCACCACTTTTTTATTCAGCACAGTACTAGAACTCCTAGCCACAGCGATTAGACACTAAAAAGAAGTAAAAGACAATGGAATCAATAAAGAAGAAGAGAAATGTTCTCGATTTATAGAGGACATGATACTCTACTGTAGAAAACCTGAAAGATTCCACGGACAAAAGTGTGAGAACTGAAGAACGAATTCAGTAAAGTCATAGGGTACAATCAACATACAGAAATCTGTTGCATTTGTATACACTAATAATGAAGCCGCAGAAAGACAGATTAAGAAAACAATCCCATTTATAATTGGACCAAAAAAATAAGATATCTAGGGGTAAACATATACAAAGAGGTGGATAACCTATACTCTGAAACCTATTAAATAAGGTTGAAAGAAACTGAAGTCAACACCAAGAAATGGATAATTCCATGCTCATGGATTGAAAGGGCAAATAATGTCAAAATGTCTATGTTACCAAAGCGATCTACATATTAAATGTAACACCGATGAAATCACCAACGGCATTTCTCACAGAACTAGAACAAACAGTCCTAAACTTTATATGGGACCACCAAAGAACCTGAAGAGCAAAGCAATCTTAAGCAAGCAAACAAACAAACAAACAAACAAACAAGCAAACAAACAGACAGACAAACAAAGAAACACTGGAGGCATCACAAACTCCAGATATCAAGTTATACTGCAAAGCTGTAGTTATCAAAACTGCATGGTACTGGCACAAATTGGAACGTAGACCAATGGAACAGAACAGAATACCTAGAAATAAACCCACAAGTATCTGGTCTATTCATCTTTGACAGAGCAAGAAAGCATATAAAATGGGAAAAAGGTATTCTCTTTAGCAAATGGTGTTGGAAAACTGAACAGAAATGTGGAAAAGAACGAAACTGTACCACTTTCTTACAAAACACATGAAAATAAATCCAAAATGGATTAGAGATAAAAATCCTAGAAGAGAACACAGGCAGTAATTTTTTGACATTAGCCAAAGAAACGTTTTCTAGGTATATCTCCTGAGACAAAAGCAAAAATACAAAAACAAAAGCAAAATAAACTATTGGGATTGCATCCAAATAAAAAGCTTCTGCACAGCTAAGGAAAAACTCCACAAAAATGAAGGGCAACCTACAGAATGGGAGAAGCTATTTGCAAATGACATATCCAGGAATGGATTAGTATCCTCTATATAAAGAACTTACAAAACTCAATACTGAAAAACGAAATTATCCAATTACAAAATGGGCAGAAGACCTTAACAGACACTCCTCCATGAAGACATCCAGATGGCCAACAGACACGTGAAAAGATGTTTATCATCACTTACCATCAGGAAATTGCAAGTCAAAAGGACAATGAGATACCACCTCACACTCTTTGGAATAGCTAAAATCAGCAACACAATGAACAACAGGTGTTGAGGAGGATATGGAAAAATAACTTTTGCACTGTTGATAGGAATGCAAACTGGTGCAGTCACTGTGGAAAACATAGTGGGTTCCTCAGAACGTGAAAACTACAACTGCAGCAATCACACTACTGTGTATTTACCCAAAGAATCCAGAAACGATAATTCAAAGAGAGACAAGAACCCTGATAATTTTGGCAGCATTATGGGACAGCCACGTGTCCATCAAATGATGAATGGATAAAGATTTAGTATGTATGCATGATGTGGTATTATAATGTGGTATTATACACACATAATTATATGATGTGGTATATTCTGTATAATACCCACACACAGGGGAATAATACTCAGCCATGTAAAATAATGAAATCTTGCCATCTGCAACAACATGAATGGAGCTAGGGAATATAATGCTAGGCAAAATAAGTCGGTCAGAGACAGACAGATACCATATGACTTCATTCATATGTGAAATTTAAGAAACTAAACAAATGATCAAATGTTGGGGAAACAGAGTAATAGACAAATCAAGAAACATACACTTAATTATAGATAACAACATGCTGGTTACCAGTGTGTGTGTGTGGGGGGTTCAGATGTAGTGAGTGAAATATGTGATGGGGATTAAGGAGTGCACTTGTTGCCATGAGTACTGGGTATTGTAAGGAATTGCTGAATCATTATATTGTACTCTGAAACTAATATAACACTATATGTGAAAAAAAATAGGGGCATCCTGGTGGCTCAGTTGGTTGCCCATCCAACTTTGGCTCAGGTCATGATCTTGCAGTTCGTGGGTTGAAGCCCTACATTGGGCTCAGTGCTGTAGGCATCACGCCCACTTCAGATATGCTATTCCTCTCTCTCTGATCCTGTTTGCATTCTCTCAGAAAGAAATAAGATATTGTTTCAAAACCATAAAATATTTAAAAATAAATTCAATTTATAAGAAAAAGAAAAAAAAAACACTTTAGACCACCTAATTAAATCACTGGATTTTCTGATATTTTAGGTATCAGGAAATTCATTGTTTCCATATGTGTTATTATATCTTTTTAGGTATTCTCTGTCCCGTCCTGTTTTAATGATAATAATAATAATAATAATAATAATAATAATAATAATAATAACAGTAATAACAGGATTCTATATAAGGGGTGTTTGCTATGTTTCAGATATTGTTTTAAACTCTTTTTATGATCATTATATTCATCTCTTGGTCTTACATATATGAGAACGAAAGCACAAAAGCATTAAAAAAATCTGTGCCGAAGATCATACACCTAGTACTGGTGAGACAGGATGTCAACTTGGGTGAGTTGGCACTAGAGGACACTATTTCATGCCACCTCTCAGTTCCATCACATGCCACCTGTGTTGACCTTGCGAGCAGACAAGTTCCTTAACCTGTGAACTTCTTCACTTTGCTGATGTGTAAAAGGAGGTTAATAGTAAACCCTCACTCATAGGGCCCTAAGGAGAATGACATGAAGTACTTGTGAAATGTTCAGAACCTCACCTGGTATGAGTAAGAACTAAGTAAGTGTTGGCAAGAAACATCTCAGCCAGGCTAGCTGGTCCCCAAGTCTTGCTCATTTGCTCCAGTGTTAGAGTTATGGGGTTATGCTAGTTTTTCAAAGAAATGACTTGCATTGCTTTCATTCTCTTACTGCTTTTTCTTAAACCAGTTGTAGTCCTTTACATTGTGTCCAAAACATTCATTGTCTGTTTTATTGGCATGTGTACATAGGAGTTTTTAATAACCAAAAGCTCTATAATGTTACCATGTTTTACTTTAATAATTTGGTTTCCTTGAATTTTCTCTTTACAAGAAAAGAAGTTTAATTTTACTTACTTGGTAACTTGGTTAACTTTTTAATTTCTTGGTTAAATGCAAAAGTTTTTGTATTTAAGGAAAACATCTAACACTTTCAGGTGCCCTTGTACAGCTTTGATCATATCTGACAATTATTTTTGGTGCTATTCCTAATCAACCTGCTTTTTGGGTGTTATCCCAATCACATTGTTCAGGGAGCTCCTTTCTGGGTCACATTTGTTCCCTCTTCAATTGCTCTCTCAGGCTACTCTCACCTCAGGGGCTTCTCTTCTAAGACTGAAATTCTCTTGACTCTGTTTATCTCCTTGCAAGAAGTGTCAATTATACATAACTGCGATGAAGGAGATCGGATTTTTCATGAGTCTTCCTGATGAAATTACATGATCCAGGCTCACAAGGTAACAATTTAGCATTCTCTCATACAAACAAGAAATAATTAGAAATATAGTCAGAGAATTGGCGCCATTTGCCATGACAGAAGTAAAAGGAGAAGGAGGTGGAAGGAAGGAAGGAAGGAAGGAAGGAAGGAAGGAAGGAAGGAAGGAAGGAAGGAAGGAAGGAAGGAAGGAAGGAAGGAAGGAAGGAAGGAAGGAAGGGAGGGAGGAATTAACAAAAAACATGAAAGAAGTATATAAATAAGCCTTTCAGAAAACTTTAAACTCATGTGAGAGATATTTAAAAAAAAAAAAAAGCTTAAATATAAACATTCCTTGTGTTGGAACAGGAAAAGTTATTATTGTAAGAATGCCGACTATCTCTAACTTACTATGTAAATTTGTTGCAAGCCCAATAAAATATGGATTTTTTTAAATCAGATCAGCTGGTTCTAAGATTTTTGTATAAATATCAATATTCAAGCTGATCCAGAAAAATTTTTCTGAAAAGGTAGCATATGAATTAGGCGAGTTCTACCAGATAATAAATTATGTTATAAAGCAAATGTGGTTCAGCTGAATGAATGAAACGTCATAGAGAATCCAGAAGTAGTTTCAAAGCATATGCAAATTTAGTATATAACTAAGTGAACCTTTCAAAGCAAATGCATTGTTCGAATAATAGTAACAATGATACTGTTCATGAAGTTTCAATACTTTTCTTATAAATGTCTTAATTTGCATTATGTCATATTATTAATGTTATATGTTTTCTTATAAAAATGCATCTATAAAATCCTAGGAGAAAACAAGAAAGTTATTTTTCTATTCTCTATTGGGAAAAGCCTTCTTAATATTTACTGAGCGTTTGTTTCTAAGAAATTTTAAGCACTTACGTATTTATTTATTTAATTATTGAATTTCCACACTGTGATAATGCCCGTTTCACAAAAGAGAAAGCAAAGAACAAAAAAGGTAAGGGGACTTTATTTGTTTCCCTATAGCTCAAGATGGAAGTACATAGTCAGATAGTTTTACTCTAGAGCGTGTGTTCTCAAACGTGATGATAACAACTGACATACAACAGAGAGAACAGAAACAATGGTGGAGCCCAGTGGAAGGCTGTGGGCTCAATCCCTCCTTGGCCTTAAAAGGTCGGCAGTATCTGCCTGCACTTGTCCACAGGTGGGTCATTATTAGCATAGGCATAAAAATGTCTTGGCATCATTACTTAACCTGTGAACAAGTGGCAGTATGGCCCTGGTTGCAGAGAAAGAAATCTTGCCTACCACCAGGAAGCGATGTGTGAGAGGCAGTCTTATAAACTGGTAAATTAGTATGCTCAACCTGGCAGCACCTTAACCTGGAAATACAAAATTTCATTATAAACAACCTATGCGTTTCCCCCTAAGAGTAAAACACAACAAAACAAACAAACAAACAAACAAACAAAAAAACACAAAACCCCAGGAGGCAAGCTTACCCCATACCTGCAAGGAGGATGGCTTCCCACATGCTTTGTTTAAGAAACAATCCTTTTATGTGGATCAAAGGAAAATATAACTTTCTTAGGTAAGATTTATGTGTCAAAGCATTCATTTTTGCCAACGCTCCAACACAGTCATCTGCAGAATCACTTTAAATCTTATCTCACTGCCTTCCCCAGCTTTATTACAAATGGAGAAGATATTTTTTTTATGTAAGTCAATCTATGAAGTCCTAGGAGAAAATATGGGGGAATTATTCTTATAATCCAGAATGACAATGATCTTTCTAAAATAGGGGTGGACATTACACTCAGATGTAACGATAGTAGAGAAGGATCATTTTTATTATATTGAACATATATATTTTTTTAATTTTGTAAAGAAAAAACAAAGCCAAACAAAAAAAAAAAAAAAAGGAAAAGAAAAAATAAAGTGAGGTGCCTGGGTGGCTTGGTAGGTTAAGCGTCCAAATTCGACTCAGTCACAATCTCATGGTTTGTGGGTTGGAACCCTGCATCTAGCTCTTTGCTGAAATCTCAGAGTCAGGAGTCTGTTTCAGATTCTGTGTCTCCCTCTCTCTCTTCTCCTTCCCTGCTCGCACTCTCTCTCTCTCTCACAAAATAAATAAACATTAAGTTAAAAAAATTAAAAAAATAAAATAAAGGCAAATGAAAATTATTCGAAATATTTGCACCACCAACAGAAACACAGAAGACAAATTTCCATAATGTTTGTATTGCTTTTTTTTTAAGCCACACTGTTAAACAAAACAAAAATCCAATAGAAGGAATAGAGGAAAGAAAAAGGAAGTTCACCAGAAAACAAGCATAAATGACTTTTAAAAACTGTAAAGACGTACCACCACAATTTTAGAAAGCAATTGCAAATAAAAATGAAATACTACTATCTTTTGGACAAAAACATTGGTAATGCACACTATAGAAAACGGAAGAGGAAAGAGGCATTTCATAATTGTAATTGGCGAACTGGGACCTCTTCTTTGGAAGACAGTTTAAGATGATAATGGTAAAAATAACAGTATTAACATTTATTGAGTGTTTGGCATGTTGGACAGACACTGATCTATTTCACATATTTTAATTTAATTATTCCTCATAACAACCAAATGAAGTGCTTTATATTACTACCCCTCTGAGAAATCAGAGGCACAAGAAGATTAAGACATGTGCTGTGAATGGAGTAGCTGAATTCAAACTCAGTATTAAAAATTCAGTTTAAAATACCAAACTTGACAATATCCATAAAACTCAACATATTTATACCTGTTATCCGTATACCTTCATGAGGGTTAGGTTTTTCCCTACGACACAGAACAAGGAAGAACTATGGTTTTAACAGGGTAAAAGTGGATTTCTCTCCCAAGTAAATGAACTTTGGAGGTATACAGCTCAAGTCTGATTGGGCAGCTGTATTCTATGAAGTGCATAGAAATCTAATTCCTACCAGCTCTTGCTGGAAGAATCTCAGTTCACTTTCCATCCAAACGGTTTGGCCCTAGAGTTCAGGATCCAAGGCAGCATGTGAATGACATCAAAGAAAAAATAAAGAACACAAGGCCCACAGCTGTCTCAACTTTCTCAGAAGCTGCCACATGACACTTCCTCTTATATTGCTTGTGCTGCAAGGGAAGGAGGTGGAGGAATGGATGTGGAAGAGGTTCTTTCTGTCCTACTGATACCACAATTCCAGTTCTAGGAAATTTCCCAAGATTTTTACATTACAAATCTTCCTTGATTTAGGATGGAGTCACCTCTAGATAAAACCAGTGTGAGTGGAAGTTATTCCAAGCCAAAAATGCATTTAACACACATAATGTGCTGAATATCATAGTTTAGTCTAGCCTCTATTTTGTGTGTTCAAAATAGTTGCATGAGTTGAAATTATGAGACATCATCTAACACACAGCCTATGTTACATTAAAGTTTAACTCTCTCATGTATTTCAGTGAATACTGTGTTGAAAGCATAAACACAACGATTCTGTGAGTATAGAATAGCTGTAAGCAGATAGATTGTTCACCATAATGATCATGTGGTGGACTGGGAGCTGTGGCTGGCTGCTCTGCCAGGCATCACAGGAGAGGGTCGTATCACCTCTCATTAGCACTGGGAGAGGTCAAAACTTCAATTTGAAGTACAATTTATCCTTGAAAATGTTTAATGTTATTTCAAGTTTTGGAGAGAAAGAGAGACAGAAAGATCGTGAGCAGGGGAGGGACAGAGAGAGAGACACACACACACAGAATCTCAAGTCAGCCCCAGGATGCAAGTTGTCAGCATAGCCTGAGGCAGGCTTGAACTCACGAGCCTTGAGATCTTGACATGAACTAAGTCAGATGCTTACACGACTGAGCCAGCCAGGTGTTATTCAAAGTACAATTTGTAAACAATGCTATCATTTTCACACCATTGTAAGGTCCAATAACTAGAAGTCAAACAATATTAAGCCAGGGACTGCTAATCCTCCATTCATCCTTGCAGATATATTTTTGATCATCCTATGCCTGCCAGTAAGCTCACGTCTATGGACTGCATCGTTGACGCTTTCTTGTCGTCTGGCTTCCATCCATAGTTGGCAGGTATACTAATAGGTAGCCAGAGAGCAAAAGAAAAGCAGTCATTATATGTACTCTGAACTCTGGAATTTTGGCAGTGGCTTATTCCTCAGTCTATGGCCACATCTCCTGTTAGGTGGCTTCTCTCCCAGCCGTGGGCTCATTGGCTTCTAGTAACACTTGTCCTTTCCTTGTCCCCTGATACCTGGGAGAGGTGAAGTCTTCTCTTGCTAGTCCCCAAGGACTCAACCATGTAGTTTTGAGCCCGTTTATCTCACCAGCACCTGTGTTCATAGTTCCTCCATTAAACTCCTTCCAGGTAAGATTTTCGAGGCACCACCCACACTCTGCTGGATTCTGGCAGGCAAACATATGCACAAGGACTTTCACGGCAGCATTGTTTTCTATACTCGTAGACTACAAACAAATTAAATACACATAACAGGGGACAGATTAAATACCTTGAATGCAATCAGGGTAGGAAATACCATGATGTATATTTAAAAAATAATGTCCCATTGGACCAGAAACATTAATTTTTCACAGGGCAAATCTCATGTCAAACCTTTTCAAATCACAAAAATCATGTACCTATAAAATAGAGAGGTGTAGATAATATCTTGGTACCAGCTATATATATATTTTTTTTTCATGTGAGATATGCATATGATATACTTGAGATTCTGGAAAAAAACCCTACAAACTGTTAAAAGTGGTCTTCTTCTGGGGAAGAATAATGGAGGCCTAGCGTAGACATAGATTTAATTTCATCGAATAACTTGTTTTGCTACTATATGAATTTTTACCATGTGTATATTACCTTTAAAAAGCTCGTTAAAGGAAAAAAAAAGTTTTCCTTAGGATACATATAGGGAAGTTTATGAATATGACCATAACACTCCTCTGATATTTCAATATTGCAGTTTGGATCCCAACTTCCTCCCCTCCCTACTCTGCCCACCCTGTATCCTCTCCCTCCATACAGGGTCACTAAACTCTCTTTTCTCACACAGGACAGCACTTCCGGGACTACTGTTGTCCTTACTGTGTGTTCCCCATGTTGTCACGGCTCTCACTGCACTTGAGTTTCTTCATGATCCAGAATCATCTTACATTATATAGTTCTTATAGATAAGCTTTCAAGGCTTGGCCTCTTAGGAAATTAAACTACCTTTCATATTTCTTCAAAAAAATCTTTCTCAGCTTACAACTCTTAGAATATGGTAATTTCTTCCACGATTGACTAAAGGACCCTCCAGTTGAATTCAAATGCTCTAGTGTTACTCTGTGTTGAATTCATAGGAACAAAAGTCTTTATTGAGCCCTTTGTCTTCGGACCCATTCCTTCCTTTATTTGTCAATTGAGCATCAATTTATTGAGTGTCTATTTTATTCCCAAACTGTAGGAGGTGCTAGAACTTAATGAATGGATGGTCCTGGTCCATAGAAATATTAAGTCCTATTGGAGACATGAAAGTGTAAGATGTGTTGGGGCACCTGGGTGGCTCAGTTTGGAAAGGGGCCGACTTCAACTTGGGCCATTATCTCACAGCTTGTGAGTTCAAGATCCATGTAGGACTCTGCACTGACAGCTGAGAGCTGGAGGCTACTTCGGATTCTACATCTCCTTGTCTCTCTGCCTCTCACCCACTGATGCTCTGTCTCTCTCTTCTCCAAAAATAAAAATAAATAAATAAATAAATAAATAAATAAATAAATAAATAAATAAATAAATAAACATTAGGAAAAAAATTATGTGTAAGAGGTGTCAATTGAAGTGTGTATAGAGACTAGAGTCAGGGCATAGAAATAGAGTGTTGGATCAGGATAAGTAACTAGAGCAACTTTCTAAGAGTATGAGTGACGGTGGGTAGTAATAAAAGGTGAGTCAGGGAGCCCTAGGAAGACTTGTGAAAGGGACGTCTTGTAACGCATTGGAAACAACGTAACTTAAAGCAGGAAAGCAGGACACTTGAAGTAATGTATGACCTTTGATAGAAGATTAAAATGGTGAGTTAAGCTGTCAGATAACATCATCAGTGTCATCATCACCCTGGAAAGAATCAAAAGGGAAGGGGAAAGGGATGAATTAAGAGTGTCTACTACATCACCAGACACATTAAAGATGCTCAACATCACTAATCAGAGAAACCTCAATCAAAACCACAATGACACATCAATTCACACCTGACAGAATGCCTAGTATCAACAAGACAAGAAATAACAAGTATTGGTGAGAAGGTAAGAGAAAAAGTAACACCAATGCACTCTTGGTGGGAATGTAAATAGGTGCAGCCACTCTAGGAAACAGAATGCAGGTTCGTCAAGAAATTAACTCAGAAGTACTATATCATCCAATAATTCCACTCCTGGGTATTTACCCAAAGAAAAGGTAAACCCCAATTTGGAAAGAGGCATGCACCTCTGTGTTTATTAAAGCATTATTTATGATAGCCCAGCTATGGAAGCAGCCCAAGAGTCTGTCAACAGATGAATTCATAAAGAAATGTAGTGTCCATATAATGGAATATATTTTAATTTAAAAAAAAGGGAATAAACATTGCCGTTTGCAACAACATGTGTGAACCTAGAGGGTATTATGCCACGTGGGATTATAACGATAAAAGGAAATACCATATAATTTCACTTTTATGTAGAAGCTAAAAAACAAAACAGAAAAAGAAAAGACAGATTCTTCAATACAGAGAACAAACTTGTGGTTACAAGAAGAGAAGTGGGTGGGGTGTGTAAGATAGGGAAAGGTGACTAAGAGTTACAAACTTCCTGTCATAAAATACATAACTGACAGAGATGAAAAGTACAGCACAGGAAATATAGTTGATATTATAACAACACTATATGGTGAAAAATGGTGATTACACTTACCACGGAGAGCACTGAATAATGTATAGAATTATCAAATCGCTATTTTATACACCTGAAACTAAAATAACACTCTATATAATCTATACTTCAATAATAGAAAATTAAAAATGTAAAAAAAGAGAATCTATTACCGTTGTTATCCGGGAAATTAAAAAAAAAAAAAAAGAGAGAGAGAATAGGTTAGATATTTGATAATTATTTTAGCCTGCCTTAAAATATGTATCAATTAAGACGCTGCATCAAAACATACCCATGTTGATGGGGAAGACATCTAGGCATAAAACAATAGGGCATATTAAGGAATTTGCTGATAGTTGATCATGAGAGTGTCTAAGGGCATGAACAATTGGCCCAGGACAAGTAAGGATGCAAAGGTGGGGGCAGGGTGCGGATGGGAAAGGTGTTTTCTCTCATGCTGGAGTGTGGGGGAACCACAGCTTGGAAGGCAGTGATGGAATAACTTTTGCATGTTACAAAGTCCACTCTAAGGGGAGTAGAGATATGAGATCCATCATGAGGCTCCACTGATGCCAAACAAAGATACAGAAGGGTGCGGCATAGAGGAAATGTGGTTGCCATAGTATCCACAGAAGTGAGTTACTAATTGAATCATACTGGTGAGGAAATGAGAGGAATTACACTAGGATAAAGAATAAAAAAATGGAGAAGGAAATTTTGGGAACATGTGCTCGTTTGAGGTTCTTTGTGAGATGACCTCTTCGCAAAGCGTAGGACACAGTCAAGAATTGGAAGGACTCAATTTCCAATTTTTACTTATACCCTCTCCCTATATTCAGTGTGATTTTTCTCTACTGTGTAATGCCTGAACCTCTTGTCCCCGTCCTACTCCAACCTTGCCTAATTAATACCTACTCACACTTTAAGGATTAGTTCAAGATACCACCCCATCTGAAAAGTCCCTTACAACACTTTATCTCCTTCCCCTGAAGGCTGAGTTACATGGATTTTGCCTTCACACTCTCCTCATGCTCCGTGCATCTTTGGACCATTACACCATAATAACTGTCTCCCCTACATAATTGTAAGCTCCTTGTGATTAGGGTCTACCCCCTCATCTCTAATGTCCCAAGCATATAGCACAGTGTTTCATAGGACTCAGTTGGCTCTCAGTGATTGCCGAATGAATTAATGAATCTAGAGTGGGAGTAGGAACATTTTGTCTCTCATACTGGGGTTGGGGTTGAAAGTTGTGTTGAAAGGTGTCATTATGAGGTCTGAGTGAGAGTTTGAAGGTGTCTATAATCTACGTTCTATCTATGAGACAAGAGCCGTTTCCCAGGGAAAGGTGAAAAAGATAGGTTGAGGGTAATGATGGAGGTATGGAATAGCTGCTGTGGGGAGAAGACCGCTTAAGATTGGCAAGAAGCTCTGGCGGTATGTTGACATCCGCAACCATAAAATTAGAGTGAGTGACCCTAGTGACTGTGAGTCCCTGTAACAGTTCACTGGGCTGAGTGAGACAGAGGATGGGCTGACAGAGTGGAGGACTCATCCAAGCTTCAAGGCCACCAACGCAGATGCAGCAGAGGACTAGGACGTTCCAGCACAAAGTGACATACTGAGGTGTATACACTGCATTAGGAAGGGAAGTGGAGCCACAAGGGATGATATGCAGGGAAATGAGAGGGAGGAAGCAGGGACCACAAGTCTCTATCGGGCTGAAGAAGAGAAGTTGTGAAGTCAAGTAGTGAGACACCTGGTTAGGGGAGGTTATCTTCTGAGATATTGGCACGTTGAGTTTGACATTCTAGCAGGAGACATCTGGATGATCATAGAGCTCAGAGTACCATCACGGAAGTTAGCTACTGGAGGAAACTGACTCTTAAGGTTGTGGGAGCCAGGAAATTTAAAGAACCCTGAAGCTACATTGCTAGAGCAATTTTACCAGGATTGTGAAATTGCCCACAACAGAGGTAGGAGCAACGTGAGAAGAAAGAAGAGTAAGAAGGGACTCCAGAAATTTCCATGAAGAAAAGGGTGGCACTCTGGGATTGAATAGATGGACTAAGGAGGTGAAGGCAGGAATTGCAGGGGAGTAGAAAGATCATGGCCTGGAGGTGGTAACAAGCGGCCTGTAGATCACTATCCAGCCTCTCCCTTAATCCTGAAGGAATTTTCTCTCTGCTGGAGCAATGTCTCCAACCTCTAGAACCTACACAGCATTTATCTTTGTTCCTCATTCTGGCATCTTGATTCTGCTTGCTGAGACATCTCTTAAATGGAGTCCCCAGTGTGATTCTTTTTTTTTTTTTTCATGGGCATCACTACATGTCCCAGAATGTTATGACATCAAAACGAATGTGGCCTGTTTTTCATTCCTTCATGTGACCAATGGGACCAAGTCTACTGGACGTAGACTGAGTTTCACTCCAAATGATGACGGACTCAACATGCTACTTTGCCCATGAAATATACTTGTATCTTAGAAGATCCTCCCAGAAATAACAGTGGTACCCAACCCACCCAGCAGACATGGCAAGTAAGGCAGCCTGCTAAGAACACATCAAAATGCAAACATGTTTTCTCGTGCTGCATCTATTAGCATGTAGGCAGGAGGTCCAAAGCCAAAGAAGTAAATTATTTTAAGTTAGGAAATGAAAGGAAGGTAAACTGCCATAAATGTATTTTAAACTGTTGTGAAAAAGAAGTAGAATATGAGTGTCATAAACTCACAATCATTCATACAGGACATCATACATATATTCCAGGAATTTTAAGATAGTAACATGTGGTTCATATGGTAGAGAAAGCGCCACTATTGCCACTCTCTTTATGCTCTGCCAATAACGTGGTCACCATGAAAGCTGCCTGACACCTACTAAAAAACCCAATTAATAACATGATAATGGAGCGCCCATGAAATACCATGGTAGACATGTGTGGGCACAGATTAGGAAGCCCAGAACATGGTTCCTGCCCTTATGAAACCTGAAACGTAAGGGAAAGTGAAGTGAAACCAATAAGAGTTAAAACCTGTGTTAAAATAACTGGTTGACTTCTAGTCAGCATCAAGAATCAGACATGTTATTGCTGTGGAACTGTGAACATCACCTCTGTGTTAGAGAGTTGTCTTGAGTTTTATAATGTTGCAAAAAACTGGCCTTTTCTGAGCTTGGGCAATTCCCAAAGTTGTGCATTGTGACACAAGCCTGTCAGATCAGCGGGCTCCTTATATGCTGCTTCCTGCAGAATGAGCTGGCAGTTTCATCTGTTTCCAGACCACCTGCCTTAGCAAATTAGATCATATTAGGGCTATTGTCTCAGAGACAATAACAGGCATGTGTAACTGAAAGAGACCATGATGATATCTTCTAAAGAGACTTTGAAGAGTAGAAAGGTCAACAAGACGAGTATAACTATCATCATTGTTTTTTTTTTTAACCCGTCCTTCTCTTCCTCTCTTATACATGCTACCCTTTAGTAAAATATATAAAATCAACACATTTCTTTTATCTTGGCACAGAGTGTTGTGAGAAAGAGTAACTTACATTATGCAGCACATTTTTATGTACAAAATCCTTCTGCATATGTGAACTCTTTAGGTCCTCAAAGCAAACAGTATAGAAGTAAGAATTGTTGACACAATTTACAGAAGTTCATTTGGGGTTTCGGCTCCATTCACTCCACCACTACAGGTGAGGAAACAGTTACCTTTCCCACTCTCATGAGCAGGAGTTCCCCTCCTTATAGATCAGACAAGTCTTGTTGTAAATATCACCACTCTTTCGAGGCTCTGCCTCTCCTACCTGCCAATTCTTTCTACTAATTCTCTCCATTCAATTCAATTCAATTCAGTACATTCGATTGAGTTCAACTCAATTCAATTCGACTCAATTCAACTCAATTCAATTGGCAATTAACAAAGGCTACCCATAAGTCAAACTGTATACTAGGAACTGCAATGATCAAACTGACCCCCTCAAGCAGTGGCCAAATTATCTAGGGAGACAGGGACGCAAATTATTACAATATGGCAAAAATTACGGAACAGGGCACTGCACATGGTACCACAAGAGTTCCAAGAAGGGACTAATTAACTCTGACTGGTGGGATTAACTAAGTAATGGTTGAGGCAAATTTGAAATATGAGTGATTAGGGTAGAGAGGGCTTCTCAGGCAGATGAAAGCTTACCTATGCCAAGGTAAAGAAGTTGGGAACCGCAGGAAGTTCAATCTAGTTCCTGCACATAGCAACATCCTATGTAATTGGAGGAAAGCAGCACAAAAGTTACTTGATGGCCACTGACTCAAGTGAGGTCAGAGGCTACTTCCTCACACCCCTAGACCTCTAGTTCACAACTTCCTTCTCCGCAAACTTCCAACTGTTCCCAACCCTTCTTCACTCTGGTCTTATAACTTTGCCTATTACCACACTAAAAAAACCAGGTCACTGAAAAGAGAATTTGCAAAATCACCTATCGCATCTACCATTCCATCTACATCAATTTCCTTGTGCTCTGCTTTCACCAACATTAATAGGAAGGATCTGTTCTTTCCTCTCTGAGCCAATTATCTTTTGGACACTAGACCAAAGTCACTCTTGCCCTGTTAAGAACACTTCTGTCAGCAATTCTCCCCCACTCTGCCATATCATCATTTCCATCAGCAATATGGAAATTACAAAAATGCTTTTATTTCTCAAATTTTAGAAAGAAAAAGCAAAGCCCTCTCTTGACCCTGCTCCCTTCCTTTCCCACTGCTGCCTCATTTTTCTCCCTCATTTGGTCACAACGCTCCTTGAAAGAATTGCCTTACTCCCTGTCTACAATCATTCTACTCCAATTCTCTGTTCAATCCACTCCCATTCGGCTTTTCCCCGGTGCTACTGAAATCCTTCTCATCACATGTCAATGACATCCACTTTGCAAAACACAGTGATTATTTATATTTTAATAATTTTTCAAGTGTATGTATTCATTTTGAAAGAAAGGGAGAGTGAGCAGGGGAGGATATGAGACAGATGGAGGCATTGAGAGAATCCTAAGCAGACTCCACACCGTCAGCATGGAGCCCGACCTGGGGCTTGAACCCACAAACCATGAGATCATGACCTGAGGTGAAACCAAGAGTCAGACCCTTAACCAAGTGACCCCCCCATGTGACCCTGATGATCATTTATTTGACCTCATCCTATTTGACTTCCCATCAGCACTTGACCATTTTGATACCTGCTTCCTTGAAACACATTCCTTACCAGGCTTCCTGGACTCGAGAGCCTCCTCATGTCTCGCCTACTCCTTCAGTGGCCACTGTGTCTAGTTTCCTTCGCTAGGTTTTCCACATCTTGCAGTACTTTAAGAGTTAGAGACCCCAGAGCTCAGTCCTTGCGTGTCTTCTCTCTCATCCATTCTCACTCCCTAGCTGATCTCATGCGATCGCATGCTAAGTAATCCAGCCTAGAGTCCACACTAAACTTCTTACTTTAAACTCCAGATGCCTATATCTAACTACATTCAAAAAAAGGCCGCTTGGATGTCTGATAAGCATCTCAAAATCACCTTGTGAAAAGAGCAAGTCCTGATGTTTCCCCTAAATCCCATGATCTCTAACAGACAACTTAAAACTACCACCAACCTGTGGTCCAGCCCAAAAAAACAAACACAAAAACAAAAACAAACAAAACAAAACAAAACAAAAAAAAAAAACCTTGGTGGAGTCTTTTATATCTGTTTTTCTCATCACTTATATTCAAACCACAAACAATCCTATTATATCCACATTTATAATGTACACATGATCATAATTTTCTCACTATGTCCCCTTCTTCCATCCTTATTCAGGATGGAAGTTATTTCAGGATTACTATAGTAACCTCCTTATTTTGTTGCTGTTGTTGCTTGTATGCTTGCTTCCCACTCCAACCTGCTCCCCAGATAGTAGTCAGAGTGATTTGTTTAACATACAAATTAGGGTCACCTGGGTGGCTCAGGTGGTTAGCCATCTGACTCTTGATTTTGGCACAGGTCATGATCCAGAAAGAATGACGTCATGGGGTCAGAACCTGCATTAGGATCTGAGCTAGGCATGAATTAGGCATGGAGCCTGTTTGAGATCTCTCTCTCTCTCTGTCTGTCTCTCTGTCTCTGTCTCAGTTTCTCTCTCCCTCTAAACTGCTGCGGGCACTCTCTTTAAATTAAATAGATAGATAGATAGATAGATAGATAGATAGATAGATAGATAGATAGATAGATAGATAGATAGATAGATAGATAGATAAAACAAACTCAAATGTGAATTTGGTGAGACTACTCAACTGACTTTCCCTCTCATCGAAAATGAAAGTCAAAGTCTTATAATGACTTTCACATTCTTCATGATATGCACCCCACACATACCCTCTCTGACTAAAGAAATAAATGAATAAATGAGTGAATGGTTGGTAGAGAAGAGGAACATAAGATTAGATTAACCTTATGGAATTAATCAGATGATGAACAAGGTTCCAACTAAGCCAAGAAGTGTTTTCAGGTTTATTTGAATACAATGGGTAGTCATCAACGTCATTCGGGCACCATAACTATCTCCTGTTAACTGTTTCTAGGATCTAATTCATATGTCACCTTCTACATTAATCCTCACTCTTTACCAATCTCCCATTCCCACATGAAATCCATCCAAAGGAAACTTTGCTACTCCTTTAATGTGTCACATTTTCAAACTTCCATGCCTTGCCCTCTCTCTCTCTCTTTTTTTTTTCCTGCCTGCAATGCCCTTCCTTACTCTGTTGATTTGAAATATGTCTTCTCTAGAAGACTCACGTCAAGTGACCCTCATTTGTGTAAAGCACTCCCTGGGTGCCCTAGAGAATCATGTGTTTTCTTCTTTGCAATTCCAGGGTATATTTATCCACCTCTATTACAGATGTTATCAACTCAGTATAGTTAATTTGTTTACACAATGGCAAACCCCTGGATAACAAGGTCCATTATTAGTTCTAGATAAGACCTCTGTTCTTTGTATACAGTGCCTACAACCTAGTACGTGCTCAATGCATGCTTGATGAATGGAAATGAGGCAGGAGAATAGAATGAAAATTAGTAGAGCGAATATATAAGAAAAACCAGGAGAGTCAAATGTTATCAAACACAAAAGAAGAGGTAGTTTCAAGAGGTAAGGAGCGGTCCGTTCTTTAGAGTTTTGTGTTTTGTTTTACTTGAGTTTGAAATAAGCTACAGGTATCATTGCATTTACCAAGTAGGAGGTATGTGGAAATAAAATAGTCAAATTTCAGTAGCATATTGGCAGAAATTATCTTATATCCAAGCAGTGACTTAATATGAGGAATTGTGTGTTCAAACCATCAGGAGAAGTGTTAGTTAAGTGCGGTGTACACTGCACTCCCAGAATACAAAGACGACCCTGCAGAATTGTCTTGCCACAATAACCCCAGCAGACTCACTGGTCTGTCCAGGTGGACTCACTGGTGTTCTGGGCCTAGGGTATCACTAGGTAAGAGTCAAGTGTCAGTAGGTTGGGTTCTTATCTGGAGAAATCTACTTCTGAGTTTATTTGGGTTTCGGACAATTAAGTTCCTTGCAGTTATACAACTGAGGTCTTCATTTTCAGCTTGTGGGATGGCCAGCCAGGGAAAACTCTCTGCTTTACATGGGTTTACGATGCATGGGTTCATGATGATACTAGGTTGATCCAGAAAATCTGTCTCTATATTACAACACGACTATAGAAATGGTCTCTCTTCATATTCATGGGTTGTCAGCTTTAAGGTATGGAACATTGGGGGCTATATTTTTTTTCTTTAGAATAATGTCTACCACATTCTGTTTAAAAAAAAAAAACAGCTGTAGAACCAATGGATAATATTTTTCACCTTCTGAATTAGTAAGATTCAATAGAGAAAATTTCTGTTTCTCATATATATAATATATATTATAATATATAATATATATATTTATATTAATACATTCATATAAAATATGAATGTATTAATATAAATATATTTATATATTTATGAATGTTTTATGTATGTATGTATGTATTTATTTATTTATTTCTTATAAGAAATTGGCTCCCATAAATGTGGACGTTGACATGTCCCAAGATCTTCAGGATGTGTTGGCTAGCTGGAAAACCACGAGATCTGATGGCATAGTTCTTGTCCAATGGCTGGCAGGCTTGAATCTCAGGTAGAGCTGCTGTTTCAGTCTGAATCTGGGGTAGAGGCCAATGTCCCAGTTGAAAGACATTCAGGCAGGCAAGAGTAATTCCCTAGTATCCCTGGGAGAATCATCCTTATTCTATTCAGGCCTTCTCACTGATTACATAAGGCCCACTTACATTAGGAAAATAATCTGTTTTACTCACTGTACAGACTCAAGTATTTCCCATCACAAAACACCAGAAAAACGTTTCACCAAGCATCTGGACCTCTGTGGCCCAGTAAAGTTGACACATAAAGGGGCGCCTGGGTGGCGCAGTCGGTTAAGCGTCCGACTTCAGCCAGGTCACGATCTCGCGGTCCGTGAGTTCGAGCCCCGCGTCGGGCTCTGGGCTGATGGCTCAGAGCCTGGAGCCTGTTTCCGATTCTGTGTCTCCCTCTCTCTCTGCCCCTCCCCCGTTCATGCTCTGTCTCTCTCTGTCCCAAAAATAAATAAAAAAACGTTGAAAACAAAATAAAAAAAAAAAAAGTTGACACATAAAATTAGCCATCATATCTTCCAAATTTCATGCAAGCGCATGAAGCGGATGCACCTAAGCCCTATCAAGAACCCAAGCTACAGAGGCACCAGGCAGCTTGATAAGGTGCATTAGCACAGCGTCTTTCAAATATTTTATGCCCAATCTACTGTAAGGAACACATATTTCGCCACAGCCCAGTATAAGCATACACATACACATACACATACATATAAAGAAATGAAATAAACACCATTTCATGAATTATTGGTTATTCGTACTAAGGGTAAATGTACTTTTATATTTTCTTATTGGTTCCATTTTAATTTTAATCCATTCTTGCCTTGATCCACACCTTCATGACCTTCCAAAAAAAAGGCATCATTAGTAAGGTGACTGATTTTGAGGGTCAAACTTTGGGAAGTAATATTCCTTCAGTTATATGTTTCACAATGTCTGACATGCAATACTCTCTTTGTTAAGTTGAATGGAATACAGAAAATGGGCTTCCAATTAAGTCTTAAGACATACTAAGAAAATTCCGAATCCTTGTATCGGGGTAGGTCCATAACTATCAAACAAAATGAAACAACAGGTACCAAGAGATGCCCTTTGGCTGTCTCCAACGCTATTCAGGAAGCTAAGTTTACAAGCCCACTGAAACACAGGGGACCAATTCTTTCTTGGGGAAAATGACCAACAACGGAATGTTCGCGTGCAAAGAGCAGACAGGACTAATTATTACAAAGAGGTGTTGAAGCATATAGAAATTGTCGACTTCTATGCCACTTATAATTAGTGCTTGTCTCCCTTGGATCATCATGCAATGCATAAGGCACAGTTAGAGAACATTGTTACCCAACAATGGCAGCTCTCAGGTTTCATGTTTCTGTTATACACCCCCATAGGTTGAACTGTGTCTCTGCAATAGTGAAGGCCCTAGAGAAGAATTCTTCTCCCACTTTGCACCACTCACTCTCCCTGATTAAGCTGTTCTGCAGGGAAACGGCTTACTTTTTTAAATGCTTGCTTTTTGTTCCTTGGATAAGCAGCAGACATATATCTGAGTGCAGCATTTCTATTTAACTGTACTCATGCCCTAAAGAGATTCTAGGGATCAGCTCAGGGAGTCCACTTGAATTGATCTTCTTCATCTCTATTGCAACATTACTGGCAGACGTTCACAGTCAGATTTCATTCTGTCTGACTGAGAGAAACGGAGGAATTTGGCTTTCTGAACCAAGACCACATGATGGAATTGTCTGCACTCAGTTGCAAAAGATTGTGAATGAGGAGGAGACAGGGGCATTATATGATCCAGGATGTGAGGTTGTAGGGTTAGCTTATGGTGGTTGTAACCAAACCTTAATATTGTGTGGAGACTAGACAACCTTGAAATCCCTATAATGTGATGGTCTGGGGACTCTTACCATATAGATTGTCAAAAATCTTGTTATATGTCCGATACAGAAGCAATAGAACTCATTCACTTAATATAGATTTAATGAGCATATACTATGTGGTATTTAGAGCTCTACTATTATTGGAGAAGTGAATAAAGTACTCCAAAGATGGTCAGCGGGACTCAAACAGACTCCGGTCTCTAGCTTAGAGACCTCGCTTCTGGGTTCTTCTTCCTTTGTTTGGTGCATGTGCGAAAACCCCCACATATATGGAAGCTGACGACTATAAAATACCCTCCCCACTTGACTCTACGCTCAACGTTGGAGAGCCAAACTGTCTGACCAAACTCTCTGAGTGCCACTTGGTGTTTCCTCCAGTGTTCCAGCCTGGTTCCATAACATACTAGATTGTTGAACAAGAAACACAACCGCACTGCCCCATTGTTGCCCCCGGTTTGGGAGAACGGCGAGGTGGTGGCAAAGCAAAGGCTCACAAGGGAGAAAGTGCATGCTCTGCCTGAATTTCCTCAGCCTACTTCTCCGTTGTCTTAGGCAGGTCCTGCTCCATGGAACTGGTAAGGACGAAGCCCCGAAGTGTCAGGCATACACAAAAGAGCAGAAGGGGGACATGGTCAATCCCCAGAGGACTTAATAGGTGTCCCAGGTAGAAAATTTTGTGGAAGGAAATGTAATGGACTCTGGTGTGCATGTGTGTGTGTGTGTGTGTGTGTGTGTGTGTGAGAGAGAGAGAGAGAGAGAGAGAGAGAGAGAGAGAGAGGATGTTCATCTAAGCCAGGGTTGCCAGTCGAGATAGAGTTTGTGGCTTCATGGACGGGCACCATTAAGGACCCCAAAAGTCTATGGAGTCTGAATGGGCTCCCCTGTGTCATTGTGAGAGTATAAAGTCGAGGGCGGTATCGGATCAGATTCCCATCACAAGTCACAAAGCCGAGTCCACTATACTCAAACTTCACCTAAACTTTCCCTCGGAATGCGACCAGAGGAGTATCTGAATAGTCCTCTCATCTGGCGGTATATCCTAACTTTGTCCGTCTTTGTGACAGCAAATATGAGAAAGAAATTAATAATGGGACGAAAACAGAGTAAGCCTACAATTTTAGAGGTCCTGGTCAAAAAATGTTAAAAGGGGTTTTCAGGTTACCATGGGGTGACAACGACACCCGGGAAGTTAACGAAATTTTGTGAACTAGAATGGTCCACATTCAATGTAGGATGGCCTCCAGAAGTGACCTTAGATGCTCAAATAGTGCAGCAGGTTTGGCTAATAGTCACTGGGAACCCAGGCCACCCTGATCAATTTCCGTACATCGACTCCTGGCTTGAAATTGCCCCAAATCTACTGCCTTGAAGGTGATTCATCATTAGCAAACAGAGCCAGGCAAAGGTTTTAGCCACTTTATGGAGGCACATCCAGGGAGCCAAAGAAGCGACCCACTGCTCCTCTAATATTTGAAGGAGATATGGAGGAAGATATTGTCTTTCCACCCCCTCATGACTCTTCAAGCTCCCTCCCCTTCCCCGGAGCTTGAAACTCCTCCTGCATCTGTCTCTCCAGCCATAGCCAGAGTCAGTGCAGATGCCACTGCAGTCAGTGCCGCCCATCTCCCCGCCACTCTCAGACCCAGAAAACCCACCCCAACATGGGCCAGCAGCCAGACTGCACCTCAGACCCAGACCTAAAACTCTCCGAATGCATGTAAAGGAGACGAGAGAGCCTGAAAGACAGAATAAGGATGGACTGAGTCCAGACAAGCCATTCCATGATGAGTTATCTACCTTTCTCTACAACCAACCTCCTCATTTGGAAACACAACACTCCACCATACTCCGAAAAGCCACAAGCAATGGTTGACTTGATGGAGTCCCTCTTCCCGACCTACTGACAGACTTGGGAAGATTGTCAACAGTTACTCCATACTTTGTTGAATTAAAAATAAGGATGACAGAAACATGACTGTACCTAGAAGATCACACATCTCCAGGAATCAATGACCGTGCTGTCTGGGCTCAAGCTGCATGCCTGAAGAACACCCAACATGGGATTTCACCACAGAAGGAGGACAGGGCCACGTCTGAGGATACCAGGAAGCCCTTCTTCAGGGAGTCTGAGCTGGAGTCAACAATCCCATGAACATGACTAAAATATCATGAGTCACACAGCACCCTGGGGAGTCTCCCGGAGACTGCTATGAAATATTCTGTGAAGCGTACCATGTATACGTCCCGTTTGACCCCGTGGCACCAGAAAGTCAACAGATGGTAAATACCTTTTTTGTGGCATCGGCTGCCCCAGATATCCGACGAAACCTCCAGAAGTTGGAGGGCTTTGCCAGATGAATATCACTCAGCTTTTAGAGGTCGTCAATACAGTTTTCACCAACAGAAATTTGCAGCTGAAAGAGAAGCGAAGACTAAAAAAGAAGGCCACCTTTCTCACAGCAGAACTAAAGAACAGATGCTGCTGTTTTTTAGCAGCATCGAAAAACTCCAACCACAAAAAGGGGGGTAGCCCATAGCCCCCTTAGCAAGGGACGAGTGTGCATACTACAAAGGCAAGGGAAACTGTAAGAATGTCCGAATTCGTGGGGACCTCAAAACCCAGCCAGGAACCTCGAGGAACCTCGAGGTGAGAACCTTCTTGATCTGGCCAGGGTAGAATTGGACTGAGGTGGACCGGACTCTTTCTTTCTTGGCCCCCATGAACCCACACCTGAAATGAGGTGGAGGGTTGAACAATAACTTTCATGGTTGAAATACTTTTCAACTGGGGCTGAATACTCCTTGGTTACTTCCCTGGTAGCGCCCATTGGACAAAAGGCAGCAACCATACTTGGGGCTACTGGGACACAACAATGCAACAGCCCTTCTGTCAAGCTCAACAAGGTGCACTTGGGGGTCACAAGGTCCGGCATGAGTTCCTCTACTTACTTGACTGCCCGATTCCTCTCCTGGGCCACAATCTACTCTCCAAACTTGGGGCCCAGATACCTTTTGAACCCACTGGACACACGAGCCTCCAATTAAACCCAAGGCAGAAGGAAACTCTGGAATTGCCATACCACTGCCAAGGGAAGAAGAATGGAGACTGTTCTGTGCCCAGGCCGTACCTTGTCGCCCCTAAGAATTCAGGCTTACGTTCCCCTCCCTATGGGTTGATGATAATCCACCTGAAGTAGCTTGGAATCGGGTCCCAATCATTGTCGACCTGATCCCTGCAGCTCAACCTCAGACACCAAGGCAGTACCCCCTTCCACTAGAGGCTAGAATGGGCATACAAGAGCACCTGACCAAGCTCAGAGAAAGATGTATCCTAACTGAGTGCCAATCAGTTTGGAATACCTCACTCTTGCCAGGCAAGAAGCCAGGAGGAGGACACCAACCAGTACAGGATTTGCGGGCCATTAGCAAAGTGACTCTTTCCTTACACCCAGTCATTCCGAACCCTCAGTATACTCTCCTCAGCCAAATTCGGTGGTCAGCCAGAAGGGTTGAGTGCTTCGATCTAAAGGATGCTTTCTTCTGCCTCTGCCTGGCTCCGCAAAGGCAATCATTGTTTGCCTTTGAATGGACTGAGCCCGTTACAGAGCGCCAGATGCAGCTGACCTGGACACTACTTTCCCAAGGTTTCAACAACTCGCCCATTCTTCTGCGGGAAGCCCTAGGTTCAGATCTCGCTGACTTTCCGAAAGAAACCGCAGGGTATGTCCTTCTGCAATATGTAGAAGACCTCCTTTCCATTGACACCCAGGAAAACTATATGAAAGGTACACAGGCCCTCCTACAGCTCTGATCCTACTTGGGGTACCAGGCCTCTTGGAAAAAGGCACAGATTCGTCAGCAGCAGGGCCAATACTTAGGCTTCCTCCTCACAAAAGGAAAAAGAGAATGACGGGAAAGAGGAAAGTGTGGCACCACACTGCCACAGCCCCAAACAAAACAAGGCTTGTGTAAATGTTTAGGGGCCAGAGGGTTCTGTCGCATTGAGAATCCTCAGATTCTCAGCCATAATGAGGTTCCTCTATGACCAGTTGGGAGGAACAAACTGGGAGCTCCTCGCATGGACTGAGGGGGTGAAGGCCGCTTTCACAGAAATAAAGTTGGCTCTGGGACAAGCCCCAGCCCTTGGTTTGCCTGACATAGACAGACCCTTTAACTTCTTCACACACAAAAAGGAGTGCTCACTCAGAGCATGGTGCCTCGGCAATGGCCAGTGTTCTAACTGCCAAAAAAAAAAAAAAAAAAAAAAAAAAAAAAAAAAACTTGATCCTGTGGCTGCAGGATGGCCCCTGTGCCTCAGACTTCAGAGCCACAGTCCTGCTCATCAAGGATGAAGACAAGCTCACACTGAGCCAAACATTTAATGTTAAGGTCCCACACACAGTCGTGTGGCTCACAAGCACCCACGGATATCATTTCCTCTCCAGTTCTCAGCTGACACAATCCCAAGGCCTTCTATATGACAACCCAAGGCTCACTCTCGAAACAGTGTAAGAACACTAAACCTGGCCACGTTCCTTCCCACAGAGGAGGGAGAACCTGACCATGAGTGTTCTGGAGTAGTGGATGAAGTCTACGCCAGCTTCCCAGACCTCCAAGACCAGGGTATAACAAGCCCAGGGATTACCCTGTTCAGCGATGGGAGCAGCTATTTAGAGGAGTGCAGCCAAAGAGCAGGGTATGCGGTCATCACAGCCACGGAAGATCGGACAGCCATGGCCTTGTCGGAAGGATGTTCGGCACAATAGGCTGGACTCAGTACGCCTTAACCTGAGCCATCATCCTCAGCAAAGGTAAATGAGTTAACATCTACATTGATTCCCCATATGGCTTTGCTACTGTGCATGTACATGGGGCCATCTATAAAGGAAAAGGCCTCCTTACCGCTTCAGAGAAAACTATCAAAAACAGGAAGAAATACAGATTCTTGAGACCATATGGCTACCAGACAAAGTAGCTATCCTACACCGTAAGGGACCTCAGAAATGAGATGACCCCATAAATCAAGGTAATCACCTTGCCGACAAAATAGCCAGAGTGGCTGCCTGAGGTGACCTAGGTGAAGCTCCTACCTATACTCTGACTCTTGTGCCCCAGAAGAAAGCCTCCACAGCCATGTACACAAGTGAAGAAAGAAGTTGGGCCTCGACAGAATTGGGCACACTAAGCAAAGACGGATGGTGAGTCTTGTCCCGTCATCTATGTGAAAGCAGCTAGTGAAGGAAGATAACTAACTCACCCTCTTAGGGAAAACTGCTCTAGAGGTCCTCCTCAAAAAGAACTACAATATCAGCCAGCTGCCGGCATTATGCCAGGCTGTCAGTGAATAATGTGTAATGTGTGCCAAAAACAATGCTTGCTCGGCCCCACGGCCCCTGCCTGGCTCACAAAGGATGGATTTAGGGGTGGACTTTACCAACATACAACCAAATAAAGGGTTGAGGTACCTCCTTGTAATAATCTGCACCAATTTGGGATGGGTCCAAGCATTCCAGACCAGAATGGAATGAAGTCACGAGGTGGCCAAAGCTCTTCTATGGGAGATTGGGCTTAACCACACACAGTAATAATGGACCTGCATTTGGAGCGGACATTATACGAACCCTAACAATGTCCCTTAACATTGCCTGGAAACTGCACACTGCTTAACGCCCCCAGGGCTCAGGGAAAGGTAGAGCAGATGAACTGTACCTTCAAGGAAACCCTGGCCAAGTTCCACCAAGAGACTAACCCCCATGGCCAGATTTGCTTCCGCTGGTCCTCCTGTGTGCCCAATGCCCGCCTGGGGCACTGGGATTCTCCCCTTTTGAGTTATTATATGGGCGATCCTCCCCCCCACCCCCACGCACACACACACATTTAGGAAAGCTCCCAGGAGACCTACACCAGATTGCAGACAAGGAAATAAGCTAACAGCTCCAGAAATTGGGGGCAGTCCTAAACAAGTTAGAGATACACCATAGAGAGGGTCACAATTTCCTTAGGGACCCCGTTCACTTCTTTCAGCCAGGAGACTCTGTGTAGATCAAAGATTGGAAGAAGGAACCTCTTATACCATGGTGGACTGGGCCTCACACTGTTATTCTAACAACTCCTATAGCCCCCAGAACTTCAGGTGTCACCCCATGGGTCCATCACTCCACAGTTAAGTGGTCCAACTCAGAAGAACCCACAACCTGGCGAAATGATCCAGATCCAGCCATCCCGTTAAAACTGACCCTCAAAGGGTACTGACCCCTGAGATGTCCAGCCCTGCTCCAGCCACACCGTGGTAGATGGCTGGCCTGCACACAGCAGAAGCTTGAGGAATCAATGCGTGAACCAAGCCCAGGGGTTTGAATGCAACTCTGCCAACCCTTGCCCCCTACTGGTGTCATAAGCCTGGTCTTACTTCTTACTGTAGGGCTGATAGAGACCGTGCCAACAAGCTTGATATGGTGCAAAAGATGCATCCTGGGCCTCACATACCTCCTCTGGATGGGAGGGTTACCAAGTATTGCCTGTATATTATGATAACTGCTCTCACTCTCACAACTGCCGCTTATCCACTTTGCCCACACAATTGTCATAGGACAATAAGGGGGTCCAGGGGGTTCAGCACCTTTCCCTCCCTCCACAAAGATTGCTACATGTGAAAAACATCCACTCTCTGTCAGTCACCTGGTGCCCCAAGTGCTAAGTATTGGACCGAGGATATAACCAAAACTATCAGTAACCCAAGTCACAACAAGGGCCTCCAGAGAGGGAAGCGAGCTGGCTACACTTACCTTCCTCAATGGGGAATCTCAAACAGGGGAGGGCTGCACTACAGGGCCCTTCAAAAATTTGTAAAGCATACCCAGGATAGGGTAATACAAGCCATAAAGGCGACCACTCTGCCAGCAGCCTACCAACGTTTGAAACTTCAGCCGTCAATCAGATGCCTACCAATGCCCCACTCCAGTATTGTGCCGACACTGCTCTACTAGTCCTCCATAAGATAGATAATCACATGCAAACCTGCTGGATGTGCTTGCCCCTCAGCCAGAGGACTTACTTAGCTACTCCAATCCGTTTGACCTAGGAATCTCCTGAAAACCTCAAAACCAACACCTCTGTCTTAATTGGACCCCTGGGCACTAGGGGTGCCAATGCCGACAATCTAATCCATACAGTCCCTGAATTCCCTCTCTAGGAGGAAGAGATAGAACCTTAATGAGGACTACACCCTATGTTGAACCCTTGGGGTGTTCTATCTGTGTTCTTATTCGGCCTATCGATGCTTAGAGGCCAACTGGACTCCGAAATGTTATTCCATATATCGGACCCCAGAGATATTTGTATACACTGAAGATCAGTTCCTAACAACCTTTAGCCCCAAGTCTCAGGCTAAACGGGCAGTCCTGCTACCCATTCTTATAGGCTCAGTAATTGTGACAGGAATAGGAACTGAATAAGGGGGCATATGTTTATGCATAGGACTGTACCATAGACTATCTCAAGAGCTAAATGAAGACATGGAACGGGTGGCCGAGTCTCTGGTAACTTTAGAGAACCAAATAAACTCTCTGGTGGCAGTAACCCCCCAAAATAGACAAGCCCCCGACCTCCTCACTTCAGAAAATGGAGGGACTTGAAAAATTTCGGGGAAGGAATGTTGCTATATTTTAAACCAGTCAGAAATACTCCCAACTAAGGTTAAGGAACTAATAATAATAATAATAATAATAATAATAATAATAATAATAATAATAATAATAATAATAATAATAATAATAAAAATAAAAATTCACCTTAGACAAGGGGAAAGTAACCATCAATGGAACAAATGAGATCTCACGGATTGGGATCCTGGCTTCCTGCCCTGGCAGGGCCCCTCTTCTCCATAATTTTACTTGTACCCATTGGCCCCTGTATACTGAATACCAGAATACATTTTATTGAAAACACTGTTGCTCACCAAACTGCTGCAGGCATCTTAGCCTTCTGAGGGTACCAACCTAAATAACTGAAAGGTGATACCTACTAAAAATCTTCTTAAAAGACATAAAATGGGACAATGTTGGAGAAGTGAATAAAATACTGCACCAAAGACGGCCGGTGGGACTAAAACGAACTCTGGTCTCTATTTTAGAGACCCCACCTCCTGGTTCTTCCCCCTTTGTTTTCTGTGTGCAGGAAATCCCCCACAGATATGGCAGCTGATGACTGTAAATTTCCTGCCCCACTTATATTCAGCGCTCAGACGTTTGGAGAAACAGGGTCTCCTGAGCCCGCCATTCCACAAGATCTGCAATCCAAAGAAGATCTCCGAGCGCCACTAGGTTTTTCTGCCAGCGTTCCAGCCTGGTTCTGGACCATTATAAACACAGAAGTGAGCAAGACAGACCAAGCCCCTTTTTATACAGTATAAGGAGGCAGAGGACCAATTAACTGGTAAACAAGTAATTAACAAGTGTACAAGGGTAATGGGGTGCTGGGACTCAACCAGCTCCAAGTTGTCGAAAGCAAACATGTGCTATATCACCCATCTCATGTATGGATCATAGTTCTAAGTGTTGTGACACTTATAATTGATACACGTGATAACTGCCAGGGGATTTCCCCTTTTCCCAAGTTACATTTATTTTGAAGAACTTATGTGAGTGTATGAAAGATACTGGGGATTCCGAGAATCAGTAGATGCTGGTGGACCAGGTTTGAAATAGCGGCCCCAGAGGTCAAAAGACACAATATCCAATCATGTTTTGTTTGTTTGTTTGTTTGTTTGTTTGTTTGTTTGTTTTTAACAACTTCATTAATGTCTAACTGATATACACAAACTGTACATATTGAAAGTACGTAATTGGTGGAGCACCTGGATGGCTGTCACTTGAGCATCAGACTCTTAATTTTGGCTCAGGTCATGATCCCAGGTTCGATTAAGCCCTTTATTGGGCTCCATGCTAAGCATGGAGTCTGCTTCAGATTCTCACTTTCTACCTTGCCTCTCTCCCCCCGTAATGAACGCTTCATCTCTCTCTCTGAAAAAAAAGCCCTAATAAATAAATTACTTAATTAATAATTAATAATTAATACTAATACTAATGCTAATAGATACAGTTACATAATTTGGTAAATTTTGGTCACATATCCACCAATGTATACATAACAAGGAAAAGAATATGTCTGTCACCACAAATATGTCCTTGTATCCCTTATATATCCCTCCGCCCCCACGTCTTCCCAATTCCCATCCTAGGCAAACTGTGGTCTGTTTTCTGTCCCTACATATTATCTTGATTTTCTAGAATACTATACAAATAAAATTATATAGACATGCTCCTTATTATTTAGGAGTAGGGAGTTGACTTACTTCACTTAGTATTTTGAATATTATCCATAGTGTTGTGTGTATCAATAGTCTGTTACTACTTTGTTTATCCGTTCACATGTTAGTGGACATTTGTATTATTTCCACACGTGGCATATTTATTTCTTTTTATGAGAGAGAGAGAGATTGAGAGAGAGGGAGTGAGAAGGAGAGGGGAGGGTGAGAGGAGAGGTGGGGGAGATATAGGGAAAGGGAGATGAAGAGGGAGAGGGAGATAGAGAGGGAGAGGGAGAGGGGGAGGGAGAGAGAAAGAGAAAGAGAGAGCAGAGGGAGAGAAAAAGAATCTTAAGCAGCCTCCATGCATAGTGTGGAGCTCAATGTGAGTCTCAATATCACGACCCTGGGATAATGACCCAAGCAGAAATCAAGAAATCTACCAACTGAGGCACCAAGTGCTCCTTAGCCTATTGAAAAAAAAGCTTCTATAAACATTCATTTTTTTCTTTTCTTTTCGTTTCTTTTCTTTTCATTTCTTTTCTTCTCTGTTCTTTCTTTCTGTCTTTTTTTTTTGAATTTGTATGATCATATACTTTGATCCCTCTAGGGAAAATATTTGAGAGCAGATTTGTCTGAGTCATAGAATAGGTTACATGTTCAGCTTTTTAGGATATTGTCAAACTGTTTGCCCTGGTAGTTTTATCACTTTGACATTCTCATCAGCAGTGTGTGAGAATTCCAGTTCTTTCATATGCTAGCTAACACTTCAGAGCCCTGTCTTTTGATTTTAGACATCTTGTAGGCATGAAGTAGTAGTTGATCTCATTGTGTCTCATTTATCTCATTGTAGTTTATATTTGCATTTCCCCTCATGATGCTGAACACATTTTCATGTGTGTATCTGCTGTACATATATCTTTTTTGGTAATGTGTCTTCTCAAATCGTTTGCCTTTTTTTGGATTATTTAGTTTCAGAATATTGAATCTTGCGGATTGCCTATATGTTCTAGATATAAGTCCCATTTCACAGAGATGATTGGTAAATATATTCTCCCAGTCTCAGTCTTGTGATTTCAAAGTCTCTGTTCGTGGAAAAGCAAAAGTTTTAGTGTGATAAAATCCAATCATATGTTTTTATTCTAAAGAATCATATTGTTGGTGGTGTAGCTAAGAAATGTTTGCCTAACCCCAGATCATAATGGTTGCTTACTTTAGGTACTTAAAAAATGTTATCCTACGGTATTCTAGATTGCATTGGTTCTGATGAGAAATCTTTTCCCTCCCTTTCCCTGGATGAAAGCAATTTGATTGTGGGGTGCCTTGGTGTAGTTTTCATCATATTTCCTGTCCTTGAAGTTCATTGACCTTACTGGAACTATATATTTTTAGTTTGCATCAAACTTACCAACTATAAATTCAAATTAGTTTCATTCTTTACTCAAATTAGTTTTCTTGTCTGTGTTCCTTGGAGATACAATTACATGTATGTTGGATGGTTTGCAGGCATATTTTGTCTGTGTGTTTCATTTCAGACGATTTCCATTGTTATGTCTTTAGGTTCATCAACCTTTTTTTCTGCACTGTCTATATGCCTTTGATTCCATTCAGGAATCATAGACCAGATTTCTTATTTTAGTCATTGCTTTTGTCATGCGAAGTTTGGTTTAGGTCTTACATACCACTTGCATGTCTCTATTTAACATGCTCATTCTGCCCTATAATTTCTTGCATATACTGATAATAGTTATAACAACTATTTGAATGTTCGGATGTATAAATTATATCATTTGTGTAATTTCTGGGTCAGTGTCAGTTGAGTTCCCCTTCCTTACGTGTCTTATTTTCCTGCTTCTTGGATGCCTGATAATTTTTTATGGGCTGCCAAACATGGTCAGTTTTAGCCTGTCAGATGCTGGATACTTTTAGATTCCTAAAAATATCCTTGCCTCTGATTTGGGACAGGGTTTAGTTACTTACAAATAGCTTGATCCTTTCAGGTTTTTCTTTAAAGATATTTTGGGCAAGGCACAGGCAGCACTTAGTTTACGGATAATTTTTGTCCAGCACTGACACAAAAATCAAGTATTTTCCAAATGGCATGTACATTGTGAGGTCTTGCACACTGGCTGTCAGGCATTATTCCTGACCCTGTATGGCAGTGGGTATTGTTCCTTGCCCTGGTCTCAGTGTCCTCAAACACAAGAGTTTATCAATATTCCATTGAGTACTCAAGGCAGACCATCTGTTGATCTCTGGAGTTCTCTCTGTGAACAACTTTCTCTTCTTTGGTACTCTGCTCTGTGAAATATAGCAGTCTTCCTGTCAGTGACTACCCCCTCCACAATTCATGGAAAATGTTGGGCTATGCCAGCTTCCTCCTCTCTATACCACAGACTCAAAACCCAGCCTAGTCAATAACCTAGGGCACTATAGGAACCATGTCACTTATTTCCCAATATCAGGGATCACTGCCCTTCACTGCCTCATGTCTGATGTTTTGAGAACAGCTTCTTACATATTTTGTCTACGCTTTTAGCTGCTTCCATAAGGAGTATAAATCTAGTGTTTGTTATTACATTTGGCTGGAAGTAGACGTGTTAACACCAGTTTACAACTTAGTATTGAGTCTTACTTCTGTGGCTTTGTTCTTTCATCTTTTTATTCTCCTTTGATGATAGATTTAATGGGGACATATGGAGAATGGCCATTGCTAGACATAGGGAGAAACTAGCATTGAGCTGGCAGATTGGAAGTATAGTTAGAAAAGAGAAAAAAGGAAAGAATGAGAATATGCAGTCAAATCTTGAAGAAAGGAATTGATGGCGATTGTCAAAGCCATGTGAAATCCCAGCTCCCACTTTAACACACATAATATGAGAATTGAAACTAATGTCTTCGACTTGGAAACCTTAATCTGCCAGTGAGCTTTACTAATTTTTTACTGGTCTTCATAACTCCGTAACAAAAGCCGAGGTTTGGAATTTCTCACCTTTGTTTCTCAGAGAGAAAACACACCACTGTCACCCAGAAAGCAGTACTTGGGTGAAAACTAGGCGTTTTAAATGAATTTTTTTTTACTGCTTTGTTCACATGATTCTTTAGCAGTGTTCGCCTGGGAAGAGAACAAACTGTGGCACAGAAGAAAACACACTGGACACGGAGGAGGATTCTAGGGTTGTTGTCTAACACGGTCAAAAACAAGTTATGGGGAAGGCACTTGACTTTCCTAGGTCTCAATTTCCTCATCTGGAAATTGGAATAAGGACTCCATATGAAGGGCCATTGTGAGATTAAATGAGTTGATGCATATGCCAGTTTTACAGAGCCTAACACTTAATATTACATGCAAGCGTCTGTGTATTATTTCTTCTAGAGGGAGGGATTTGCATTTTTTTTCATTGGAAGGAAAGAGATGAATATACAACTGGACTATCAAATTTGAGGTGGATAGAGGACTGGCTTACTGCTCTACCTCCTTGTACTCTTTCAGCCATCCTGGCCCTGGGCTTCCTCCAAATTAAAGAATCAGTGTCAGAAGACCTGAGATTCCCCTGTAGGTATCTGACCCCAGACAGAATATTAGCCTGTCTTATCTGTTCAAATGAGGCTAATGATGGCTATCATCTGTGGAGCACTTGTTCCGTGTTGTCAGGTGTTGGATTAAGCACCTTGCCAATAGTGTCATTTAATCTTTTTGACCCTTTGTTATTATTTCCGTTTTATAAATTAGGCAACTGAGTTTCAGATATGTTAAGAAATTGGTCCAAGATAACACAAACACGAGTGGGGTGGCTGGGATGGGCACCAACTCTGCTCCTATGCCAACATGCATGCTCTCACCAATGTTACACTGCCTTCCCATGAGCGTGTTAAGGGTTTGGAAAGCTAAGGGCCACCCCTGATAAAGTAACGTGGAGTATGTTGGTGCCCTAGCTAAGTTCTTTTTCCCTTACCTTACCGAAAACATTTTCATATCAACTGAAACACTAGTCCCTGTGCAAGACAACTTTCCTCGAATTTCTCTTAACGCTATACACTGGTCAGAATATAAAAAGCAACGACTTCAGAACTTGAAAGTTACTAATAGGAGGTGAATGAGGGAAGGGAAGCAAGACAAGAATGACCCTGTGATGGTTACTATTACGTGTCTACTTGAGTTGACCGTGGGGTGCCCAAGACTAAACATTTTTCTCGGGATATTTGTAGAGTGTTTCTGGGTGAGATTAGCATTTGATTTGGTGGACTCTGTAAAGTACTATCGTCCCCAGTGAGTGTGGGCAGCATTCAATCTCCTGAGGTCCCGAAGAGAACACAGGGTAGAAAAAGGAGGAATCCATGTCCCACTGCTTCTTTTCTCAGCCTTAGAAGGTGATCCCGCTTAGATGCACAGCAGTGGGTAGGGGTAGGTTTGGTTCCCCGGAAGTGCCTTTGGTCCAACCACCCACAGTGATGTGATTTCCCTCCAGGACTGAAATGAATGCCCATGTGCCCTTATGGGTCAGGGATAGCGTTGGAAGGGCGGAGCCAAACGTATGCGTGGGCCAGACTGAAACTGTCTCAGGATCTCCTCCTCCAACTCCATTACGGCCGTGGAAAATTATGGAGAGAGTGTGACTTCCACTCAGGATTTTCCCCAATGGTAATTGCCCCCAATCTGTTATGTCTTTTCGACGTCCATGCTAGGTGCCTTTAGGGTCAGAGCCCAGGCTAGCGTTAGGGTTGGGTCCTAGCTACCTGCATGTAGATTTCCTGGGTTCCCAATACCATTTGTTGAAGAGACTGTCTTTCCCCCATTGTTTATTCTTGCCTCCTTTGTTATAGGTTAATTTACCACATAAGCATGGGTTTATTTCAGGCTTTCTATTCTGTCCCATCGACCTATGTGTCTGTATTTGTGTCACTACCCATACTAATTGGTTTACTTGAAGCTCTGTAGTACATCTTGAAATCTGGGATTTTGATACCTCCAGCTATGTTTTTGTCTTTCAAGATTATCACGACTCAGGGTCGTTGTGGTCCCATACAAATTTTAGAATTAGCTGTTTCAGTTTTGTGAAAAGTGCCTTTGGTATCTTGATAGGGATTGCATTTAAACTGTAGAGAGTTATTAGTAATATGGATATTGTAATTATATTAATTCTTCCAATCCAGATCATGGGATATCTTTCCATTTGTTTGTGTCATCTTCAATTTCATCATTGACTTATGGTTTTCACACTACAGTTCTTTCACTTCTTTGGATAAGTTGAGTCGTAGCTATTTTACTCTCTCTCTTTTTTTGGTGCAATTATGAACACGTGTTGTTTTCTTAATTTCTCTTTCGGTGACTTCATTATTATTTTATAGAAACCATACCAATTTCTGTGTATCAGTTCCGTAACTGCAATTTTCCTGAATTTGTTTATTACTTCATGTACTTTTGTGGGGAAAGTTTAGGGTTTTCTATGCATATTCTTATGTCATCTGCGGATAGTGACAGTTTAGCTTGTTTACAAACGTAGATGACTTTAATTCCTTTTTTCTTATCTGATTCCTGTGGCTAGGACTTCTAGTGTTATAAGAAACAAGAGTGGCAAAAGTAGTCATATTTATCTTGTTCTTGATCTTAGAGGGAAAGCTCTCAGTTTTTCACAATTCAGATGTTAGGTGTAAATTTTTTAATATAAACAATATATAAAATAATATTTTCATGTGTTGAGGAATGTCCACCCCCCCGACTTTGTTGAGAACTTTTACCATGGATACATGATAAATTATGTCATATGCTTTTTCTGCATTTATTGGTATAATCATATGATGTTTACCCTCCGTTTTGTTGAGGTGGGATATTATGTTGATTGATTTGATGAGCCATCTTTGTTTCCCTGGAATAAAAGCCACGGAATCATTTTAGTGTGTTGTTGAGTGGAGTTTAATATTTTATTGAGGATTTTAAAGTCTATTTGGTTTGATATAGGTGTTGCTACCTGGTTCTGAGGTGTTGTTGTTTGATGTTATTTTTGTTGTCCTTGTTGTTGTTTGCTTTCATTTGCATGGGAAATGTATCTCCATCCCTTCACTTTCAGTCTGTATGTGTCTAGGTCTGAAGAGAGTCTGTGATAGGCAGCATATGGATGAGTGTTGTTTTGTATCCATCCTGTTACCCTATGTATTTTGACTGGAGCACTTCAGCCGTTTATATTTAAAGTAATTGTTGACCGTTATGTACTAATTGAAATTTTTTTCTTTGTTTTCTGGTTGCTTTTGTAGTTCTCTGTTTCTTTTTTTCCGTACTCTCTTTCTTTTTCATAGATGAATTTGTGTTGTGCTTTACTTGGCTTTCTTTTCCTTATTTTTCATGTATTTTGTGTTTTGAGTTTGTTATCACAAGGCTTACATATAACATCCCAAGGAAACAGCAGTCTATGTTATTTTGGTGGTCTCTTAAATATACACACATTCAAGAAATTTAAGAAGACTAACCTTTGGGGCAACTGGGTGGCTCAGTCAGTTAAGTGTGCGATTTCGAACTCATGTCATGATCTCACAATACGTGAGTTTGAACTGCACGTTGGACTCTGTGCTGACAGCTCAGAGCCTGGAGCCTGCTTCAGATTCTCTGCCTCCCCCACTCTCTGTTCCTCCCTGTTAACACTCTGTCTCTCTCTCTCTCAAAGATGAAATAAAACATATATTTTTTAGTAAAATACAATACAAACAGTAACTTTTAAGTCCCTCCTCCATATTTTATGTTTATGTTGTCATATATTACATATTTTATTCATAATTCTTTAATATCTAATTATGATTATCCTGGTTAACATTTCTTGCATTGCTGATTAGTGGTGATAAACTTCTTTATCTTCTGGTTGAGAAACTCTTTATCTCTTTTTTTTTCAAATGTTAATGATAATCTTTCCAGGTAAAGTTTTCTTGGTCGTGGGATTATCCACGTGGATAATGATGAAATCTAACTGCTTCAACACAGTACCTTCTTCATTCTGTTGCCTTTGTCATGAAGATCTGGAACAAAAATCTGTTGAAAGAATGAACACCCCAGGCCTGCCATGCCAATACTAACACCTGGCAAACAGCAACAACCTCCCAGAGACAGCAACTGGTAAACAATCAGTTGTCTCTTTAGGACACATGAGCGAGAAGATGGAAGAAATAGAATTTCCAAAGGGAGGCTGAAACACAAAAACAAAAACAAAATCCACTGGCGGTAAAAAGTGAAAAAAGGTAAAACCAAAGTTTATCTCACTGTTATTGCAGGTGTTACTGGATAGACTAGATGAACCTGAAGCAAATGATTTCTAAACAACAAAAACAACAGCAGCAGCAGCAGCAGCAGCAACAACAACAACAGCAGCAACAACAAAAACAACAACAACAAAAGAATCTTCTAAACTATGCCTTTGTATAATTTAGCAGATAATCAGAGCTGCAGAACACTAGCTTTATGTGGGAATAATCAGAATACCATAGGTACTCAGAGGAATCACGCTTATTGCTAATAACTGATGCTCAGGTGGTGTGATCACTGTATCCCACAACACCAAGTAAGGGTCTCAAAAAGGAGGAGGGAACCCACGCAGGGCAGCAGCTGCCAGAACACATGGGGTGAATCAAGGGCTCAGTGAAACGGGAAGCCTTAATCACAAAGTGAACAATTTGCCTGAAAATGCTGCAGATTCAGGCCAGTACGCAGGCCTCCAGGCTCCCTGGCAGGAGTCCTGGGAATACGAGGGGCAGAGCAATGAACTTACAGCTACCAATCACTTCCCTGTGGCAGGCACGTTACCTCATAAAGCATCTCAATTGACCCTGTGTCCAGAAGAAGGAATTGAGGCTGAAGGAGATGTTATAATTGCTCAAGGTCACAGAACTAAGAAAGGTATGGAAATGGCCTTTACCCCAAGCACTCGGACTCCTTAGTGCATAACATGCTCTCTCAAATATGCAAAACTCAGCTTCAGTAACCCTTTTTCCATCTTTTTAATTAATTTTTTTTTCAAAAAGCGTTGATTGTTGTATTTTCATTTTTATTTGTTTCCTTATGTCAATTGTCTGGTTGACTCATTCATTCTTTAGTAGGATGTTTTTTAACCTGCATGCTTTTAGAGGTTGAGCAGACTTTTTCCTGTACTTTATGTCAAGCTCCAAACATTGTGATCTCAAAGTGTGCATGGTGTCATCTCAATGCTGTTATATCTATTGAAGGCTTTTTGCGACCCAGTATGTGGTCTCTCTTGGAGAATGTTCCACGTGCACTCCAGAAGAAAGTGTGCTCTGCTGCTCTGGGATGTAGAGTCCTAAATTATCTGTCATGTCCTTCTGGTCCAATGTATCATTCAGGACCATTGTTTCTTTCCTGATTCTGTCTAGATTTTCTGTCCATTGTTGTAAGTTGAGTATTAAAACCCCTGCAATTACTACATTCTTATCAATAAGATTGTTTATGTTTGTGATTAAATGTTTTAAATATTTGTGTGCTTCGGAATTCAGTACATAGTCATTATAATTGTTAGCTCTTCCTGATGGACAGACACTGTAATTATTTAATAATGTCCTTAAACATCTCTTGCTGCAAACTTTAATTTCAGGTCAAGTTTGTCTGATAGAAGTATGGCTACTACAGCTTCCTTTTGACTCCCAGTAGCATGAAAGGTAGTTCTCCATCCCCCCGCTTTCAAGGGTAAGGTGTCCTCAGGTCTGAAATGAGTCTCTTGTACGACAGCAAACAGATGGGTCTTGTTTTGTATTATCCATTCTGATACCCTGTGTCTTTTGGTTGGAGCATTTATTCCACTTCCATGCACTGTTGTTATGGAAAGCGATGGTTCCGAGGCATTGTGATGTCTGTAGTTTTCATGCTTGTACTGGTGTCTGTGGTACTTTGTGATACTTGCGACATTTCCCTCAAGGAATCCCTCTTAGGATCTCTTGTAGGGATGGTTTAGCGGTGGTGAATTCCTTCAGTTTTGGTTTGTTTGGGAAGACCTTTACCTCTCCTTCGATTCTGAATGGCAGGCTGGGTGGATAAAGGATTCTTGGTTGCATATTTTTCCTGTTCATCACATTGAAGATTACACTAGTCCTTTATGGCTTGTCTGATTTCAGTGGATGGGTCTGCTCCTATCCCAATACTTCTCTACCTTTGTATGTGAAGGTCCATTCATCCCTAGCTGCTTTCAGAATTCTCTCTTCATGCTTGTATTTTGCCAGTTTCCCCATGCTATGTTGTGCAGAAGATGAACTCAGGTTACATCTGAAGGGAGTTCTCTGTGCCCGTTGGGTTTCAATGCCGGTGTCCTCCCCCAGCTTGTGGAAGTTCTCAGCTATGATTTGTTCAAGGTCATCTTCACACCCCTTTTCTGTCTCTT